>NW_021637378.1:0-427289 GCF_004799145.2 Neltuma alba
AATACAAACATCTTTTTTAACGAGGATTTGAATTTTGGCTCACCATAATATTTTATAAGGAACTAACTTTTTAACTAAATTTTAAACTATAACATACGTGCTTGGCTGAAGTTCCAAGACCAAAAAACAGGCAACACAGTTGTGGGCCTCCTATACAATATTTCTGCAGCTTGGCCCAGATAACACAAGGCTCCTTAGATCTGTATTCTGGGCAACACATGTAGGACAACCCCCCCCAAAATTTCTTATGAATCATTTCAATTGATTTGGAACTCCCAACATGTAATTAGTAGTAGTGATTTTCTTTACACCCCCAGTGATTTAAGAAATAATAATTAATTTAATAAAATTTTTTAATGGTCATAAATTAGTTATTCAACTTCTTATACTTTGTACTAGATGGAATAATCCTTTTTAAACCTCGTCATTTTATTGCGATATCGAAAGCGAAATATAGAGAGTGAGTCTCATTTATGGAGGGAAATCATTGGGTCCTTTTGGTTCAAATGTCTTGGAATTGTGGGAAGGAAATAGGTTTTCTACTTTTTTTTTTTGAAAAAAAGAAAAGAAAAGGGAGAATAGATCAGCTACATCTGTTTGTCATTTGCCTATGAAGGAACTTAGTTATAGATATCAACCCTTGGTCAGCATTGGTGAATAAGGAAGATGGATATAAACTCAAGAAAAAATTGCAAAAAAAACCGCTGAAATAGAAAAATTACACACAGGGACCAATTCATAAAAATTATTATCAAAACCCATACTAATATTGTCCGGGACTTTATTTACAATTTTTTATTTCGACAGTCTTTTTTTACCATTTTTCCTAAAATCAATTAAAGAAGCGTACATAATGTACAAATATAATATAGGGTTATATTCTTGGAATAAGCAGACATTATAATCGTAAATTATATTGACTTTTTTTTTTACAATTGACTCACTTATTATCAAAAATTTGAACTCACAACTTTATATTTAAAAGAATTTAAAATAAATTGTTTAATGTCATTTGAGTTACAAGACCCCAACTTGTAAATTATATTAATCATAACTCAAAATTAAGTATTTAAAATATACTCGTACGTCACGCCTTTCCCTCCATGCTCCATGAGTGGGAGGAACAACTATTCTGAAGAATTGATATCCCCTAAATAACCTCAACCTCGAGCCAGCACACAGCATTGTTTGGCTTAAAATATTTGGGGGGTGATTTTTTTTTTTTTTTGGTATTTACGCCTGCTCTGTCTGGTATTTTTAATATTAATAAAAGGAGAATTTCCAGGCGGGTAATGCGGCTTATGTGGGCCAGGCGGGGTCAGATGATCATGACATTAAAATGAAAAAAATTAAAATTAAAATTGCCATTATAAACCGGCATGCAACACGCCGTGCAATGAATGATGATGAAGATGAACCGTTTGAATACAAACATACATATACATATAAATATATATATATATATATATATATATATATGTAGTGCCTGAGATCACAAGAAATCTCTCCACGTGGACCCAGCTCAATTATATCGAGCCGAAGAAGATATCACACCATTTGCATTCCTAATATGATAAACATTTTGCTCGTTCCGTTTTCTGTTTGTGCCCCACCAATCAATCCGCCTCATTTTAATTTGTGCCGTGAATTCTTTGAACTTATATTTATGGGGCCACATAGAGATAAAAAACAATAATGACCACGTAAAATGCGTTTTTACTATTAGAGCTAACACGTTAAAAGAGTCATTGATTCTCATATTATTTTTTTTCCTTGTTTACAAGCCCTAGGGTTTATTACGGTTTAATTAATGGTAGAGTCATCTTAACTTTCACTCGCTACCTAGCTATAAGACAACATGTTTAATAAGACTCTATCGTGAAATATTATTATAAACCATACTCACTCATGTCCTTGACACAAAAAAGTTAGACACGGACAATCATGTGTAGATTTTTTTGGGGTCTGAACAAAATCAAACTCGTTATATTCATTTGTCGAGATATTCAATCACACTTTGTTATGTGCTCCATATAAAAAATTAAAAATAAAAATAAGATCATATGTAGTTGGAGATTTTAATATAACACACCTAAGTAACCTAATCTAATAAATACTCCATTTATCTATTTTTAGAAGAAACAAGTAGCCAAATCAAAAAGTTGGTAAAATTTTGTTAAACGAGATAAATATTATAAGTTTTTTTAAAATACCCTTATTTATTAAAAAAATATATAACAATTATTAAAATAAAAAATATTTGTATACATATATTGAAAAATATAGAAAGAAGTGTATGGATCTTAGCAAAAAAAATGTGTATTAAAATTTCAAAATACAGAACCGTACCAATAAATCACTCATGCCTAACAAATAGTATGTCTACGCACCCCTATGACCGATGCATTTTTATATGTCTGTTTAAAGAATTTCACGCACACATGACACGTCTCCACAGCAGCACACCACCACTTTTCCTGCTGCATACTAAACAACATCAGACAGAAAACACATTCCAAGCAGATCGAAGGGTATTGTTATTATCACCGATCAATGTGATGAAGACTTCGTCAACGAAGTGAACGTCACTGATGCTCCTAGATTTGAACTGCTCTTGCCAACCTCCACGGTACCCGTGTCGTAACGTAAGAAAAACTCCACCAGCATTACCCTACACAGCAGCACCACCAGATTCTTCGCCGGGCATTGCTTGTTATCTTTGGATGACTCCTCTGTCTCTCGTCCGTTTGACCAATAGACATACTTTAGCAGCTTCTCCCCTTCCCCGACAAACCTATGGCCCACAAATGCCTCAGGATTCTCAAACACCCAAGGATCTTTCGTAGCGAACGGCTGAAATCCGAAGATCATTTCTCCTTTCTTGATCTCAATGCTGCATCATGAGATTGGATCACCAGATCCTCCCTCGCCTTAGCGTACTGGTAGGGCACTGTAGGTTCGATCCTTAGTGCCTCGTACACTACCGACTTCGTCAGGGTCATCTTCTCCAGCGACGCAAATGTGATCCCGCCTTCCGCCTTCACGACGGTCCTGATCTCGTCGGCCAGCTCCTTGTGGAGACCGGCTCCGGCAGATCCAACCCACTTCATCAGTATAGGGAACTGGCTCTTGAACCCACCGTAAGCGTTGAAGCCCGCCATGAAATAAGGTTATGGCAAGCTTCGTCTCTCTTGAGCCCGAAACGCTCTGCTTCGTCCAGCGTCGCCGATGCAGCCGTGGAGAATACGTCGTAAAGCTTCTTGTAGTCTGACTTCACGATACTCGCTGGAAACGGGAGTGTTCGGAGAAAGAAATCTTCGACGTAGTCGAATATTTTGGGAAGCCCTGCGGTGGCAAGGGGAGCGAGCTGTACACCCAACCATTTCTCGAAGAGTTTGGACCATCCGACCCGAGCTCGGTATTCTTAGGGTCTGAGTTTGACCCGCAGAGGAGCCGGAACACGAAGTCGAAAGACATTTTGTCGCTGAAGGTGTTGAGGCTAACTTTGCCGTTCTCGGAGATTTTGTCGTCTAGACCGGCGAAGAGCTCCGACGCACAGTCCCTAAAGAGCGGGATGAAGTTGTGGTGTTGGGAAGCGAGGAGGTGGAGGAAGAAGCTTTTGAAGAGAGCATGAGAGGGTTCGGAGGTGTCGAGAAAGGCGCAGACGCGGTAGCCGCCGGTGAACTCGTGGAGGGCATGAAGGTGCCATCAAGAACGTTGCGTTTCTCGACCTTGGAGTTGTCGAAGAGAATCTGGAAGCTGATAGCGTCGAGGACTGCGATAACTCGGGGGTCGGAAGAAATGAAAGGGCGGGAGGCATGTTCGTACGGAAAACCGTTGACTTGTACTTCTGCATTCTGGAGGAGAAGAACTTGTCACGACCTTGTCTGTAAAAATAATCGTGTCTGTCGCTAATGGCTCCGAAGAAGCGAAGGCCATAACTTCCAGGTATTGGTTTCAGGGGAAGCTTGGAAGAAGTGTCTGAGGGTGAAGAAGAAGCCATTGATGATGATTGTTGGGTGTTTTCTTTTTCTTGGTGATGGTACAGAGAGAAAGCAGAGCGTAAGGACGTATGATCAGACTGAGGGTTGTGATCTTTATATCCTTGTGTACTATATTTCTATGCATCAAGGTTAATAATGGAGCTTTTGGCCAAAAAAAAAAGTTAATAATTGAGCTGGCTACTATTTTTTTTAAAAAAAATTGAGTTAATTATTTATAATAAATAAATATTTTTCTAATCATATTTATGAAACAAAAAAAGAATGATTTTTTTGTTCTATTTATAAGTCACCTTATTAAATTTTCAGTATGAATGTACTATTTTGTCTTTCATTTATTATAATGTAGTTTTTTTTTTGGAAAGGGGCATATATTAAATATGGGTAAAGTTAAAAAATTATTATATTTTAATAGAAAGTTAATGTATTTTAAGATGTTTTTTATATCGGTGTGAAATGTATTGAAATTACCTTATAAATAGAATGAGAAGAGTATTATCGTTTTTAAAATATTTTTATAATAATATATTATCTAGAACTACCATTTGATGCAATATTTAAAATGTGTAAATACTATAAAAAGTACTTTAAAAATAGTTAATTATAAGAGGTAAAATAAATTAGAGTCTTATATTTAAGATCAAATTAAAAATCAAATCAGTATTTTATATTAAGGATGGAAAGTAACAGTAAAATAGTCGCCCACGTGAAATATTAATTGTCTAATTGTTACAGATTAGCTGGAACATGCAAATTAAATGGGAGTGCGGACACCCTCATTTTAAGGCCTTTTTTTAAATGTTTTTAACCAGAAGGTCAAGTGAACTGGGCTTTGAAACACCGGGACATGTGTCAATATTTAAAGAGCTCTTATAAAAATATAATAAACATGTATAAATTATCTATCAATAAGATTTTTCATATCAGGATTTGAACTTATTTACCCAATAAATTCTTATGACACGTGTGCTTAAGCAGAGAGAGGAGTTTAAGCCAAGTTAAATGGAAGGGCTCTTCACCTTTTATTTATGTTTGCTGAAACAAAAATTATTAAGATTTGAATTTGATGTCTCTGAATCAGACTTGAGGGGATAAAATTACAAAATGCTTTCTTTGAAACCGCCCAGCTCAAATCCGCGCACGCGCGTGCCCCCACGTTGTCATTTCCTGATTCGGTGTCAAATGATGAGGCGCGTCTGCGTGGGAGTTGATCCTCTCCACCGTCCTTCCGTTCTCTTCCGTTTTTTTTTTCTTAGCAACCATCAGGCCAAAACCGCAATGATTAATATTTTATAAAAATAAATATTATTATAATTTTAGATTAAAAAATAGACCAAAAAATTTAAACCATTAAGATTTTAATCCCATGGTTGTGAAGGAAAAAAAAAAAGACAGCGAGAAGGAAAGAGAATGAGAGGAGTGGCAGAGAGATCCAAATCCGTGTGTTTTAAATGTTATCTTCAAGTTATTTCACAAACACGTTTTTCAGATGCAGAGTTGGTAACAGTGCCAAGTTTGGCCATTAATGAATTAATTAATGGAAAAGTTGAATAATGATGTGCTGACGTTCCTTCGTTGGAATCTAAATGATGGAACTTGAGGCAGAACAAGGATGAACCCAATAATTCATGTCAATTATATACAGATTTTCATCAGGTAAAAGAAAGTGTTTTTCATTGGCCATGGAAAATTATCGTCTACTTATAAAATGACATATGTCCAAAGCTTACAATGTACACTTTTGTAATTACCTCTTCCGATTTGTTGTATATTTTAATCCATCTTTTTTTTATATTTATTATTTTTCTTAAATTAATTTATTTAACTAAAAATTGACATACAGTATAACATTACAGAAAAATATTTTAGATAGATCAGGTTATATTTATTACAATTAATTAATTTACTTACCTTGTTTCATCTACCCAATTAATTCGTCAGACCCCCATGTTCCGATTGTGCTAAATGAATAGTAACTGGGGAATAATATGGAATACAGCGATAAATCACGTGGATTTAACCATACCTATAGTAGATTTAATTTTTTATGACATTCCAAAGATGATTAAGCATTACTTTATAAATTTAAATATAAAAAATATATAACTAATGTATAATTTAAGAGTGTAACATTTAATTCTCCCTAATTAGATTAAATCTGCATGCGATTTTTGAAAGGCATTAGTTTTAACACGGTTTTTGTTTGGTGAAAAGTTTTAATAGTTTGAATATCAGTCGCGTAATTTCATTTTTTGGGGGCGAAGAGTTAATACAAAAAAGCTTTCCCTGTCAAATCCCTTACGCTGTTTGGTACCAGAGAATGAAAAGAAGGAAAAAAAAATTTCAATAAGTTTGATTTAAAAAATTAAAGAAATAGGATTTTAAAATTTTAACAGAGAGAAATTATAAAATAAAAATTAATTAAAGATTTTTAACCTTATTTTTTAATTTTTAAATCGAATTTATTTTGTTCCCCTCGCCTCTGTTTCATTTTTCTTGTATCAAACGTACCCTTAAACTCGAAAGATAGATGCACTTGGAAGAAAAGAATGAATAATCAGTTATGATGTAATATCTCCGGTTCTAATTATAAGAACGAGTTATAATTTTAAAAGATTAAGAAAAGAAATTAAGTTAGCTATTTGTAATAAATAAGTATTGTGTTTCATAAAATATTCTTACCAATCAAGTATATCGGCTAGAAATATCATTATTAGAAGGACTATCTTAAAAAAAATATAAAATAATAAATAAAATGAATTAGAATCTTATATTTAACACTAAATAAAAGAAAATAATATTTTATATTAAAAATCAGAGGTAATATATATCAATTAAATTGTCCTAAAAATGAAGCGTTGATTTCTAGAAAAGCTGGCTAGGACGAGGGCTTTTACTGGCAGAGGCAAAATTCTACTGTAACACTGCCTTCGCGTGGATAGGCACAAGGAACTTTCATTTTAAGGAGCTCGATGGTTGATTTGATTTTTTATGCTATTGACATAAAAGGACAACATCACAAAATTGTGTTCTTTTTTTTTTAGCTTTAAAATTAGTTTCTAAGACATTATTTTTCAAGTTATTTATTATGCATCTAGTTTCTTAATATTATTTATAATACATTCAGTTCCCTAAATCAAAATTAAAGTACTATATTTTTATGTAATAAAAAATTAATATCAGGGTGCTAAAGCACACCAACAAAATCACATTACAGTACTAAATACACGTATTTAGAAAATAATATTAGGATATTAGATGTTATTTTGTCCTCTTTTTTATTTTCTCTGCTTTATCAGCTCTGATGAATTTGTCATTGCAAACGCTACAATTTTGTTCATGATCTTAATTTTACCTTGTGAGATAGACGAGTTAAAAATATGGATATTTTGTAATTTATAACTTAGTTGTATAATAATTAAACAAATAATCTATGATAAACAGTGTATTATAGTGAAAGCTAAAAGATTACACCCTAATGACGCCATTTGGATAAAGATAAACAGTGCGACTTTCTGGCAATGGATACCCTTAGACAAGCAGCAACCATAGCCATACATATATAAATATATATATATATATATTTTTGCCTGACATAGCCATACATATATATATAAATGTATATAAATATAAATATATTTATTTATCTGTGCGTGCACGCTTTGTATTTGTTGCTTTATGGAATTGTTTTCATATTTATGTCAACAGATACCTGCCCGTATATGCCAACATCATCCATCACGCTTGGAGAAAATTTCTAACTCAAACTCAGCATTGACATGCGTGTATATACGAGCTGTGTCAAAAAAAGAAAATAATTGTAGTTTTATACCCTTCAAATTTGATGCCGGTGCATTAAATCTTAATTTTTCTTGTTTTTAATTTATCTGACTAACATATCTTTCGAAGAAAAAACCTGTTAAATTTCAAAATGACAAATAGATGATTTTAATAGATTTTGAGTAGTAAACCATTATAATTATAGTCAAAACCATTACAAAAATAATTAGCATGGCTTATTTATCTTTTTAAAATTCAATAAGTATTTTTCTCTCATTTTGTCCTTTTCAGATGTTGATTCGCAATTACACTTGAAGATTAAAATTCTAGAACACCGATGATTAGATCACCTAATTGGGGTTGTTCTAACTTAACAACGGGTCTCGAATTCGAGGCGTGGGAATATAACATCTTAAGGGTCAAGGACACCAACTTTAATAGTTTTTGTCATGTTTCGATCCGGATTTGTTTGAATCCATTATTATGTCTAAAAGATGACTTAGCTCAGGATACCAGAGGCTTACAAAAAAAAAAAAAATTTCTGGCATGCACACGACCTGCTTTTGCCTCTTCGCCATTTATTGTTGGGAATTATTATAAGTTGATTAATGCCGTAGTAACGTTCATTGATCTAAATGATGGAGTGGGAATCTAAACAAGGATGAACCCAAAAAATCATGTCAGCTATAGATCCTCAGGGAAAAAACGTGGCTATGGAAAAAAAAAAGTGTAATTATAGAATAGGTATATGTTCCAGGTTTATGATGTAGACTTTTATCATTAGTTTATCCCTTTATGTAAAGTAAAAATATTATAAGCCAATTGTTAAAAAAAAAATGTTATGAGCAAATCAACGTCCAAAGATTACATGATTTTTGTTGGATCCTCATGTTCCCCATCGTGCTAAATAAAAAATTGGGGAATGATATGGAGGAGACAGATAAATTACGTGGATTTAAAATTTTAATTTTAACTATAGATATAATAGATTTAATTTTTATTATTTCAAAGGTAATTAAGCATTACTTGCTGAAATTCAAATATTAAAAATATAACTAAGGTATAGTTTAAGAGTGCAACTTTGGCCTAAAAGAAAGTTTGAGAGTCAAAACATTGCTTGCCATGGAGGGAAAGTAATACTCTTCCGGTCTTTAATATAAAATCTAATTGTTGAGTTGATTTTGATCCCAAATATAAGACGTATTTATCATATTTATCAATTTTTTCCAAATTACCCATGTGGATACTCCCTCAACCATAATCAAGTAAAAGAGGGAGAGAGGACATTAAAGAAGATGATTATGGTGTTTTAGTAAAAGTATGTCATATTTCTCATAATTAACTAACTAATCTAATTTTTTTAATTTAATCAAATTAGTTAAATAAGTCGTATATTAAGGATCAGATGAGTAATTAATAATGTCCAGATTTCCTAAGTTTTTGGTAATGTTCATATACGTGCTATTAGTTCAAAAGAACGCTTCAAAATTCAATGAATTAGATATTGATATGGCCATTGAAATGACAAAAATATAAATCTCAAACTTCGTCAAGAACATATTACCCGTCTATAGAATTATACATGTCACGGTAGCTCATGAGAAAAATGGACAATTACGTTACTCTCCCACAAAGACACGATTACGAGCCCAAATATACCGGGTTGCCGCTATAGGACTTCAACCAACATGGGCCACTCTTTTGAATTTGTATGGATTATGTAATGTGGGATCCAGTCATATGTTGTTCCTTTGACTTTCGAATTAAGGGGACCAGTCCAACACATGACCACCCCGGCCCCCCAGGGGGGAGAGGAGGTTGTGTTTTCGTACAACGAGCGCTAAAGCCTGACTAAATTTAAATCACTATATTAACAGGGTGTTTGGAAAAAAATAAAACTCTAATTTTAAAAGTAATTTTATAATATACGTAGTAAGTATGTGAGAAGAGTTTTGTCTCGACTTGCATGAAAGTATTTTTTAAAAATGCTTCTGGGTTTCACCAAATACTTTCTAAGTGGGGATTAAATCCATACAATCTACGAGGCAACAATCCAAAGGTGAGGAATAGATAAATCATCCTTTGGTTAAAGTATCCGCAACACAGCTCTGGTCTCTTGAAATATGGCTAAAATTCGGCTCCGAGTTACTCATCCGGTCCTAAATATAGGACCTGATTTTTGAATTGGTTTTGGTTCAAAATATAAGACCCATTTCTCATATTTGTCAATTTTCTCTAAATTACCCTTATAGATACTCTCTCAACCATAATCAAGTAGAAGAAGGAGAGGGGGTATTAAGAAAGATGGTTATGGTATTTTAGAAAAAATATGTCACTTTTCTTATAATTAACTAACTTACCTAACTTCTTTAATCTAGTCAAATTAGTTAAATGGGTCTTATATTAAGAATCGGAGGAGTATTATATACACTTCATCATGTTTTGAATCTGTGGGTAAAAATCAGGTTACATGTACTGGAGTTTTGTCCGTCGAATAGCATATACCCATTAAATATTTTTTAATCAGATTCCAAAATAATTTTTCTGAATCCAAAATCCCAAGCTAATTATCAGGACCACCTTCTGAAACAGTTCATTCTTCAGCTTCAAAAGCATTGCACTATCCTATTCCTAGCACATGGGTGAAGCCTGCAACCCCACAACCTTTGTGATCTGTAATGTATAACTAGGAAAATCTTTAAAAAGAAGCTTGAAATTACTAAATCTCAAATTAAATCTAATAAAAATATTTTAATAAGTAATGATACTGAATGTTAAAATAACAACACATTTTGATATGAATTTCTTAGTTAAAATTTAGTAATTTCAAGTTTTTTTATGGGAGACTTTTCCAATTCTCAAAGCCAGCGTTAAAAAGAAATTCATATCCATAGTTCGGTACTTGTTATGTGGGCTTTATTTGGGCCAACATGTGTAAGGGCTATAATCTTTTTGAACTCGTGAGGGTTATGTTAAGTAACTTCAGCCAAACAAAAAAGGAGGATTATGTTAAGTAAGTTACGTTGGTCCACGTATGTGATTCCTTTAATTTATGGATTTTGTCAACCACCGCCCAATTATTTTTCTCTTCTGTGACAACCACCGCCCAAATTGAAGGCCAAATAATGGACCGCTCCAAATATCAGCTTAGAACCTCTCCTCTTTCCTTTCCCTCCTCTTTGCTCCTTTTCCTTATCTAACCATTCGATTAATATTTTAACGTTCAGATTTAAATCTTTCTAAAACTATTATTAACATAGTAAATTATTAAAATAAATAAATAATAAATTACAAACTATATTAAAATTTAATTCTAATAGTTTGCAAATGCACTAAATGTTTTTAAAAATTTTTTATAAGTAGTTTATAAAAAATTAAAATCTAAACCGTTGAAATATGTTAATCTAATGGTTATAAAAAAGAAGAGGAGGGAAGAGAATGGAAAGGGAAGAGGAGAGGTTCCGAATCGCTCCAAATATACCGCAGTTTAACTCAATCTGAATGATTGTCTTTATTAAAACCCTTTGATCCTACAATTATCTCATAAACTCGACCACTTCAATCTAGAGGGTGTTTGGATAAAATCAAAATTATGATTTTAAAAGTGCTTTTACAGTATACGAAATAAATATGCAGAAAAGTTTATTTCGATTTGTGAAAATACTTGCCAAACACCTCCTTAGAAACATGATCACTCGACATGATAGTGCATTAGACGCTTTTGGCCTTGATCAACGACTTAATGGCAATGGCTGGTCCAAGAACAGGCGTTTTCTCTTCAATACTGAAACTGTCATACTGCAAGAAGAATTCTACCAGCAATAACCTTCCCAACATCACCACCAGATTCTTCCCAGCACACTGCTTGTTCTCGGTGCTTGGATCCTCTTTTTCGCGCCCATTCGACCAGCACACGTACTTCAACAGTTTCTCCCCTTCTTCCCCCACAAACCTATCTGCCACGAACACATCTGCCCTCTCAAACACCTTCGGGTCCCTCGTTGCCAACGGCTGATACCCGAATATCATCTCTCCTTTCTTGATCTCAAACCTCGCGTCATGGCTCTGGATCATGATATCCTTCTTGGCCTTCGCGTACTGGAACGGAACCGGCGGCTCAATCCTCAGAGCCTCCCACACCACTGATTTTGTCAAAGTCATCTTGTCCAACGATCCAAGTGTAAGACCCCCGTCCGCTTTAACGACGGTCCTGATCTCGTCGGCGAGCTTCTTGTGTAGACCCTCCCCGGCTAATCCGACCCACTTCATGATGCTGGGGAACATAACCTTGACCCCTCCGAAGGTGTTGAACCCTAAAACAAAAACCAAGTTATGAGCCGCCTCTTCTCTTTGAAGCCCTAAACGCACCGCTTCGTCCAGTGCCTCCGTCGCAGACCCGGAAACGGCGTTGTAGACTTTGTTGTAGGCCGACTTGACCAGAAAGGGCGGAATGGGAAAGGTGTGAAGCAGGAGATCTTCAGCTAGGCTCAAGAATTTTGGAAGGCCTAGGGTTACAATAGGAGCGAGCTGAGCTACCAGCCAGTTCTGGATCAGTTTTGGACCCTTCGACCCGAGCTTGGTCTGGTTCGGGTCTACCCCGCAAAAGAGCTTGAACACGAAGTTGAAGGATTCGTTGTCGCTGATGGTGTTGAAGTCTGCTTCGCCTTCAGCTGAGATATCTTGTTCCAGTTTCATAAAAATCTTGTACAAGGAGCTTTTAAGCAGTGGCAGTACCTAAAAATTAACGAAAGCCGTCAACTCATCAACTAACAAAATATACTTACAATAATTTGAGCAATTATACTGTTAAGATCGATATATAATAAATGAAAAATTTTCTGTGTGTGTGTATATATATATCTGTCGACTTGATAGTTATACTGTTAAGCAATGTTACTTTTATTTCATGGTGGTGTTTAATGACGTGCGCCATGCACATGTACCTTGTCGTGACGAGCTGCGAGGAGGGAGAAAAGGAAGCGCTTGATGAGGGCGTGCTTAGGTTCGGAGGGGTCAAGGTAGGAGCAGACGCGGTAGCCGCCGGTGAGGGCGGTGGACGGCATGTAGGTTCCGGTGAAGAGGTCGCGTTTCTCCACTTGGGAGACATCAAAGAGGATGGGGAAGCTGACGGCGTCAAGGACGGCGACGACTCTTGGATCGGAAGCGATGAACGGACCGGGAGGCATGTTGGTTCGGAACACCGTGGATTGATAGTTCTCGATTTTGGAAGTGAAGAACTTTTCGCGGCCGAGGTTGTAGAAGAAGTCGCGTCGGTCTGCGATGGCTCCGAAGAATGGAGAGCCATAGGATCCCGGAATTGGTTTCAGTGGGAGATTGTTAGATTCTGATGATGAAGAAGAAGACATTGTTTGGCTTTTTTAGTAAAATTTCTCACTTCTCTTTGCTCGCTCTGGTTTGATATACACTTTGGGTTGATCAGAGTTCTTATATACACAAGTAGTCACCAATTTTTATTATATTTAATTAATCCATGTCAATCCATAAAATATGAAAACTATTTAACTCGTGCCTGTTTGAATAGAAAATTAATAACAGAGGACAAATCACGAGATGCATGAGGAAATGCAGGCATTGACCCTCTTTATTGTTTTATACTCATTATATATTTAGAGACAAAGCCAAATAGGATTTGGCGGCGGGACCCGTTTGGAAGGGGGGAAAAAAACCATTTTTATGATTTACGAATCAGGAATTATTTCACATATTAAGATTTGAAATTGATGTCTCTGAATCAGATATGAAGGGGACAAAATTACAAAAATGCTTTCTTTGAAACAGCTCAATCCATGCACGCGTGTCCCCTACGTTGTCATTTCCTAATTCCCTGTCAAATGATGAGGCGTGTGTACTGTGGGGGATGATCCTCTCCGCCGCCCTTCCCATTCTCTTCTGTCTTTTTTTCTTTGCAACCATCAGATCAAAATCTCAATGATCTAAAATTAACATTATATAATACTCCTCCGATCCTTATTATAAGACCCAATTTGATTTTTTATTTAGTCCTAATTATAAGACCCAATCCATTTTGTCTCTTATATTTATGCATTTTTTTCCAAGATAATCCTTCTAATAATGATAGTTTTAGCCAATATACTTAATTAGCAAGGATATTTTAGGAATAACAACACTTATTTATTATAAATAACCAACTTAACTTACTTCCTTAATCTCCTCAAATAAGTCAATTGGGTCTTATAATTAGGACCAGAGGAGTATCATTTTAGATAAAAAAAATTTGAACCATTGGGATTTTGATCCGACGACTGTGAAGAAAACAAAGAAGGCGGTGAGAAGGAAAGACAATGGGAGGGGTGGTAGAGAGAATCCAAATCCGTTGTGTTTATTTACTTAGTTTGTTTCATCTAGCCAAATAATTCGTTAGACGCCCACGTTCCGATTGTGCTAAATAAATTCTTGGGGAATCCTATGGAATACAGCGATAAGTTACGTGGATTTAATCATACTTATAACAGATTTAATTTTTATGATATTCCAAAGATAATTAAGCATTACTTTATAAATTTAAATATAAAAAATATATATAACTATTGTACTACCTCTGGTCCTAATTATAAGACCCAGTTGACTTATTTGAAAAAATTAAAGAAATAAGTTAAGTTAGTTATTTGTAATAAATTAAATAAGTGTTGTCATTCCTAAAATATCCTTGCTAATTAAGTATATTAGCTAGAACTATCATTATTAGAAGGATTATCTTGGAAAAAAATGCATAAATATGGGAGACAAAATGAATTGGGGTCTTATAATTAGGACCAAATAAAAAGTCAAATAGGATCTTATAATAAGGACCGGAGGTAGTATAATTTAAGAGCGTAACATTTAATTCTCCCTAATTAGGTAAAATCGGCGTGTGATTTTTGAAAGGCATTAGTTTTAATGGTTTTTTTTTTGGTGAAAAGTTTTAATGGTTTGAACATCAGTCGCGTAAAGTTTTTTTTTTTTTTTGGGTGTAGAGTTAATACCAAAAAGCTTTCTCAATCAAATCCCTTGCCCTGTTTGGTATAAAGAAAATAGAAAGAACGAGAAGAGAGAGAAAATTTCAATGAATTTGATTTAAAAAATCGAAGAAATAGGGATATAAAATTTTAATAGAGGAAAATTGTATGATGAAAGAGTAATAAAAATTAATTAAAAACTTATAACCCTACTTGTTCAGTTTTTCAAATCGAACTTATTTAAAGTTTTTCCCCTCCCCTCCCCTTCATTTTTTTTTCATACCAAATGAATAATTCTTAAACTCGAGAGATAGATGACACTTGGAAGAAAAGAATGAATAATAAGTTACGATGTATATATCAATTAAATTTCCCTAAAAATTAAGCTTTGATTTCCAGAAGAGCTGGCTAGGATATGATGAGGGCTTTTACTGGCAGAGGCAAAATTCTACAATAACACTGCCTACGCGGAGTCAATAATTTGCACAGGCACAATGAGCTTTCATTTTAAGGAGCTCGATGGTTGATTTGATTTTTAACATAAAAGGACAAAAGATTCTCTTCACATCACAAAATTGTGTTCCTTTTTTTGCCTGTAAAATTAGCTTCTAAGATATTATTTTTCAAATTATTTACTATGCATCTAATTTCTTAATATTATTTATAATGCATCCAGTACCCTAATTTAAAATTAAAGTGCTATATTTGCATGTAATTAAAAATTAAAGTACACATTAAGATGCATGTGTACGTGCAGGCATTGATCCTCTTTATTGTTTTATGCTCATTAAGAGACAAAGCCACATAGGATTTGGCGGGACGCGTTTGGAAGAAGAAAAAACTATTTTTATGACTTACGAAGCAGCAATCATTTCACATTTTTATTTTGTATCGTTTTGTATATCACCATTTTGTATCGTTTTGTATATCACGGGATTTTTACCAAAATGCTATGAACAGTGAAATAAAATACCAAAATGCTACAGTGCGGAAAGATATTACCGAAATGCTATACTTGAAATTCATCACCAGGAGATGAATTTATAAACTTCATCTTGCCCAGAATGAGTTCTTCAATAAAGTGGGAAAATTTGCAAATTCATCTGGTAGAGATGAATTTGTAAAGTTCATCTTTGAGTGATGAACTTCAGAAAAAGTACTTTTGTCCTTTTCTCCCTATTTCCATGCGTATGAGCATCCTCTCCCCGTATAAATATCTCAGAACCACTTTTGTCTAAGTTAAAAAAGCAATTGAACTCTTTGCATGCGTCTGAAGCTAGGAAGAATATTAAGTCCTCTCATCTCCCTTGCCCGTGAAGCTACAGTAGCGTCGTGGCTTGCTATATATTTTGCATCTCCTCTTACGCCCATGAATGCGTCTGAATCGTCCGAGCTTTACTTATACATTTTGCATCTCCTCTTATGCCAGTAGCCCATGAATGCATCTGAGTCCTCCGCATGTTGAGCTTGTGTTCCCACTTCATATATTCAGACTTCTCTCTTCTCTCTCATCATCCTACTCTCTCGTTTTATTAGTTGCTCCAGCCTTCTCCATTCTTTTGCTGTCCTGTTTCTCTACTCTTACTTGCAAACATTCGACACATACTTTTACTACTGTTGAGGCCCTAAGGGTATGTTATTTCTCTTATGTATTTTTTATTTTGTCATTATAATATTTAATTTGATTTTCTTCTTCTTTTTATTTGATAAACTATTATTTTAAATCTCCAGGTGCTAAGTAGTGGGTTGAACAATTTCAAAAATCTATACTCTTAGGTGCCTCTTATTTTGCTGGTAAGAATCCTCTATTGTATAGTTTTAAGATTTCAAGATTTTGTTTTGATCTCTATTACCCATTTAGTCCTATTTATAAGGCACTTTTAGTATATTTCACACAGATTAAAAAACCGTTGAAATAATTTCACATCCACTATCTCATAATTTGATTATAAAAGTAACATTAATCAAGCACAAAAATGTATATTTTCATCAAGTATTTTTTTCTCGAAGTGTCAGATCTGTTATGTATGAAAAGAACTAATGGCATAGGAAAAAAAAAGAGAGTAGAAGAGGTGAATAACAAAAGGAATGAGTAGGGGAGAGTGGAAAAGATGAATAGAGAGAGAGAGATAGAAGAAGTGGAACATGCGGGAATAATAGCATAAGAAGAAGACAAAATTGAAGGACATTTAGTATTGGATAAAGGAGTGAAGAAAATGTACCAACTGTGCAAATAACTTAATAAAGATAATTATGTATGTTTGTATTAAAAATTATATCAAGTGCCTTATATATAGGATCAAAATTTACACTCTCTCTGTCTTATAAATAAAACTAGAGGAGTGTCTTTTAAGTATATGATTTTTTTTTGGAAATAAATATATAAGAAAAAAATTCATAGCTTTAACTTTTTTCCCCATATTTGCTATCAATTTTCATAATTTTTTTTGTTTTACTCGATCTTGATAGGTGGGTATTAAAGTAACTAACAATTAAAAAATTATTAAAATAAATGAAAAATTTCAGATATAAAAATAAATCTGAATAATTTTATTCATTTAATTATTTATTGTTTTAAAAAACCGAGGTTAAGAAAAATAATTATAAAAATTTAAATTGTATTTAATGAAATCAAGTAAAATATGTTTATTTACATTTAAACATATTTATAATATATATATATGGGTGAAACAATTTATTAAATTAAAAGCAACGAAAGAGATGTTTGAAAAAAAGAGAAAATTTCAATTGGAATAGAATAAAGACCGATAAAATTTAACTATTCGCTAAGGGTGTTCATGTAGATGAATAATTTCATTTCATTGTATTTAAATATGTAAGATATTTTAGCTTAATAATAAATGATTTTGATTTGATTTCAATAAATTTTTTTATAAATATTGATAAGAAAAAGATTATAAATTTTTTTAGTACAAATTAGGGAGATAATTAAAAAAGATCTATTCAATGGAAGCATGATAAAAAAAAATGTAGGGATTTAGTTAAGGGTACTTTAATATTTTTAAATTTATATTTTAGTATTTGGTCCTTATAAATAATTATAATTTTTAAGATCCTTCTCAATAAATATTATTTTTCTAGGTCCTTCCCCCTAATTTTTTCTTAAAATAATATAATTTTTACCTATTTAGTAAATATTTTGGATACAATAATGAGAATAAAATATAATATAAAGGTAAATTTTTATTAATATGAAAATAGGTGGCAATATTTTGTTAAACTTTTTTCATTAATAAAAATGAATATAAAAAAAAATTTAATTTTTAAATATCTATAATACATAGATTTGATATTACTTTTAAAACTATTAGAAATTTAATTAAAAGGTACGGAATGAATCAAAATAGAATTATAATACATATATAAATATGAATAATTTTTTTAGCGCTAGATTTAAACCTATGCGAACTATGCATGGGAAACTATGATTTGGGAGTCTTTCTATTTTCAAAGTTTTGTCTTCTCCCAGTTGTACTTAATTAATGATTATAATGCAATATTTAGGAAATAGATAGAAGTGGGAACACAAGCTCAACATGAAGTGGGAACACAACATGCGGAGGACTCAAACGCATTCATGGGCTACTGGCATAAGAGGAGATGCAAAATGTATAAGTAAAGCTTGGACGATTCAGATGCATTCATGGGTGTAAGAGAAGATGCAAAATATATAGTAAGCCACGACGCTACTGTAGCTTCACGGGCAAGGGAGATGAGATGACTGAATATTCTTCCCAGCTTCAGACGCATGCAAAGAGTTCAGTTGCCTTTTTGACTTAGACAAAAGTGGTTCTGAGAGATTCGTATGGGAAGAAGATGCTCATATGTATGGAAATGGAGAGAAAAGGACAAAAGTACTTTTTCTAAAGGTCATCACTCAAAGATGAACTTTACAAATTCATCTCTACCAGATGAATTTGTAAATTTGCCCACTTTATTGAAGAACTCGTTTTGGGCAAGATGAAGTTTATAAATTCATCTCCTAGTGATAAATTTCAAGTGTAGCATTTCGGTAATATCTTTCCGCGTTATAGTATTTTGGTATTTTATTTCACTGTTCATAGCATTTCGGTAAAAATCCCGTATATCACAGGATCATTTAAAGTAAGCGGATGGGAGGCTATGTTTAGCTACATGGGTACGTCCAAACAGTGAGTTCAATAATTGGTGGGACCAGAAAATGACTGAAATATTCTCTGACCAGGTCATAAAAATCTTATCTTATCACTTGTTGTCACGATCATGGGCAACGCATCAGTTTATTAAGCGTTTTTTTTTATCAAAATAAGATCAACAATAAAACTAAATATCAATATATTGTAATTTTAAAAGTATTTATTTACATGTTACACTTTAAATCATTTTTGACGAGAACGACTTTTAAATTATATATAAGTCGTTTTTTATGTGAACGATTCACGTCAAGAACGATTTTATTTTCTCTCTCTACTAATTTTACGCGACTTGTCTGATCTTTCCGGCCTTTCTTGTTCGCTGCCCTCCACTGCCACAAAATGCCAATGTTTTGTCTCAGTATAGTGAGATTAGGCGAGTGAATTGAATGGATCAGAAGATGCAAAGTTCGCAAGAGAGAGAGAAAAAAACCAACTTAGATTTTTTTTTTACTAGTGGATGTTTAACGCCATTAGCAAATAAATAAAAAATTATTCAACACTTACTAATTTTATTTTATTCAGCTCACTATATTTAATAAAAATTAAGGATTGAATATAAAATACTACCTCTAGTCTTTAGTATAAGACACAGTTAACTAATTTAGAGCGATTAAATAAGTTACTAAATTATTTTAAAGTATTTATATTTATTATTTTTATCCAAACTAATTTGTCCACTTATAAATTGATAAATAATTTAATAATTCACATAAGTATCAAAGAGATCATGTAACATATATATTATAATGAGGTAATTTAGTAACTTTTTAAATATCTCCAAATTAGCCAATTAATCAACTGGATTTTATATTAAGGACCAGAAAATAATATATTTTTATGGTATTTTTTAATTTATAAGACAATTCTCATCATTCAATATTTGTTACCTAATTCATGAGAATTAAATACACTCAATTTTTAGGTTCTGTGTGATGTAAAAGAAACAAGTAGAAGAAATAAAATTTAAGAATTTTAATGAAATAAAATTAGTAAGTATTAAATAATTTTTATTTACTTCCTAATGATATTAAACACCCACCAGTGGAGAAAAAAAAAATCCAGGCCGGCTATTCTCTCTCTCTCTCGTCCTTTGTTCATTAATATAAAATTTATAAATTAAAACATAAACCATAAAAATATATTATTTTTTTGTCCTTAATATAAAATTCAGTTGATTAATTAGCTAATTTGGAGAGATTAAAAAAATTACTAAATTACCTCATTATAATATATATGTTACATGATCTCTCTAATACTTATGTGAATTATTAAATTATATATCAATTTATAAGTGGGACAAATTAGTTTGGATAAAAATGATAAATATAAATATTTTAAAATAATTTAGTAACTTATTTAATCGCTCTAAATTAGTTAACTGTATTTTATACTAAAGACTAGAGGTAATAGTTTATATTCAATCCTTAATTTTTATTAAATATAGTGACATGAATAAAATAAAATTAGTAAGTGTTGAATAATTTTTTATTTATTTGCTAATGGCGTTAAACATCCACTAGTGAAAAAAAAATCCAGGTTGCTTATTTTTTTCTCTTTCTTGCAAACATTGCTTCTTCTGATCCATTCAATTCACTCGCCTAATCTCTCCATATTGAGGCAAAACGTTGGCATTTTGTGGCAGTGGAGGGCAGTGAACGGGAAAGGCAGCGGAGATCAGACAAGTCGTGCAAAATTGACAAAAAAAGAAAGTGAAATCGTTCACGCCAAGAATGACTTTTGAAATCGTTCACGCCAAGAACGACTAGTGTGTAATTTGAAAGTCGTTCTTGCTAAGAGTGATTTTAAGTGCAATATATTGGTAAATACTTTCAAAAGTAAAGTATATTGGTATATAATTTTACTGTTTATCGTATTTTGATAAAAAAGCCATTCATTAGGCGAGTCTATCTATATGGGTGCATGTGCAATTTTAAAATAAATTTTATAGTTAATGATCCATATGGCCAATAATGATATTTATGTGTTGTGACGAAAGGAATATTGCTTTGGTGTGATGAATACATTGTTTAGTTTAAGTAAATTGATGAATTAATTAATGTGTTAATACAGTTTAGGATAAAGATGAAGCAAGAGAGAGAAGATTGAAAACCAAAAAGGAAGCAAAATGAAGAGATAGAGTCGAAAGAACATTCCAAAAAATAGCTTTATTACAAAATTATTAAATTGAAGAGTCACTGTGCTTGTTAATACTATACACAGAAACACACATCCACAGAAGGAAAAAGTCAAACTTTTAGGTAGGCCAAGGTTAAAGGTATCGAAGTTAAGTGATTTATTGTCTTTTTTTGGGGATAAATCATAAGAAGTATATACTTATATGAACATTAGAGATTAATTTCCTTTGGGGTACGTACTGAAGACAAAGGATAAGCCACTCCTAACTAATTAAGTTGCTACTGTGATTAATTCATTGTCTTTTAGCGTGTGTTTGGTATGTGGGATTTGGAGGGGAGGGAAGAGTAAGGATTTTAATCACTTCCTTTTGTTTGGCAACACACAAATTTTAGGGGGAGAGAGAAAATTTTAAAAATATTTCCCTCCCCTCCCATCCCCTCTTCAACCTTCCCTCCAAAATTAGGAGGATTTAGAGGGAAAAGGTAATATTTTGCCATGTTGTGATCATCATGTTCATATTTTGTTATGTGATGATCATTATGCTCATATCCTAAATAAAATAAAGATGAAATTGTTCATGTCAAAATATTTTCCCCTCTCCTCTTCTCATGAATTAAACAAGATAATATTGAAACTCCTCCCCTCTCCTTTTTTTTCTTTATAAATCCAAACAAGATAATATTAAAATCCTTCCACTCTCCTCTCCTTCCCTTCCTTCTATTAAAATCCCTCCCCTCTCCTTTCTCTCATTGAGTCAAACAGACCTTATTGATCATAATTTGACAATTTCCCACTTGCTGATGTATCATTTGCATTTTTCACAAAATTAAGGAGCGAGCTAGCTAGCTGGTTTGCTATATTTGCCTTGATTTGGTACTTTCTTCTCCCTTCTCACCTCTCATGCAAGAATGGATAATAATTTGAAATGCAAATTAAAGAATGATTTAATAATTTCCCTCAAGTTTGCTAGAACACATGGGAAGCCAAATTCACGTATATCTCTCTACAGAGAAGATCCCACGCCTTAATTAGGAGACATTGCTTTCATTAGTTGAAGAGCTCATCAAGTTGGAAAATATGATTAACATTGGAGTTTAGAGAAACAAGCAATGATTAATTCTACTAATATTTTAATATTAAATTAAATACAATTCTTTTAAAGCCTTTTTAATTTGAGTTGGCCTGGGCTTGACATCAAAGAAACAAGCACATGAGGTAAACAAATTATATCAATTAATGGAATCAATTTCTTCATTTTATATTAATTGCGCATAATTTTTGAACGGCCCCTTGGCTCGAGGATGATGACAAAAGGCACATTTAATTTTTTATAGTTAATCAATATTATATTCCAACGTGACAGTAGTCTCCAGAGACGTGTTATAATTACTTAATTCGAGCAAATAATAGTTATTTGATAATAAAATGACAAGAAATTCGTCTTAATTTACAGATGATAATGTGAAACCACGTGATACGTTATACTTTTTGGATCTCTTTTATTTAATTAAAAGGTTTTATACGGTATACGCCATTCTCAATGGAATGACCGCCCAACAACCCCAATAGCTGCAACTTCTGATTTGCTTTTGTTTTGGCCCCATCGACTTAAAAGATGTGATATAACACTTTAATTTTGCTCGCAAATTATAAATAGAATTAGCTCTGTTTAAACCGGACAAATTAGGATCCATGTTGATAGTTATCCTCCACTGCGAAGAAGAGGCTAGAAATAAGAGTGCCATAGTGAAGTTGGTCCTTTTCTTAATTCCTACATCCAATACTTAATATAATAACTAGTTGATTAATTTAAGTAAATTAAAAAAATTAGTTTAAGTTAGTTATTTGTAATAAATATATATTGTATTTTTTAAAATACTCTTATTAATCATGTGTATTATATAGAACTATCATTTAATGAAATATTTAATATGTGCAATTACTTCTACAAAGGCTACCTTGAAAAAAGAGAGTAAATATGATAGACTAAATGAATTGGTATCCTATATTTATAATCAAATTAAAAGTCAAATTGACTTTTATGTTAAGGAGAGGAGGTAATATCATTTTTTTTTTATCTTTCTCCTGAATATCATTTTATTACTTTTTCCCTCTTTATTTGCTTATTCTCGTTAAGAAACACACAGACCGAAGCCCCAAAACAACAATATTTATGCAAGAATTATTACATTTTTTTCAATTTTATCCTCTATTTAATGACACACTATTAATTTAGATATAAAAATAGTTGTGTGATATGGATGAATTACGAAAATTAACATCAAATCAATATTTCAACTTGGCCAAGTCGGAGGACAAAAAACTTTTAAATGCTGTGGTTCACTTTTAATCACTGTTGAAAGGCGCATTGTTTTTGCTTTCGCCGAAAGAGCCAAGTTCAATGTCTTCTTCTTCTTGTATTTTTTTTTTTTTTGAGTTTTAATTCAGTCTTAATTTTATGAGATTTCGTCATGTTTTGAAATCCTGGTACGAAGCATTAAAAATGAAACGTGGGAATTTAGATTGCAATTGACAAGAGTGTTTAGTATGAGGAGTTGCTTGTTACTCAGGATTAGATAAATTCACGTAGGTGAGATTATATTGGGGAATGCCAATACGACTCTGTCCCTTATTATAAAATCTTTTTAATTAAATTGCGTGGTTTAAGAAAACAGTTAAAATTAGTTAAAAGCAATTAATATGTAGCAAATACAATTTTTTTTTCAAATATATCCTTATATATATATGGGTAGATGTGAGAGAGTAATAGTAAGATAAATGAAGAAAGAGAATGTATTAAATACATTAAACTAGAGGTAAAATAGATAATAATACATTAACTATTCAGAAAAACTCACAAAGGATATTATAAAAAAAGACAAACCTATTCAAAAAATTAGATCTTATAATAAAAGACGGAGGGAGTATCTTCTTCTTCTTCTTTTTTGAGTTTTCAGTCTTATTTTGTAATTTTCTGAGACTTCGCCATGCTTTGAAATCCTGGTATAAGGCATTAAAAATGAGATGTAGGAATTTAGATTGCAATTGATAAAAGTGTTTAGTATGAGGAGTTACTTGTTACTTGAGATTAGATAAACCTATGTAGGTGAGATTCATCTCACCTACATGGGTTTGCCCAATCCCGCTTAACAAAAAATCATTCATAATAAATACTCTTCTAATATATTTTTTTCAATCACAATTCTAATCTTTATCCTTCATTTTCAGTACTTCATATCATATGGGACCTAAGAGTTTGAGACAATTCGAACTCATGAAACGGCGAATATGGACAGGACTCTCATTATAGATTCAAGCATAGAGACATGGTTCGGGTGCTCATGATGGCAATGATCACCTCAAGCTTATTAGATATGAACAGTTCATACTTAAATTTTTTAATCAAGAAACTATCTTTATTTTAGATTTGACACCCATTAAAATAACTATTTTCTTTAAAAAAAATTAAATTTAAACCTTCAAATCTTCTGAGCTTAGCTTGAGATTCTGATATTTTGATGAGCATTCCAGCTCATTCTAAAAATTATTATTCCTTCGTTATTTTAGACTCAAGAGTAATCATTTTTTTGTTTTCGGTGATAACTCAAGAGGAGCAACCATTGTACCGCGAGTGACGGTGATGATGAGACAGAAACTGAAATTCACATCTTGATTTTTTTAAAAAAAA
Source organism: Neltuma alba (assembly GCF_004799145.2). Classification (NCBI taxonomy): domain Eukaryota; kingdom Viridiplantae; phylum Streptophyta; class Magnoliopsida; order Fabales; family Fabaceae; genus Neltuma; species Neltuma alba. The sequence goes on from NW_021637378.1 coordinate 24,779, forward strand.
AAAACTGAATAAAGATAAATTCACGTCACCCGCGATCTATGGTATAAAGATTCCTTCCAACTCAGCGGTTGTGGGAAAAGATTCTCTCCTCTTCTCATAATCTTTCTTCCTTTTTATTCCCCCTAACCTTAGATTAATACATTTTGACGGTTCATATTTTAACATTTTTAAAACTTATTTATAAAATATTTTTAAAAGCCTCCAATGCATTTGTAAACTGTTGAAATTAAATTTTAGTGGTTTGTGCTTATTTTTTACTCCAAAGTTGCTTATAAAAAAAGTACGGAAGGAGTATAATTTAACATTTTAATAATAACAATAACAATAATAATTAAAAAATAAAATTTAAGGGGAGCCGGGAAGAGGAGAGGCTCTTTCGCCGTTGCCGTGGGGGTATGGTTACCGTGGTCCTGATCCTGTACGCATCACCGTAACTAAGCGTGCAATCTTTCGTCTCAATTTCCACGTGTACGTGTGTGTGTGTGTGTGGACACTCGCACAAACTATTAATATTCCACTTAGTTGAGAGATAATCATAATACTATATCGACGTTAAAAAGAATGTCTTCCTCCTCTGGCTCCGCCGACGCTGATCTCCCCTTGAAGCCTATCCCAGGTGGCTATGGCCTCCCTTTCATCGGAGCCGTTTGTGACAGATTCGACTTTTTCTACCTCCAAGGCAGTGACGACTTCTTCAGATCACGAATGCTCAAATACAAATCCACCGTCTTCAGAACCAACATGCCTCCTGGTCCTTTCATTTCTCCTAACTCTCGTGTCATCGCTTTACTTGACGCCGCTAGTTTCCCCGTCCTCTTCGACAACTCCAAGGTCGAGAAACGCGACGTCTTCACCGGAACTTTCAAGCCCTCCGCCGGATTCACCAATGGCTACCGTGTCTGCAACTACCTCGACCCATCCGAACCCAAGCACGACCAAATCAAGAGCTTCCTCCTTGCTCTCATCGCCTCGCGAAAAGACCAGGTAATCCCACTGCTCAGAAACTACTTGACAGAGCTGTTTATTAAGGTTGAAGACGAAGTATCTGGCCATGGAAAGGTTTACTTCAACCCCATCAGCCAAAACGAGCTCTTCAACTTCTTGTTTCACCTATACTGCGGCAAAGCACCAGTCCAAACCAAACTCAAATCTGATGGCTTGAAACTCTTCCAGCTCTGGGTGTTTGCTCAGGTAAGTAGAATTAGAAATGATGTCTCGTTTAGCTGTAATTAAAATCACTTTTCCCTTAGATCAAATCAAACACATGTACCTGCAGGTTTTACCTCTTGGATCTCTGGGGTTGCCGTGGTACCTCTTCCCTCTCAGCGTGCTAGAAGATTTACTTCTCCATACTCTGCCGCTTCCCAGCTTCTTGCTGAAATGGGACCTAAACAAGCTTTACAATGCCGTCGAAACATCAGCTACGGAAGCGTTTGATTTAGCTTCGACTTTCGGCTTATCCAAAGACGAAGCCTGCATGAACTTGCTCTTCGTTCTGGGCTTCAACTCTTGCAACGGGATGAAGATCGTCATCCCCACCTTGATGAAGTGGGTCGGACTGGCCGGAAAGACCCTACACCAGAAAATCGCCGACGAAGTCCGGAGCGTCGTGAAAGAAGAAGGTGGGGTCACTTTGAAGGCGATGGAAAAGATGCCGTTGGTGAAGTCAGTGGTGTGGGAGTCGCTGAGGATTGAACCTCCGGTGGCGTACCAGTACGCGAAGGCCAAAGAGGACATTGTTGTCCGAAGTCACGACGCTGCGTTTTTGGTGAAGAAAGGAGAGACGCTGTTAGGGTTTCAGCCATTTGCAACGAAGGATGAAAAAGTTTTTAAGGATGCAGAGAGATTCGTGGAGGATAGGTTTATGGGAGAAGAAGGAGAGAAGCTGTTGAGGTACGTGTACTGGTCGAACGGGCGGGAGACAGAGGAGCCGGCGGCAGCGAACAAGCAATGTGCCGGGAAGAATCTGGTGGAGCTGGTTCTAAGGATATTTACGGCGGAGTTCTTCTTGAGGTATGATAGTTTCACGATAAAGCTGGGAAAGCCCACCTTGCAAGGTCCCACAGTTACCATAACTTCCCTGGTCAAAGCGTCAACCCTTTGATGGCTTTTCATGGTCAGCTTATGGATTATGGTCCCTAATCCTTAATTATGGGAAACCATAATGAATATAGGATAATGATTTCTCCTCTGTCTTCAAAAAAGTTTTTGGGGCCAATAATATCAAATAAGGGATGAATGAAAGTTAATGCTAAGTGTGAGAAGTATTGGATACAAGAGAAAGTTTAATTACTTTCTATAGTTTGATTAGCTTCTGGATGTTTTTATAGTTTGGTACTACATCGGCTACTTAATACTACTTCTAGTATTTAATATAAGACCCTATTTGAATTTTATTTTAGTCCTAAATATAAGAATCCAATTCACTTTGTCTCTCATATTTATCCACTTTTTTAAGATAGTCCTTCTAATAATAGTAGTTCTAGATAATAAACTTGATTAGCAAGGATATTTTAGGAAAAATAACATCTATTCATTACAAATAACTAACTTAACTAAATTCTTTAATTTCCCCAAATTAGTCAACTGAGTCTTCTAATTAGGACCGGAGGTAGTATAAGATATTGTTTGACTTTTATTTTAATCCTAAATATAATATTCCAATCTACTTTGTCTCTCATATTTAAATATTTTTTTAAAAGTAGTCATTCTAATAATAGTAGTTCTAGCTAATACACTTAATTAATAAGGACATTTTAGGAAATACAATATTTATTTATTACAACTAACCAACTTAACTTATTTTCTTAATCTTCTCAAATTAGTCAACTAGTGCTTATATGAAGGATCAGATATAGTATTATATATCTGGGATTTTTACAAAGTTCTATATGCATAATCAATTCATTTAAAAAATAATTTGATTGATAATAATAATTAATTAATCGGGTGCATCACATGACAAGAAAATTAATTAATATAATATATAGAATAATAGCTTTTCAATCTCAAAACTATTAATTAATTAATTTGTATTTTTCCGGGGATTCCTTGTGTCGCATTTCTAATCACAAACTTCCAACGATCCCAATCAAAGGAATCAAGAGACAATCATATTATTTGCCAGATTTTTAGTTGTATATAATTTATAAAATGACAGCCTCATTACCAGAGACGATTCCCTTGAATAAAAGTATTCAACTTAAAGCCATGCAATAAAAAACTTTCAGCCTGCATTATCTTGCAAGACACGCGTTCTGATATAAAAATATGTAGTTGTGTGTCCTACGACGATACCCACGTGGTCTTAAATTTTAAAAAGTCTATTTTTGGTGTTAATTTAATGATTAATATTAAGAATAAAAATAATACTCTTCCGGTTATTAATATAGGACTCAATTATTGAGTTGGTTTTGGTCCTAAATATAAGACATATTTTTCATATTTATCAATTTTTTCTAAATTAACCTTATAAGTATTCCATCAACCGTAATTAAGTAAAAGAGAAAGATGGGGTATTAAGAAAGATGATTATGGTATTTTAGAAAAAACGTGTCACATTTCTTATAATTAACTAACTTACCTAATTTTTTTAATCTAATCAAATTAGTTAAATAGATCTAATATTAAAAATTGGAGGAGTATGTTGATCACATCATTACGTAGTTAGTCGACGTGGTTAATCTGTTCCTCTTTCTCACTATACTGAAAGTTAGAAAAAAGTTTTAACTTGTACTCACATGCCATTTAATTTATATTTCCGTTTTTTCCCTGGCTGCTTAACGCACGTCTGAGATATACAGTCTCGTATGTCAGATGACTAGTTTGGTACTTAATTCAGCCTATTAGCATCTACTCAATTGTTTCAAACAAAATTTACAGTTAAAAATTATAAAGTATAGCCTATCTAAACTATTTCTGTAGTTAAAAAAAATATTACTCCTTGATTCTAAATATAAAATCTATTTTACAGTGTAAATTATATCCCCTCCGTTTTTTATTATAAGAGACATTTGATACTTATAGCATGTTCTTATATATAAGAGATATTTAAAAGTTGTCTATACTTTTTTGTGTTGATTTTCTATTTTACCCATATTTATTGTCTCCAACTCACACTCTCTTTCCCTCCCACTTCTCTTTCTTTTAATAATTTAATTGTTCTCTCTCATGCTATCTCTCCTTATTAATGAGGGCATTTTTAGAAAAAAAATTGTACTTTTTACACATTAATTATTCTTAACTGATTTCAACTATTTTTTTATCAACATTATTCGATTATTCGTCTCTTATAATAAGAAATAGAGAGAGTATTATAAAATAAATTTTATATTTAGAACTGGAAGAGTACTTCTAATATTTAATATAAGAACTAGTTCGCAATTATTAAACTGCGGAACTGGTATTCACAGTCCGATTGAATTGGCAAAATGGACAGCTTAGTATAATATTTGGTTAAATATGATTTGTTGGCCAGATTCGATTGAGAAAAATTCTAAAAGTTCAGGTACGTAAAACTTTAAAATAAGACAGAAGGAAGTAAAATAAAAAATCAAATTTTAAAATTCAAGAAAATTGACAAAAATACTCCTCTATTAATTTCAATTAAAAAATGTTATGATCCCAAATTAAAACTTGTAATTTTACAATCAGAATTTGTTATTCGTAAATAAATTTGTTATTATTTTTAATTAATTTATATGTTATTTTATATTATATATATAAAAAAAACGTGTTGGACGGAAATGATCTCTCTTTTCTGGTCGAAGCCACCGGCCTAATGAACATGGGGCCCTACAGTAACGTGTTTGGTTTCACTTTTTAGATAAAGCGAGAATTAATCATTTGACCCTCGAAATTTCACCTCTGCTGCAATTGATCGAGTCACCTTCAAGGCAACCACAGCACGTGAAAGACAGGAGGAGAGTTAAGAGACGTATGCTCAGGGGATTTAAGGTGATTTAATCTGCAGATTAAGAATAACCAGTCTGGGCTGAAGATTTATTAAAGAGATGAAAGCCTGAGGATTGAGTCATAACTAGTTAAAATTTAAGACAAAGTGTAAGTTGAAATTTTAATAATTTTAAGGAAAACCATACTGAAAGTACTTATACTTTTTTTTAATTTTCAATTTAATACCTATATGTTTTTTTGTTCTTAACTAAATCTTTATTTTTCTTCTATTAACATCATTAATCCTTATGTAAAGACTAAAAATATCAATAGAACAAAGTTATAAGAGCTAATGTTGCTAAAAAGATATAATTAAATGTTTAATTAAAGGGAAAAAAACACATAGGTACCAAATTAAAAATGAAGAGAAAGTATAAGCACCTTCAATATGGTTTTCCCATAATTTTATACCTACAAAATGATTAATTTGCCCTTTAAAGTATTTCACGATTTAGGAGAGATCCCCCCCCCCACCCCCACCCCCACCCCCACCCCCAAAATGTCTACTTCATAAGTTGTGATCCTACTCCCTGACCATACCATGTGGTGAGGCAAGTTTAATTGACAGTGACAAACTCCATGGGGTGGTTGAAGTGAAGTTGTTGGCCTTATCCTTATTCATATAAAATTCACTCTGTGCATCATATCACTGCTGCCGGACATTTTATTTGGATTAAAATAATAGATGGTTGTCATAATCAGTTTGATTGAAAGCAGATGAAATCTTATATAATGGCAACAATATGGCCTAGCACTTATCCATTAATCCCAGTGTTTATATTATATTAGACCGCCAACACCAAAAAAAAAAAAAGGACATTCTTTATTCTCAATTTTATTATCTGGTGAAGCGCCACACAAGAGAGTAAAAGGACGAGGGGAAAAAAGAAAATGGAAAAATTACAGAGGAGAAGATGGCGGAATATGATATGGAGTTAGGAGGCAGGGGCCCTGACCAGGGACGTAATGGTGACTGTGGGGCCCAGTGTCGGCTTACCCAGCTTCACGGTAAACGTGTCAAACTTCAAAAACAAGTCCACCAAAAACACCCGTAGAACCAACTCCACCAGATTCTTCCCGGACACTGTTTATTTCCGGCCGTCGGGTCCTCCGTCTCCCGTCCATTCGACCAATACACGTACTTCAACAAGCTCTTGCCTTCTCCGACGAACCTATCTCCCACAAACTCCTTCGCATTCTTGAACACTCTCTCATCCTTCGTCGCAAATGGCTGAAACCCGAAGATCATCTCCCCTTTCTTCACCACAAACGCCGCATCGTGGCTCTCAATCACCAAATCCTCCTTCGCCTTCCCGTACTGGTACGGCACCGGCGGCTCTATCCTCATCGTCTCCCACACCACCGACTTCACCAGCTCCATTTTCTCCAGCGCACTGAATGTCACCCCGCCTTCTTCTTTCACGACGCTCCTGACTTCATCGGCGATTCTCTTGTGCAGGCTCTTTCCGGCTTGCCCTAACCACTTCATCATCGTCGGGACCACTATTTTGACGCCGCCGTAAGTGTTGAAGCCCAGAACGAAGAGGAGGTTGTTGCAGGCCTCTTCTCGGGATAGCCCGTAAGACGAAGCTAAATCTAGAGCTTCCGTGGCTGAAGAGTAAAGTGCTTTGTAAAGCTTCCTCTGGTCCCATCTCAGCAACCACCCAGGAAACGGCAGAGTATGGAGGAAGAAATCTTCCACCACGTTGATCGGGAAGAAGTACCACGGTAGCTCCAGTGATCCCAGAGGGGCAACCTGTGGTCGTCGCAACATATTTTCAGAATCAGTCAAAAAATTTGATAAATATAAAGAATGGATGAAGAGTGTTGTTACCTGAGGGAACACCCAGAGCTCGAAGAGTTTGGAACCGAAAGATCCGAGGCTGGTCTGGGCCGGGTCTTTGCCGGTGTAGAAACGAAAAACGAAGTTGAAGAGCTCGGAGTCGCTGATGGAGTTGAGGGAAGCGTGGCCGTGGTTATGAACCTGATCGTCTAGCTTGAGAAAGAGCTCGTTCAAGTAGCTCCGGAGGAGGGGGATGGTCTGGTCTTTCTGGGAAGCGAGAAGAGCGAAAAAGAAGCTCTTGATCTGTTCATGCTTCTTCTCGGAGGGGTCGAGGTAGGCACAGACGCGGTAGCCGCCGGTGAAGTCCTTGGAGGGCATGTAGGTCCCGGTGAAGACGTCGCGCTTTTCAACCTTGGACGTGTCGAAGAGGATGGGGAAGCTGACGGCGTCAAGGACGGCGACGACCCGTGGGTCGGAGGCATTGAAGGGACCGGGAGGCATGTTGGTTCGAAACACGGTGGATCTGTACTTGTTGATACGAGATTGGAAGAACTTGTCACGGCCTTGATTATAGAAATAATCAAACCTATCAAAAATGGCTCCCAGGAAAGGGATGCCATAGCTGCCCGGTATCTGTCTCACCGGAAGTTTGGTGGCCGTGTCGGAGTTGGAAGACATTGTCTGATCTCTGGGTTCTGTAAGATGAAGATGACACTCTCAAAGCAAATTAAAAGATTGGGTTTTTGTTTCTGTGCGCGCATAAGATGGGATCAATGAATCAAAGCATATATAGAGACTAGAGAGTGTTAATTGCCCGGTAATTAAATTAAAAATTGATTAGGGGTTGTGATCTGTGTGATCGTATCGTGGAGCAGAGTGGAATAATATAATAATAATAATGCACGGACAGCGATCATCATGGGGGCAGGGACAAATTTGCAGGCGATACTATCCCGCAAAACGACGCGCTTTTGGTAGTTCATTCTCGTCATCCAGCACATAATTAAAAATGATAGTTTATGCCAAGACACATTAATAATAAATAACCAATTCAATAAATTTTTTTAATATCTCAAAATTAGTTATCTACTTCTTATATTAGGTACAAATAATAGACACAATAGTATTGATATAAAGGTCATCTCCTTCCTAATAATTCTTCAGCCTCGTATCTCTATTCATTGATAGTTGGAGCTTTGATCTTCAGCAGTAGCCATCAGCACTGCACTACATGGATTTTTTAAAGTAAAAAGTTAATATTATTTTTAATTCTTAAAATTTGACCTCATTTTATTTTTGGTTTTTAAAATTTGAACTCATTTAATTTTGATCCCTAAAATTTTAAACCAAAATAAGATTCAATTTGAAGAATCAAGACTAAAATAAAATCAAATTTTAGAAGTCAAAATCATTAATTTCAATTTTCAGGGACAAAAATTAAAATGAGATCAGATTTCAAGGGCTAAAAATAATGGTAAACCAAAGGAAAACTACGAACAATATAGTTATTTCACAACAACAATTAATGCTAAGGTAGCTCCTGAAATTCAAGAATATTATGCCATTTTGTGAAATATTTTAAAATTTTCATATTTGGATAGTCGTTATATTTTAATCTCATCAAAACAACAAAATAGCAAGGTACTAAAAATAGGATTGGTTACTGAACCGGTCGAGACAGTGGTTTAAGAGTTAGTGGGTTAAACCGGGGTCAGATTGGAAATTAATTAATATATTATAATTTAATTAAAACACATAAAAATATTTATATTTTAAGTTAAAAAACATAGTATTCAATCTTTAAAAAAATATATAAACTAACCTCTTATGTTGTCGTTTTAACCTCTTGTAAGGTGCTCTTCAGTATTATTCAAAAAAAATAAATAAATAATATATAAATTACAAAACATTTATATCATTTTTTTTTAATTTCTTCTCCTACCTATCACCCGTACATTCCTCTTGCTTTTTGACTTTTCTCTTGTTTTTTTTTGACCGGAGACTTTTCTCTTTGTTATTCTCCCTCTTTCACGTGATCACTTGTCTCTCTCCTCTCCCCCTGCATCACGAGTCTCAATCGCTACTAGATAGTATGGTCTTTTCACTCACACTTTCCACGCTTCACCATTTAGAGTGCATGTTTGGAAGGCAGCTTTCTTTTACATTTTGTCCTCTATTTCTTCACCGGCGTCCATAGCTTCATGGCTTTTCCACACAGATCTGGTAAGTTCTTTGTAGAGCATGATGGCAACGGTCTAATGAGTTGCAGGGAGATCTTGCCACTAAGAAGAACGACGGTGAGGAAACGGTCTCAACGGCAACGGAGTTCAACTTTCAGAGCAGTATCCGATGACGATCTGGCTTGTCTTTTTTTTTTTTAAAAAAAAAGTTTCTGAGCATGGGAGGCTTTGGAGAGAAAAAATCCGGTAACCCACCCAGGCCGACGGGTTATCCGGTTAATCTAGATTTACTCTGAATCCTGGTTTCGTTAACCAACTAGATTGGACAAGTGACCGGTTCACCGGTTTCCAAATGGTTTCCAATTTGAACTGGCCGGTCTGGTTTTCCATACCATGCAAAATAGTTGTCTTTTGGAATCTATGGTGATGAACATTGATACGAACACAATGAACGACATGCAGGTGTGGTTAGTAAAAAGGAGAGAAGGGTTAATCAAACGTTTCTTTTAATGTCGGCAACACTCATTTATTCAATTAATTAATTAATTAATTCGTTTGTTAAAAAAATTAATTCATTTTAATCAAGCTTCGAATTAAAATTTAATTACTTACGTTTTAAAAAAAATATTAACCCTCATTTCATGAATGAACCAGCTAGCTGGAATTCACAACATAGGGCATTGTGCCTTTCTATTAGGGCTAATATGGGCGGGGCAGGCTTCCATACCCAACAAATGAATATAGTATATTAATTAACTAATTATTTATATCTCTCTAAATAATTTAATATAATTTTATATTAAAATAGCAACTTGGCCTTAATTTAGTTGTTACTAGTTAATATCCTATGAAACTACATTTTGTAGTAGTAGAGAGGAGTGGACTATGACAAAAAGTGCTGTTAGTATATTTTAGTAAACTTAATTGCTTTTTTAGTTTCTAAAATTTCTTAACCAAATAGGAATATCTTTTTTTTCCAGAACTCCCAAATACTCATAAAAGGATGGAATCAGTTATATTTAAAAAATCTTTGTTTTGGTTTAATAAATTTTTAAAGTATTTTGCTTTTAATTTTAGCTGAACAAAGAGAAAACAGTTTTAGAAAAACAAGAAGTAAAACAAATTTCAAAATAGCTCAATTATCCTTCCATAGGCTATCGAAGTCATACTCAAAATAAACAATATATAATTACTTATATGCTAATATACAAATTGCTAATGGTCATAATATTTGCATTAAAAAAGAAAATGGTCATACAGATCGCAGTAAATGATAAGACATCTAACTCTCAGAATCATCTAAAAATAAATAAGTATAATGAATATTGGATATTGATATAATAGTGTATTTGATTCATAAGATAAATATGAGACAAATAAAATATATATAAATAAAATTATATATATTTTTTGCAGGGAGGGCAACATACCATGCCCGATGCCCAATCTTGCCTAACAATTCGCCCAGCCCAAACATGCCCAGTATTTCTTTGGGCTATTCCTTTTAGGAGGGGCTGGGCTGGGCTGGGCTGGGCTGGGCATTTTTTTGCTGGTTTGGGTGGGTATAGTGGGCAACCAGGCTTTATGAGCACCCCTATTTTTTGTGGTAAAATAGTCTAACATAAAAGGCAATCAGATTTATAACTGGTAAAATACAGTAATAGAAGAGTTAACTAACTAACTAACTTGTAAATATTAAAAAAATTATTAATTTAGTTATTTATCTATAATAAATACATATTGATTTTTTTTTAAAAAAATATCTTTTTTAATCATGTGCATTAGAAATTATCATTTGATTGGGAGTTTTTTTAACATATACAATCAATAGGAATATCTTAGACACAAAATTATAAATTTTAGAGGCTAAATAAATTAAAATCTTACATTGAAAATCAAAATAAACTTTTGTATAGTTTTTATATATAGGAATAGGATCAGAGGCAGTAGCAAGTTGAGTGGTAAACCCAAATTTGTGATGCAGGACTTTGAATCAATATGGGCCCATGTACACTTTGGGTCTGTCATTTGATCCAATTCAAAGCTGAGCTCAATCTAAATGACTCTCCTCATTATAATCTTTGCTAGCGCCGTTTGGTAAACTAAGGCAGTTCTTTGGATTTATTTAAAAAGCATGTTGCATAATGATTGTACAATCATGGCACTTAAACAGAAGAAAAGAAATTATTTTTGGTGAGGAAAAAATCATCAATGTTTGTTTTTAAAAAAATCCATAAAATCAAATTATGCTGTCAACATATATAAAACATGCTTGATATAGCGTAAACAATTAATTTCAATGATATTTCAAGTTTAGCGGCTCACACAGGTTTATATAGAAACTGATTGTGAAAAGCTTCTCGTTGCAGACTTGGAATCTAACGGCAATAGAAGAATTTAGGATGGTGCTGAAAATTTCAACGCAATATACCTCTTCCCGTAGTTTGTTGCTATTGTCCAATGCTACCGATAGAAGTGGTGTTGGCTAATTTCGTTTAGAATTATGATTATAAGCAAATTTTATATAAGCTGAGACAAAACTCTTTTTATAGACTTACTTTATATTTCGCAAATCATAATTAAAAAGCTGTTTATCAGTGATTCCAAACAGGCCTTAACTTGCTGCACTGCTTCGGCTTTTGAGTCATTTTTCAGATATGTGTTGTTGTTGTTCTGTTTTCTTTTTTTTTTGAGTCTGTAGATCTTTAAGTTTTCTGTTGTGCATTTTTTGAGTCTGTTTTTGTACCTTGTGTTTGTTTTGTGTTCTGGAGTTTGTAATTGAATTATTTATGCAATAAAATTCCTTTTGGCAAAAAAAAAAAATTCAATGATATTTCACAATTATTAATCCCAGGACTCAGCTCAAAAAAAAAAAAAAAAATCCCAGGACGTACTTTTGCGCTTCGGTTTCCAGCTAGAAGTATTTGGGTTTGCAGTGGTAGGTCCATTTTGCCCCCAACACTGGGCTTCAGATCATAACCCTGTTCTATGTAGTTGCTTTCTAAAGGTATAGCCCATAAACTTAACGCTTTCATATATAAAAACTTAGTATTTTATTTTTAAATGAATTTTTTTTATTGGATCTAATAGAAGGAACTAGTCCTTTACAACAGAGTAAACCAAAATTCTAATCCTCACAGTGGGATTTGAACTCGAGAATCAAAAACAGATGTTGGGTCTAGCAGAAGGAGCTAGTCTCTCAAAACGTGGCGAACCAAAGTTCAAATCCCTACTGGAAGAGGTATTCACATTTAGTATTTGATAATATTAGGATTACCTTCAAACATGGATATAGCAAGAGGATTGTAAGTGTGAATAATTGATGTGTGGAGGGAAAGAGGCACACGGAAGGGGCTTTCTGTGTTGCCTTATCTTGTCGCCTCCACTTTTGCAAGCACCAAAATAATTGCACGTTTTTTGCAATACCAACCAATTATGCTCCAATCATTCAACAAGTAGCCTTTCCCATCATCACTCTACTGTTTCACTTTCACTTCTCAAGTGCCTTTATCATTGTGTTCACATGTTTTAGTGAAAGCTTCATCTGTGAAGTAACTATGTTATTCTTTTGTGAATCCATGAATTGATTATATATATATATATATATATATATGTGATCCACTACGTCTCACAGAAAATCAATCAATTAATTTACTCTTGTTATAGTTATATTCTACAGTACTACTTTCACTCCTTAATATAAGAATTATTTAGGAGATTAAATTTGGTTTTAAATATAAGCCCTTTAATATACTTTATTTTTCAAATTTATAAATTTTTTAATCTAAAACATCCCTATTAAATGTAAGAGTTCCTATTAAAGGATAATTCTAATACACATGATTGAGAAAAATAGTTTAGTAACACATATTTATTATAAATAACTATTTTAACTAATTTTCTTAATTTTTTTCAAGTTAGTTATCTAGTTTTTATATTAATTTATTCATATCTTCGTAATAATACGGACAGGTGGTTAAGCCTTCAATCATGACAGCAGCCAGTAACTAAATTGTCGGCCCTGGCCAAAAAATTGAATAATTCTTGTCACTGGCTAGCTATGCTGAGAAATTCTCAAGAAACAGCTTGAAAATTAATAATGACTCAAGGTATATATGATTTCTCCTGCATCAGATAGATTCAGCTCATTGTACTGGGGAAAAAAAAAAACAAGAAGAAGAAGAAGATTCTGGCCGGCAATTGCCTTTTGCTTCGTAAACCCATATTATCCGACAATTAAACCAACTAATCACTGTCGCAGAATTAGCTTCCATGATCTTAGTCTACTCGTCACCTATATTTGCTCTTTTTCCCCTTTGTCATCTTTTATGCTACCAGAACGCACACCTGTCATACTTACTCATGTAACGTAACTTCTTGTTTAAATAGGATTTAAGGAGATAATTGGTGTCCGTTGGACAAAAGGACCCAAACTAATTTGGGAGATGTTTTCGATAACCAATAATTGCACTAATAATTTAATCAAAAGATCTGAATTACATAATAAATATAAATCTTGAATACCAAAACTTGAATCATTCAAATCAATCGGCACTAGTACACAGTTTTTACATCACAACATTATTTACTCCTCCGGTCCTAAATATAAGACTCATTTCTTATATTTATCAATTTTCTCTAAATTACCCCTATGAATACTCCCTCAACCATAATCAAGTAGAAGAGGAAAATGAGGTATTAAGAAAGATTATTATGGTATTTTAAGAAAAACATATTACATTTCTTATAAATAACTAATTTACCTAACTTTCTTAATATAATCAAATTAGTTAATGATTTTATATTAAGGACCGGAGGAATATTATAATTTCCTAACAGGTGTCACAGCTCCGGAGACATTTGCCATATATCATCCCCATATTATTTATCTCTTCTTCTTCTTCTCATTATTATTAGTATCTTTTCTCACAACAAAGTCTCCCTTTTTGTTAGTCCACGTAACCTTGCTTTTCTACATTGGGAAGGCCATTATTTATAACATACTACCTCCGGTCCTAATTATAAGAATTTGATGAGATTAAAAAATAAGTTAAGTTAATTGTTTGTAATAGATATGTGTTGTTTTTTCTAAAATATCCTTGTTAATCAAATGTGTTGGCCAAAACTATTATTAAAGACTACCTTAAAAAATACGTAAGTATTAGAAACAAAGTGGATTAGAATCTTATATTTATATAAAAGTCAAATAAGGTCTTATATTAATTATCAAAAGTAATACTCCTCCGGTCCTTATTATAAGACCCAATTTGACTTTTTATTTGGTCCTAATTATAAGACCCAATCCATTTTCTCTCTTATATTTATGCATTTTTTTCCAAGATAATCCTTCTAATAATGATAGTTTTAGCCAATATACTTAATTAGCAAGAATATTTTAGGAATAACAACACTTATTTATTATAAATAACCAACTTAACTTACTTCCTTAATCTCCTCAAATAAGTCAATTGGGTCTTATAATTAGGACCGGAGGAGTATTATGTAAAACACCGTGTCTGATAAAGTTAAAACAGTATATTTGAATGTAGTGTTAACGGGTTTATTCGAATATACGAGGAGATCACATCAAATCCAACTTTATACTTTTCATACGATCATTTGAGTACGAAAGTGTACATTATATATATACTGAGATTATATAACCAACAAAATATCACACAAATATTAATCTAGAATACATGCATTGACATCAATACAAAATAATTTTAAAAAAAACAAGAGGAGGAGGAGGAAACCCAAATCTTAAGGCAAGTTAGAGTGATTTGCACACACAGATATATATATAGAGAGAGAGAGAAGTCAAGAAGTAGGTATATAAAGCGAAGAAATTAAGAGGCCAAGTTGAATAAACAAAATTAAAAATACATATAATTAGCAACAACAGTTTAACTATATCGTTTTATATACATTGAATAAGAGTAGGGTTTTGCAAAGTGGATCTACCCCGAATCGGATCCTTTTCCCACAAGGGCACATATTGCATCCATTTATAGAAATTAAAGCCACGCACGTAGCATTATTTTTATTATTTTAATATCTATCCAAATTAATAAATATTTGTAGAAAGATCGGGTGACCCACGAATCGTGTTGTCACATAATTATATACTAGTAGCAGCAAAAAAAAATAGTTTTATGTCACCAAAAAAAAAAAAGAAATAGTTTTATTTGAGGGAAAAGAAAACAGCCACGTGTCAGTTGGCTGTGAAATTCCCCGAAGGATTACTGCTCTCAGCATTTGATCTCAATTATTTATTAATAATCAAACAGATACACAAACCAAATACAATAGTAAGCCGTAATTGGGAGATTGAAATGAAGTATGACTCGATTTCCCATATTTAAACAAGAGCTATTTTAATAATTTAAATACATTAAAAAAATTAAATGAATTAGTTAACTACAACAAAAGAGACATAATCTTTCTAAAATATTTGTGTGTAATATTAAATTATATATATGTTAATTTATAAATAAGATAAATTAATTCAAAAAAATCTATATGTATAAAAAACAAAATAAATTGAAAAAATTATATTTGAGATTAAATTCAACTCTCAAGTTACTTACCATATACTAAGTATCCTAAGGAATTCTATTAGTTGAAATTGGGCTCTTACTAGATAGAAACGTCTTTAGGATGTTAATGAGTTAGGAGTGTTTGGTATCACATAAAAATACTTTTAAAAAATATTTTTTAAAATTAAAATAAATTTTTTTATATATTTATTTTGTATACTGTAAAATTATTTTTAAAATTATAATTTATTCTCTATCCAAACATTTTTTTTGAAGTTTATAACTCATAAAAGAGTTGTGGTTTCAAATTTTTGCTGGCAAAAAAAAAGTTTTTGAGATGTGTGCAGGCACACGTTGCAAGGATACGAATGTGAAGGTTACGAATGACAAGGTCAAAAAGAAAAGGTTAGGAATGACCGGGGACATATTCCGTCATAGCCACGCTTGTACACGCGGCACAACCACGTTGGCTAACAAATGTCCCGCCATAACAAAAGAGCAGACCTTTTTTGGTACGTGGGATTTTGTCTGTTTAGTTTCATACTATGTATGTACGTACGAGAGATCAACCCACCCCCCAGCTGGCAAAGGGCAGCTCGCGTTGTTTGTTTCTTGGCACAGACCTTCCTTCCTTTGTCCGGCCACTTTCTCATATTACATGAACATGATCACATACAAGATAAAGGACATATGAACATTTCGTAACAATAAATGGTGGATAATAGATACTCTCTAGCTAACAACGATTGGGTTGATTATATAATGGACGCCATAATGTTCCTTGAATATGATTTTGGGTTTGTGTTCTTTTTTCATTTTTTTAGGTTACAGCAGGGCCTTGAACTTGATGGTTAGAACTAACTAATACTGATAATTAAATATTATTGCTCGGGAAAGAAAGCCAACTTATAATCAAACTTACAATCAAACAAATGTTTCATCCAAGCATTATCTAGCCAGGCGTCGGATATTTATTTCGAATATCGTAAAATCACTTTTAAAATTATGGTTTGGTTTCCATTCAAACACAATTTTTATTAACAGAAATAAAATAAATTTTGTTTTAAGATGGAGGGATCATCACATATTTAATGGCTGAGACAAGTCTTTTTTTAAGAAGCAAATAATTTGTTTTAAATATTATTCTCTCCGATTCTTAATGTAAAAGTTAGTTAGAATTGGATCAGCGCATAAATATATAATCATTTTGATGGCAAAAATATATAAGACAATTTCAATATACTTTGCTTGTTATATGTAACATTTTTTTTTCTAAATAAATTTACCTTATAGATTAAACTAATACATAATCTAATATCACATAATTACACAGATTTTAGGAAAATTAGACTGCATTTAGTATAATTAACTAATTTATTTAACTTTTTTAATTTATTCAAATCTAATGAGCGGCTTTTATATATATACATATTAGGGAATGGGGAGAGTAAATAAAAACCACCTAACCAAAACGAATATGGTCTTCTTAACAGGCTCGGATCATAATGCACTCTTTCGTTAGAATTAAATTATAACTCTGTTCAGTTGGCTGCACAAGCTAAATAGAAAGGGACTGTGATAATACAAGAGGATCTGTCAGATAGCGTGAAGGGGACAATAATTATTTGATTGAAAAAGCTAATAAAGACGACGAAGGTACAGTTGCCAATTTATGAGGGCGTTGACATGTGGTGTCATATGAAAGAGGGTAATGCATGAAACCCTAGAATTCCTTGGGATATATATTGTGTTACGAAACAAAATAATATCAAGATTCCTTTTCAAATCCTAAATCTAGTGTGTGGTTCAACCAACTTTGTGACTTTGTCCATCTCATTCGTCGTCTACTTCTCTCTTTTGTCTGTCCTTATGCATGTGATCATGTTCAAATCTCTAGCTGCAGCCATCTGAAATTACTATCTCCAATTTCCCAGTATGAAAATTAAACAACTAATTTAAACATATTGAAAAAATTGATCAAATTAATTATCTATAACAAATGTTTATTAATTTTCTTATATTACTCTCTTTTATAATATGCAATGAAGCCATTATTCTTGGTGTAAATCCTTTACAATCAATAAAAATATTTTAAGAGAAGACTATTAATTTGAGAGATAAAATGAACTGAGTTCTTACGTAATTGTGTTTATAACCAAATTCAACTTTCAACTACTCTCTCTGATTCCTATTATAAGAACCTAGTAACTAATTCACATGTATATATGAAAATAGTTAAAAAATTAAATTTTTCATAAAATGCAAATAATTTTTAATTTTATCCTAATCAACTATACTGAATTTTAACGTACGCTATGGTAATTTTTATTTTCTCACTACCTCCTTAGTACGAGCTTACATGAAAAAAAATATTTAGTGTTGATTGAATCTACCAAATATCAAAGAGTCTTATCTCCCACCTAGAATAACCAGAAGAGGGAGTAGCTTTTGTATATTAAAGGAAGGAGGTAGTATATGAAACCTTCATCTTCGGCTGCCGGTTTGACTACTTGTGCCTTAGTTGTAAGTTTTCAAAAGATCTCACCCAATTCCCTTCTTCTTTTTCGAAACTCAGCCAACTTTGTTTAATGCACTGTTACACCAGCACATGCTCGCTTGATTTTCTGTCTTGGTTTCATATGTTACCGTTGAAATTAATGTTCTTGATATTTCTACCGTCCGCTGGGTTTCAATTCTTTCCCTTGAAAATGTGTTGAAAATTTTGAATTTTTCAAGGTATATATATTTGCCAACTTCAAGTTATATACTATCTCCGGTTTTAATTATAAGATCTCGTTTATAAACTACTAACGAGATTTTATAATTAGGACTGGAGGTAGTATAACACGTTGTTTGATTTTTATTTTGATCTTAAATATAAAACCCTAATCCATTTTGTCTCTCATATTTATGCATTTTTTTAAAGATGATACTTTTAATAATGATAATTCTAACTAATACACTTGATCAGTAAAGATATTTTAGAAAAAACAATACTCCTCCGGTCCTTAATATAAGACCCATTTAACTAATTTGATTAGATTAAGGAAGTTAGGTAAGTTAGTTAATTATAAAAAAAATGATACATTTTTCCTAAAATACCATAATCACCTTTCTTAATACTTCATCTCCCTCTTCTATTTGATTATGGTTGATAGAGTATTTATAGGGGTAATTTAGAGAAAATTAATAAATATGATAAATGGGTCTTATATTTAGGACCAAAACCAACTCAAGAATTAGGTCCTATATTAAGGACCGGAGGAGTACATAGTTATTACAAATAACTAACTTAACTTATTTTATTAATCTTTTTAAATTAGTCAACTAGCTTTTATATTTAGGATCGGAGGTAGTGTGTGTAACACTTTTCAGGATATATGGAAATTATACAATTTTTTTTTTGGTAGCCTTGAACAGGTCGTGCATAATAGCTGAGTCAGCCAAAGCCACAAGACTACGAGAGATTGCTTGTAGGGAATTCTAATTTGTCATCGATTCCGGCCAATAATCTAGAAGATGTATTCTTCTAGCTAGATCACAGACTCACAGTAGTTTCAATTCAGACACACTAATCTGAATAATCAAAGCAAATTAAAGAATAAAAGCGTTAATTAAATATCAACTGATAACAATGAGATGGAATTGAATATGGGTAATCGTTTCAAATATTTTCATGTGATAAGACAAAACATACTTCCTCCGTTGTGATTTATAGGTCACTGTGATTTTGAACATGTTCTTTAATTAAGTTTCTTACTTTTTTTTCCCAATACTGCTGGGAAAATTTGCAGTAATAAATAACTAATGTGGTGCTTTACCAAAAAAAAAAAAAGCACGAGAACTCCCGTCCAAGTGCCTTGTACATAAAATTAGATGGCGTGATTTTTAATTTATATACCGATTATTGAATACACAACAAACTAAGTCTTATGTTTATGATCGGGAGTAGCAGAACATAGGACATATTTGATTTATCGAAGAAGAGTGATTACATTAATTTAAGGTGAATTTTGAGCACATTGCCTGGCGAAAATGCTAAACTTGATCGAATTTCCTTGATCCTCGTAATTAATTATATGAGTTTGGCGAGCCCGATCATTAGTCTTCCAATTTTGCATGATAATGTAATTATTGAACCAATGCAGACGTCAGCGTTGTACTAAATTAGGAAAACAGAGACGTAACCTTACGCCATGACGAGAAGTCGATAACCACACAGGCCAATCAATATGAGTAAAACGGCGACGTCTCTTCCTCTGAAAAGTGCATTTTTGACCTTCTGCAAAGTCAATATTTCTTTAAAACCTCTTCTATTTTTGGATTCGTAGGTCAAAATCTTCGCCTCCACAAAAACCAACCTTCTTCCTCCGAATACCGTGTGATTCCTATCAATTTAAACTACAATTCGTCACGATTTTCACTACCCTCTTCACCGGCTCTCCCTGTTTCCCGGTTGCCTCCCACCGCCACGTGTCCTTCCCCTTGTCCTTATAAATACGCCAACCATCCCGTTTCCCTCGTCTTTCTTATCCTTCACCAACATAATTCCAACCTGAAAATTTTCTCCCTTTTTTTCTGTCTCATTTGATATTTCTCCAATGTTTTCTTGGATGAAAAGCGAACAGGGAGGCGCCATGGTGGCTGATCCTTCTGGCTTTCACCGGCCCAGATTCGGAGCTCTGTTGCACTCCGATCGGACGTCCTTTTGCTCCAGCAACTACGACGGCGAGGATTCAACTTCGAGCCCGATGAACTACGCCGACAGCACCACCACGAGCAACGCCAGTTCTCCTTACTTGATGTCTCCGTGGAATCCGGTGGCCTCGCCGTACAATAAATCTCCCTGGTTGTTGTCGTCGCCGATACATGATAATACCTACGGCGACGGTAACGACGGGCACCAGCAAAATAGCCTCATCAAGTCACTCGTCCGCGAGGAGGGTAACATATATTCTCTGGCGGTATCTGCGGATTTTTTATACACGGGAACCGATAGCAAAAACATCAGAGTCTGGAAGAATCTCAGGAGCCATGGGGGCTTCAAATCGAGCAGTGGATTAGTGAAAGCCATTGTTATCTCCGGCGACAAAATCTTCACCGGCCACCAAGACGGTAAAATCAGAGTTTGGAAGAGTTCGCAGAAATTCTCTGGCTATCATAAACGCATTGGAACCTTGCCCACCTTCAAGGACTATGTCAAAAACTCGACGAATCCGAAGAACTACGTGAAAATCCGGAGGCACAAAAAAACGCTGAGAATCAAACATTTCGACGCTATTTCGAGCATGACTTTGGACGAAAACCAAGAGTTCTTATACTCGTGTTCGTGGGATAAAACCTTGAAAGTGTGGCGATTGTCGGATTTCAAATGCTTGGAATCTATCCAGGCACATGATGACGCTGTGAACTCGGTGGTGGCAGGGTTCCAGTGCTTCGTCTTCACCGGTTCGGCGGACGGGACGGTGAAGATGTGGAGGAGAGAGACGACGTGGGAGGGGAAGACGAGGCACGTCCTCGATCGGATTCTGTTGAAGCAGGATAACGCCGTAACAGCTTTGGCGGTGAACAGCTGGTCGACGGTTTTATATTGCGGCTCATCGGATGGGGTGGTTAACCTTTGGGAACGGTTTCCTAAGAACAACCTGAGGCACGGCGGTATGCTGAGAGGCCACAAGCTGGCGGTGCTGTGCTTAGCCGCCGGGAAGAACCTGGTGTTCAGCGGGTCGGCGGATAAGAACGTTTGCGTGTGGAAAAGGGAGGTGAACGGGTCCCACACTTGCCTTTCGGTTCTGACGGGTCACACCGGACCCGTAAAATGCATAGCTGCAGAACAAGATCAAGAACAAGAAGAAATTTACAAACAGCACAGGTGGACGGTTTACACGGGGAGCTTGGACAAGTCCGTGAAGGTGTGGCGCGTGTACTCACGCTCCGGAGACACCAGGCGTGGGAAGTAACACGCACGCTCGGAAGATCCCAACAGCGGAGAAAGGGAGCTTTCCACCGCCTGTAATAGGCGGAAGGAAGGGGAACGAAAGCAGGATGCGTTCGTGTGTGTGAAAATGGATGAGGAGGATGACGAATAGTGACGCTCGTCGAATGGCGGTGGCGAGCACGCGGGAATCTAGATGGGGCGGTGTGGTGGGTAAGTGGGCCTCAAGTGAAAATTTCGTGGGCTGTGACTGGGAGGAAACGAGGCAAGTTACACCCAGCAACATTAATGGGAAAAGGACTAATAGGAACCTGACACGTAGGAGACACCGTAAAGAAAAACACATTAGAGACACGCACACGCTGGCGTGACGCAGAAGAATGACATTTTGTAGGGTTTCAAAGTTCTGGGTTTAGAGAAGAGAGAGAGAAAGGGATGTGATATTGGGGATTGAATCGATCAAGTGTTTGTTGAAGTAGTTTGGGAAGGGTTTAGATTTTGTGGTTCGAGTTTAATTGCGGTTTGTATGTATATATAATGGCCTCCGCGTCAACTACAAGTATAATAGACAACTGTAAAGCTAACGTTTTGGGAGTCATTTTGACTATATGAATATATATACAGGTTTTAATTATAAGACCCGATTTATAATTTATAAATAAAATCTTATAATTAGGACCGGAGATAATATATATATTTGGGGATGCAGGTAAATGCCGGATACATATATGCATGAATGGTGCTTTGCCCACGCTTTAGAAATTAGAGAGAAATTTGTGGAGTACCGATAATGTAAACATTTTAACTTCCCTTTCTGTCTTTATTACTACAGGAGTTAAGAGTTATAGAGTTCATTCGTTTTGGTTGCATTAATTTCAAAGAGTATGAGAATTGAAATAAGAATGGCAACTTGAGAAGTATAATTAGCGGCACTCACCCGATCCTTTTGAAACTGAAACATTCAAAAATAACTTTTTAATTAGTATTTATAAAATACAAGATAAATATGTGAGAAAATTTTGCTTTGATTTACATGAACATGCTTATAAGCACTTAATATAAGCATAAGTATGTTTTTGGGATACGCTTCACCACAGCATTTTTTGAAGGCTGGATGCAAACAATAAATACACACATATATATCCACAAAGACACATAAACATATGTAGACCTTCCTGTTTTTGTTGTCATTCTCTCGTTTTCTTTTTGTAGTTATTTGGTTCATGTATTTAAAAGTTACTTCTCTTGTCCTATTTATAAGACATTTTTAATATACTTCACACAGATCAAGAAAAATTTTAAACTACATTAACTTTATATTAAAATATAATAACTTTTCAGTTTTACTCTCATTTATTATATACACTTTTTTTAAAAAATAACTATCTATACTATAATAAATGAAAAATAAGATAATACATATATGCTTAAAATTTCATGAAATGACTTATAAATAGAATCAAGAAAAACTTTCTTTTTCTGCTTTAGAAATAAGACTAGAGGAGTAAAACACATTAATGAAAATTATATTTTAAAATGTATTTGCATTGATAAAAATTGAATTATTATACTGAAATTGATAAATATAAAATAACATTTATTATATTTCAATTACTAGCATAACAAAGTCATAGGGAGTATGAATATGATGCATCCAAGGCCACGGAAAATTTTCGACTTCGTTTGGGAAAAAGTGCTGCCTCCGGTCCTGAATATAAGATTTTTAGGACCGGAGGTAGTATATCTTTTATCTCCTAGAATTAAATCTTAACACATCATTTTTATGGAGATCAGCAGGAAGCTCACAATGTCGTTTCATTTGATGTATTTCAAATTAATTGCGAGCAAGCGGGATGAAGAAATTGCTTGGGCCTAGGTTTTGATCTTATTAGGCCTGCCTTTGTTTTTTTTTATCTTATTGGGCCAAGGGTTCCCTTTGATCCCTCGCCCGGCCCATTAATAGGAGCAAGTACCTATGCACGTGTTCTTAACCATATGGTCTAGTGACCAACAAGTGTTGGTCTAAGTAAAAAGAACTTGGGCACCGTCAATATCATGTTTTGGATTCGATTTCTGGAACGGTGTATATAAAAAAACATTATTGAGAGGGGTTCTCACTACAGCACCTGACAGTGTCCCGAGAGATTAATCTCTTACTGTTTTGATAGAAGGATACTCTGAACAACCA
The DNA here is from genome assembly GCF_004799145.2 of Neltuma alba. Classification (NCBI taxonomy): domain Eukaryota; kingdom Viridiplantae; phylum Streptophyta; class Magnoliopsida; order Fabales; family Fabaceae; genus Neltuma; species Neltuma alba. The sequence continues at coordinate 48,357 of NW_021637378.1, forward strand.
AAAAAAAAAGTTTAGCAGTAGAGATTAATTCTTCACAATATAGTGAACTAAGAGTCGAATCTCAACTAGAAGAGGTATCGATATTTAGTGCTCAATAGTGTTTTAAATATGATGCTTTTTTTTTTTAAAAAAAAACTATAGGGATTCATAGAAACTTGATTAAGGAATTTGCAAACGTATAATCATCTTAAATGTTATATTTATGATCCTTGAATCATTTGCAAACAAGTACCAATTGATCTCTGCTACTTAAAACCAAACAGAAAGAAATATGGATGAAGAAACATAGTTTTATAGATGATTCTTTTGTAGTCTTAAAAAAAAAAAAATTTCAGTGAAAGTACTGGTGATAAAATTATACTTGACATTATATTATGATACATGCTATTTATTACGATCCCTAACAAGTATGGATGATTTGACTGCTAAAGAAAATGAAGATAAACAAAGTTTCCTTTAATGTTTTGATATAAAATTATGAGTTCAAATTAAAAACTACCAAAATTTAATAGCAAAACTTTTGGTCTATTGAATTGTTCCCAGAATTTGATGGTTATCAGCACAAAATAAAAAAGATGGATCCGGTAAATGAAAGTTGTACTTGCGTTGCGTTGACTTGTACCTTTTTTTTTATAAAAAAATTTATTATTGTTGTAAACACTTTTGCAATAGGGAAAGCATTATTAATTGATTAATTCTCTGCGTGTCTAACATCACGCGCATGAACGTGACCCCTGCCCTAATTTATCAGTACAGTGATGATATGTTTTAATTATTGGGAAAATTATACTCAGGTCCCATAAAAGACAATTAATTTTAAAAAAATCCCTAAAAATCCCGAAATAATTTCTAAATCCCCAGAGACCTTGTGTAATTAATTATAATTGTAAAATTACCTATTTACCCCCATTAATTTGAACCAAATATAATTTATTTACAACCTCAACAGTAGCTGTTGACAACCCGAGGAGAGATGGTTAGCAACCTCGACAATGTCCCTGGCATCCCACAGAGTGAGTTGTCAAGAGCACTGCCGAGGTTGTCAACCACTTCTTCTCGGGTTGTCAACAACCACTGTTGAGGTTGTAAATAAATTGTTGTAATAAAATTAATGGGAGTAAATAAATAATTTCACCATTACAATTAATTACACACAAGTCTCTGGGGACTTCATAATCATTTCAGGATTTCGAGAGACTTTTTTAAAATTAATTGTCTTTTGTGGGACCTGAGCATAATTTTCCTTTAATTATTTCCCTATCAAAGTGGGTACTTTATTGCTTTAGATATAGTCAAAGCATATAGGTTCAAAAAAATAAAAAATAAAAAAGAGAGAAAAAGGATTTTTTTTTATTCTCTAGTCTTTTCATTAACCTTTTCTTTTCTTGGGCATACTCTGCATTGTTATATTTATTTTTTATTTTTGCTGTCGGTGTTATTTAATACACATAAATTAAATAGCTGACTTGTTCAACAAGAAAAAGTTCCAATGTTTTCGAATTAGCAAGAAAAATGTATTAATATTTTACTTATAAGCTGTTATTTGTTATTTATCACGTGAAGTATGTAAATATATATTTGCTAAAATATTATATATACATAATTAAAAATGTAATAATGTGACATATAAATATAAAAAAAATATTTTCTCTGACCAGAGGAGTGTGTTATAATAGTATCATGTTTTACCATGTCAAAGACACGCTTCTATATTTCACCAAAAGAAAAACACATTTCTATATGAAATTCTAAGTGACATTGACAATGTAATATTTAATTATTAGGTTTCAACATTTTTTTTTTAAAAAATGTATCTTTACATGGGTTTAAAGTATCGTCTTGAAATATATAATAAAATTAGGCAGCGCTTTCTTCTCCCTCCATACAATGCTAAATTGTTTAGTTTCTGTTTTCTCCGTAGATTCCACGGAAAGTATAGAACACTTCTCCCAAATACCAAGACGACTTTCATCTACCAATTGTGAGGAAGGTAGCCTTTCAGATTGTTATTTTATGTTGATTTGAATAATTCCTCTCCTGCAGCGTAGAAGAATATTTTTGTTGAAAAATAAAAATAAAGAAATCAAATAAATACAAAATCTATATATGATCTGAGAACCTTGGATTCTTCATCCACCCCTACCCTCCATTTCTGATGAATTTTAGAAAGATCGACAGAAAGTGTTCAGACTTTAGATCCTACTGTTGAAATGAAAATTATACTTCCCCGTATGATTTTTATTTAGTTTTAAATATAAAACTCCAATCTATTTTATCTCTTATATCTATCCAATTTTTTTTTTAAATAGTCCTTATAATAATATTAGTTGTAGTTAATATACTTTATAAGTAAAGATATTTTAGAAAAAATAACTACTTATTTATTACAAATAACTAATTTAATTAATTTCTTTAATCTATTCAAATTAGTCAACTAACTTTTATATTAAGGAGCGGTTTGTCATTTTAAAATATAAAAAGCAGATGTTTGTTAGGAAACTTGGCAAAATAAACTGTGGTTTCTCGATTCTGTTAAAAAATCCACATTGTCTACACAACACACATCTTATTTTGGAATCACAACAACATCAATGTTACACCGTCCGGGATTCTATACATGACTCATCAGGATTTATCAAAATCCAAATCTTCTCTTCTGGAAATATTTATTAGAGCTTGAAACTGACCGTGTCCTGGAGTTTCAGAAAGTTAAGCCAGTTTCAACCACCACTTATTGGAGGTATAATGGCCAACTCATCTCTGTCTTTGACAATGGCTGACTCCGTTGCATATTCTTCGTTCAAAGCCACAACTATGCACTCTCTTATTTCTTCCAAACCTGGAAACTTGACAAGTAGCTTTTTCAAACAGTCATGAGTAGTACTGCCGGATGAAATCTCCAATGGCAACTCGCTCAATCCCGTAATATCACGAGCTCTAGCGAAAAATAACACTTTCAATTTCACCAACTTTTCGGCTTGCATCTTGATATCTCCTTCCATTGTGTCTGACATAGTTTACACCATAACCAGCCTGAGACAAACTAATGAACAACCATTTTACATGCAAAACTGCACTGAACGCATGGTGATGATCGTAGGAACCAAGGATGATAGCTTATTAACCACCAAAATAAAATCATAATGCAGCTTCTCCGTGAAAATCTACAGCCACTAAAGGAGGGGGGGGGGGGAGTGTATGAAGCAAAAATAATAAAGGGAAAAAAATCATTTTTATCTGATCCTCAGAAGAATACATGTACAGTGGGGATACAGGTTAACGCCATCATCGAGCTCATAACTATCAAGTCTACACTAGTCCACTAGATAAGTTTTGACCATTACGAAAACAAAAATTTTGCTTTCTGTCACTTAGACAGACTCACAAGCTTCACACAGACCAATTTGCTTCAAAACTTCACATCATTTCCCCTACCAACCACTGGGGTTTTCTGCAAGAGTGATTGAGAAAATCATACCCCAAAATCTAGCTCGGAAAGTTGATGAACCTGAGGTCCTTATAAACCCCACATCAGAATCTTGTGCTTCTGATGTGTGACTCAGTTCTCATATCTTGCGGCTAGGCCCTTAGCTCGGATTGACAATCTAATACCAAATGATAAGAAACTTTGGGACCCTACACTAAGAAAACAGATTCCTGAGATTGGAAAATATTATATCCCTATGAACTCTGTATCATAAATTAATGGATTTCAGGGTAAAGTGATTTTCCAAAGCAGCTTTTGGTAGTTATTTCCGAAGGAAGATATAGAAACCAATTAGAGTAAAAAGTTGCTGCAGAAGTAAAAATACTTGTCTAAAAATTCTAGACATTAAAGTTAAATGAAGAAAATGAAGGCAGAATTCGAGTAGGAGTTCCTGAATATTAACAAGTCAAAGTGCAGGCTTTTCCTGTATTTTATAGTTGGAAACATGTAATTTATGATTACTTCAAACGCTTAATAACTTCAAGGGTACACATATCAGCACGAAGCCATTAGCTCAAAACTAAAAACAGAACCTAATGTAAAGCTTAATTCAGAAATAGTCCTTGTCATTGGTAACTAGACGATAAGACTGACTTACCACCAAGAAAATAGAAGCATTGTGAAATTACGGTTGACTTAATGATTTCGCAAAGCATGAATTATCATGTGAAATTCACATCATCAAATTAATAATACAATGTTGCAAGACTTGCGAAAAACCACTCCAAGGAATCCAAGCAGTGACAAAATATTCTTTTTTCGCAACATCGAGCGTGCAATAGATCAAAAATCAGGAAAAAGTCAGCTTTAATCAATCAGTACATAAAGTAGGGCAAACAGGAACTAACTTTATCTTTCTCATCCAATGGCAAAGAAAACGATCAGAGATTTCAAATAGATTTAAGAATTCTATTAAGAATTAAGGTGAGTGAAAAAGAGATGCTGATCCCGTCAAACTCTTACTTGTGTACCGGTGAGAGGGCGACGCCGCCGCCGACTGACCTGGACTACTATAATCGATGACTTTATGAGTTCCTCCTACTTAACCAAAGCAGCGATGAGAATCCCGATAGTCCGTGGATGATCGAGGGACGGGGGGAAAGAGTTCGAGAGGTCTGCGAATTGTGAGATTGGGATTGGCAAAGACGACTCATATTTTATCAATATAATTAATTAAATATAAATTGAATACAGTCTTTTAAAGGTGATTTAATTACTTATTTTTTTTTTCTGTTAATAGTATTTTTTTTTTTTGACCAGCAATTTTTTTCTTGATGAAACAAATTTTAGGAAAAAAATTGGTTTACCACGATCAAGGACAAGACACCTAACACTTGATCTATTAGGACTTGTTTCTACAGCCACAGGAGTATGACAAGCAAGTCTTTTTTTTTTTTCTCGTCTAATAGGTAGGAATCTCCCACTTCACTATACTGTAATGATACCTCCCTCAGCGCCGTGACTGGAACATAACAAAGTGACACTTTCAGGATCAAACCCCTTCTTTTAGTGAGAGAGTCTGACCCCTTCACTAGCTGAACTCATGGGGTTTTTTGACCCAGCAATTTGATAGTACATTTTAGTCTAATCATGAAGTATTAATCAATATGCCTTCTATTTAGAACTTCTTAGATAAAAATGTGAATTTGAATTGAATTCCTACAGATTATGAAATCACTGAAATGCTGAAAAAGAAAAGATGCTAATTTGCCGGTCCCTCAGGGTGTAACAGGGAAATCAAGTCCTCTGTTTATTTAAAATAATTTAACTAATTTTCTCTCTAAGAAAACATTTTAATATCGTTAAAAATATATTTATTAAATATATATTTTAAAAAATCTAATTAGTTACTTCTATAAAATACCGAAAATACCTTGCATATTTTAACATAAAAATAAAAAAAATCTAATAATTTTTTGATTTTATCAAGGGTTTCTTCTTTTGAGTTTAAATTGCAACAGGTTTTCTCCTCTCTCAATAAGTGTGTGTTTTTTTTTTAAGATTTAAACTTATGTTATTTTTCTTACGGAAATGAAACCTTTTATTACCCTAATTAATAACTTGTTGGTAAATATCTAATAATTTTGAATGGAAGGGATATGAGAATTTCTCTGAAGAATGTTAGGCCTATCCTCGTTCATGGTCATCGTGGTTTGATCGTAGGTGTGCCAATATGCCCATTTTTACGCTATTCCTATTTCAAAATGTTGGCACCTTATTAAATATTAAATATTTATTATTTTCAATCCATAAAAGAGGCTGGCAGGGAGAGTTGGGTTCCTACGAATACGGTCCATAGACGTTGAAGTCAACTATTTGATGGTTCATAAATACTTTAGCTTATATGTCAATATCACTTAATATTAAAAATATGAAATTTATAATAACCATTCGTTAATCGTTATGACGACGAAGTCAAGCATGCAATTCTCACGTTCACTACAGTGTACAATTTACATCAACAGTTAATTACTCGCAGCGTACGGAGGCCACCTATTTGGAAGAGGACGCGAGATCGTTTGAATCATTCCGCGCCGTTGTCGTCTTTGTCATTTCCCAGCAATTTCTGTTGGACGCGTTCCTTTCCATTTCATCACCTCTTAGTCCAAATCTTCCTCCACTCTTTCCCTTCCCTCTTCTTTGTTTACTACTCATTCCTCACTCATGTTGACTTCCTTAGCTCCTTCTCTGATCTCCATCACTTCGCTTCTCTTCATTTCACAGCTCATTTGAGCGCAAATTCCGTGACTTCTTCAACTGGGTTCCTGGGTTCTTGATCTGGTTTGTCTGTCTTTTCACTGCCCGAAAAATCTGTATTTTTGTCATGGGGTTCAGATAGCAGGGGATGACGAAGCAATTTGGGTTCGTCAAGTTTTAGTGTTTTGGATTATGTTACTTTGATCGTTCATGGCTTCGTTTATGAGAAAATTGCGACCTGGTGCGTCTTCAACAATTCGCGATGAAAGCGATGATTCTAGCTATGAGTACTCATTTGCAACAGAGTACAAGGGCCCTATTCCCAGTTTCTCCATCCCTCAAGCAACCCCTTTTAAAATTGAGGGAATTCCAGTTGCTTCCATAGCTTCTTCTTCAGCTGATCAAATTTCCGTGCCAGTTATTCAACCTATTGTGAAATCTAACATACAGCTGAAACTTAATAGAGGTGTCCTTGTTTCTGCAAATTCAAAATCTCCTGCTATTGAATTTGCTATCTCCGGCTCTGCTGAGTCAACGAAGTCCCGCTCTTTGCGAGTTAGGGTGGATACAGTAGATAGGATAGATAAGTCAGGCTCATTAGACAGAATTTATGATGCTAATAAGTGCAGAGCAGAAAATACATCACAGGAACTTCAGACTTCTGGGTCCTTTGGAGTTTCTGGTTGGGGTGAAATTGTTGAAGAGACAACTAAAAGTGAGTTGAATCCCACCAATTCAGATACTGCAGAGTCAGGCTCGAGCTCTGGCTCAGCTTCTTCAGACATATTTTCATGCAGAGAAGACGACTGTAACAATGTCGCACCGGTACATGTCAATCGGCCCTCGTTTGTGACTTTTATTAGTTCGGAAGAGTCATATGACACAACAGTCAATGAAAACTTTGGTGGTTCTGAGGTTGCGAGCATCCCTGTGAAGCCACATGCTGAGAGAACTGGGAAGAAAGGCACATGCTATAGATGCAACAGAGGAAATCGATTCACTGAAAAGGAGATTTGCATCGTGTGTCGTGCTAAGTATTGCCGATACTGTGTTATAAGAGTCATGGGGTCTATGCCTGAGGGAAGGAAATGTATCAATTGTATTGGTTACAGAATTGATGAAAATATGAGGAGAACCCAGGGAAAGTGTTCTCGTTTGCTCAAACACATGTTGTCTGATGTGCAAGTGAAACAAATAATGCATGCTGAATTGAATTGTGAAGCTAATCAAATGCCCCCAGAACTTTTTTTTGTGAACGAGGATCCTCTTGACCGAAGCCAGCTAAAGCTGCTGCAGAGCTGTAGCAAGCCCCCAAAAAAGTTGAAACCAGGCTCCTATTGGTACGATAAAGCATCAGGATTTTGGGGAAAGGTAAATACCATCCTTCTTAAGTTCTTATCTTGTTAATCTTCCTGGTGATCAAACTTTGTGAGGTTAAGTTCCTCAGGTTTTATTGTCCATGCCTTAACAATTGAAACTGAAATTTGTTGAACTGCAATCTAATAGGATGGTCAAGGGCCTTGGCAAATTATTAGCCCACGGCTGGATGTTGGAGGTCAGCTACAAAAACATGCAAGCAAAGGAAACACAAACGTGTCAATAAATGGCCGAGAAATAACGGCAAAAGAGCTCCAGATGCTGAAGGTTGGTGTGTACTGTGAACAACCATAATTAATTGAGGTTTACTGAGCATATTGAATCATAGTATGTACTGTTTGTTTACAGATAGCAGGAATCCCATGTGAAGGAACGCTTGACTTTTGGGTTAGTGAAGACGGGTCCTACCAGGAAGAGGGGCAGAGGAATGTCAAAGGGCGTTTATGGGATAAGGTGATCAGCGTGTTGATTGATCTTGTCTTTTATTCTCCCAGATTTTTTGTTATATCATTCATCAATGATTGTGTGTGTATTCTTTTACAGAAAAGAGTGAGGATAGCTTGTGCCTTTCTGTCTCTGCCATTTCCTTCCAACCCCATAGCTGCTAGCGGTGAAAGCGAAGGAGGAGAGAATAGAAGCAGAGAAAACCTTGTACAGAAGAAGCTTTACAAGTTTCTTCTTGTTGGTTCTATAAAATCTGGAACAAGTACTATAGTTAAGCAGGTAGGAACAAGAACACTACTGGGGGGAACTCATTTTTATTGCACTCATGCTGTTCTGACATTCCTGCACTGTTAATGGACTAAAGACAAACAGTGATGTTGATAAGCTGAATAACTTGTGCTGTGATTGTAAACATGAAATTTGGCCTAATTCTTGTATTACTCGTTCCTCCTGTGATCATCCCAAACAAAATGAAGATAAAGGTACTGTACGTTGATAACTGTTACACACCTTAGGTCTTCAACATACTTGATTTTTATCAGTCGGCTAAAGTATACTTTTAGTACTTTAATTTTATATAAGGTTTCATTTTGGTCCTTAACTTTAAAAAGTAAACTTTTAGTCCTTTAACCCTAAAATCATTAACAAAAAATGATAATATTGAGCTCTTAAATGTTGATAAAACATTATTAAATACTAATATATTAAGTTTAATTTTTAAAATAACCATCATTGTTGCAAAAAATTATCATTTAAGATTAACAATTTTAATGTCAAATGACTAAAAGTGTATTTTTTGAAATTAAGAGACTAAACTAAAACTTTACATAAAGTTAAAAGACTAAATATATACTTTAGCCTTATCAGTCACATCTCACATTGCTAGTTGCCCTGGCTGGTCAGATGATAAGCTTTGTGCATGATCCATATTTTGAGAATTTCTTCTGATGCACACTCTATTTTGTCAAACTTTGGTACTTCTTGCCTTTTATTGCGTATGGTTGAGAAATGGACAACCCTTAAGCTTTTTAAATAGTCCTTGATTTATAGTCATCTTAGAAGACTGAATGTTTGATCTCAGGCCAAGCATCTGTATAACATTCCTTTCTCTGAAGAAGAACGCCAAAATATCAAGTTGGTGATACAAAGCAACTTGTATACATACCTTGCTATACTGCTGGAGGGGCGTGAGACTTTTGAAGAGAGTTTGTTGGAGAAAAGGAACCTACAGATCGCTGATGAATCCACTTCAGCAGGTAATTTTTTCCCCTAAATGAAAGTTAACAGAGATTCTGTTTTGACCAAATAACTGGTAGCATTTGCTTGACCCCTTCCCCTTTGCAAACCAGTAAATATCATAAAGTAAGCCGGTTTGATCCATTCAAGCGCTCTCTCGGCATTGTTGATAACATGAATGGGAGATCCATCAGATGTTCTGTGATTTCCCCCATTTTGCAGCCAGAGAAATTGATTAATGCTGTGTAGTTACCTGCAAACAGCGAAGCATATATGACATTTCTTCTTTTTTGAGCTGAATGCTTCTGACTACTTCAATGCCATCGTGATGTCTTAAAGCTTCAATATTGGGACACTCTAAGTTCCCTTTCACCATGCTCCTGCATAAAGATATCTCTTTGTTAATTAACTTAAAAGAAAAGTTCGTCTGCCATTAACTGGGAGTTTATTATGGAGACAAGTTATTAAGTTTATCTAGCAACAGGGAACACTGGCGAAACTACTTATACAACAATCTATTCCATGGGCCCAAGACTGAAAGCTTTCTCAGACTGGCTTATCAAATACATGGTTTCGGGTAACTTGGATGCAATATTTCCAGCTGCTACTCGTGAATATGCACCACTTATAGAAGAGTTATGGGGGGATGCAGCCATTCAGGCAACATACAACCGGAGAAATGAACTAGCTATGCTACCTAGAGGAGCAAGTTATTTTCTAGACCGGGTAAGATATTGTTTGGTTTTAAACCTTCTGCTCATATCATTTATGCTTGCCGAACGTGAGGGTTTCTGACAGAACCCTTTCCTAAACAAGCTTATAAACAGAGTAAAAACCAAAAATAAATAACACAGAATGGGAATACTTTGATATTAATATATTACAACACAACATATAACCAACAAAAGATACAATACACTCGGACACAACTCTCACAACGCACAAGACAATACACAGGATAGGAACTCTAGAACACAGACACAAACTTGCCAAACTTTCGAGACGTTGGCTCTCTCTCACCCCAACGGCCAAGACCACAATTCAAATTCTTCCCTCCTCTATTGCTCAACCAAAAGGGAAGATTTATAGACCCAAAAATGACTTTCACAGCCCCCAACTCATAGACCTTGACTGTAGCAGTCCCTTAGCTACTCTACTCTCTACTTCTTTTTTCAAAATAGCAAGTCAAATTTCTGCCCAACAAAAGTATTTTTCTCCTTTTATGTATCTTCCTAGGGATCTAAAAGTAGTCCTAACAGATTCCAAGTGTTGATATTAATGCAGAAAGGTTGAGTTTTGAAGATGTTCAGATTTCTATGTTGTTGCATTTTTTTTCTGGTTAGTGTTTGGATGATTTATTTGACACAAATGAGAAGATCAAACGGAAAAAGAGAGATCAACTAAGTTAGCGTTGAAATATGAGTTCATCACTGCATTAGTTTAGTTTATATTTTGGACTTTGGATTATCATTTAGGCATGCAAGTGTCTGAATCAATTATGTATATGATGGCATTGAGATAATGTGAACCCAGGTAGAGGGGAAAATAACTTCAATTTATAGTTCTACAATGAAGGATTTTAATGTCTCAACAAGTTGAGATAATTATTTCCTTTTTTTGTTGTTCAAAATTATTTGGATATGAATATATAAGGCTCATCAAATTACTTCAGAAAAGAAGACTAGCTTATGATCAATGTCTAAATAAATCTCTGGATGGCAGGCTGTTGAGATTTCCAAAGTAAACTATGAACCCACAGACATGGATATCATGTATGCTGAAGGGATAGCGTTATCCAACGGCCTCACCACGGTGGAATTTTCATTTCCCAGGACAAATTCCGAGGAAAATTTGGAGCCTGAGTATCAGCATGATCCTTCTCTCACGTAAGTTTTCTTATTTCATGCAATTTTAGTTGTGACCCATAAATGCTTAATCTTTATTTTGAGCCCAAACCTTCTGATCATCTTAGCTTCTGGGTGATGCCCTGAATCGTATTTTAGTTCAAATCAAGAGCTTTCAAACATCACCAAGCATTAGAATGCATGAAAACAATTTGTTTATAGACAAAAACCCCATTTTGATACTTGAAACACTACTGCCACCAATTTAATACTTCATTGCACACGAGCAATGATTTCCCTAATATGCTCCTTAATTCCCCACAGAAGAGACCTTTATTTTTCATATGCCAAGTTTTTGAGTTCAAATTATATGGTTCAGACAAGCTGTGAGTTGATTTTTCTTTTGCACTCCAACTTTACCTGTAGGTACCAACTAGTTAGAGTACATCCAAGAGGCCTTGGAGAAAACTGCAAGTGGCTTGATATGTTTGAAGACATGGATGTTGTCTTGTTCTGTGTCGCCTTAACTGATTATGATGAGTATACTGTAGACAGAAATGGAGCTTCTACCAACAAAATGATGGCAGCTAAGAAACTATTTGAAAACATAATCACTCATCCTTCCTTCTCTAACAAGAAATTCCTTTTGATTCTGAACAAATTTGATCTGCTCGAGGAAAAGATCGAACAAATACCTCTAGAACGATGTGAATGGTTTTGTGACTTCAATCCAGTGATCAGCAAGAATCAGAACCGAGTCAGTAATTATACTAATAGCCCTCCATTAGCTCAACGTGCCTTTCAATACATTGCCATGAAGTTTAAGAAACTGTTCTATTCTCATACAAGCAGAAAGCTATTTGTTTCAGCGGTAACTGGGTTGGAACCCGATACTGTTGATGAAGCTCTCAGATATGCAAGGGAGGTTATGGTATGGGAAAAATGGGATCCTTCAGTCACAGGCGAGAAGTTTGAGAATACTTCAACATCTTTTGATGAGATTGAGTCAAGCTCCTGATGGTTCTCCAGTCCATAAAGTTTTCTTGTATAGAAATGAGTAAGTTGGAAGAATCAAGAAAGAAGATTAAGATAGTTCTGAACTGCTGTCATAGAGTTACAAAATTCTTTGTACATAACAAACCATAAAAGATGGGGGGCATAGAGAATATCGTCTTTGAATTCGATATGAGAGGACAAAAGATTTTTATTATTTTATTCTCTTTATTCTCACATGCTAAGCTGCAATAAATATCCATACACAAGAGGTTCCCCCCCCGCCCCTCACCTTTTTCTAATTGGTAAAAGTGGTTAATTTAGTCGTTGTCTGTTCAAAATTGCCTTGACCAGTTAGCAGCTGAAACATGATATTTTTCTCGAAAAATATCTCGATGAGAAAATCCTGCGCCACTATTCTCACTTCTCCGAGACCCTTTCGCTGTTTTGAGTTGGTGTGTCGTTGTCATGGTTTGGAAGGGATGAAGTAAACTTCCTCAAGAGGCTCGTCCATGTCCTGTATTACTCTGATATGAAGTTTCTACTGCTCATACTCTTAGTTAATACCATCTCTGGCCTTAATTATAGGACATTATTTGTAGACTATAAATTAGATGAGAAAAAAATAATTTATTCTTCATTTATTTTGTGTTGATTTTGTTTTCATGAAATATAATATGTATTAAATATGGATAAAGTTAAAAAGTTGTTAAATTTTAAATAAAATATTTTTCTTAGTTTGTGTGAAGTATGTTGAAAATGATTTATAAATAAAAACAGAATAGTAATTAAAAAAAGGCTTGCTCAAAAAATAATGTAAACTCTAGTTCGAGCTTCCAAAAGGTTTTTTTTTAAGTAATTTTTTTTTAGTAAAGCTCCCAAAAGTTTAGCCTAGCCTTTTTGCAATAAAAAAGAGTTAAATTATTTTTTTAAGAGACCCCTAAACTCGAAATCATACATTTTTCTTCAAATATAGAAACCAATTCAACACATATTTTTTCCTTTTGCTTTGAGTATCACATGGTTTTTAAAGTTATAAACTTCAGTACCACATAGTTTTTAATGTAATAAATGTGCCCTCATCAACCCATGGTTTTGCCGGACACCACATGTAAGGAAATGATACCATACCTGCCGGTGTGGCTTCTTGTTTAAGATGTGGCAAATTGTCTTTCACAAATAACAGAGGTTGTTCTTTCGTTATTTAATGGCAAACTTCCTTCCCCTCACCTAGATTCAAAAATAAATTAAAAAAGATAAAAAGAACAAAGAAAAAGGAGGATTAAACTAATGTTAGAAAAAAATAATTAACACCAAGCCTTATTAACAAGTGTTAAAGACTTATTATTATATACTGTTTTGTAAGATTTTTAAGTAATTACTCTTCTCATTTGAAATTTCATAAAAATTCTCGAGAAACGGGAAAGCAGTAAAAGCCACTCGTTAGATGTCCCTGCTGGGGGGGGGGGTTCATCATCACTATTCACTGCATTTTCAGTGCTTCATTGGAAGCCTCGGGTTCTTGAGACGTGAGCAAGAAATGGCAAGCGCAGTTTATGCAGCGAAAGGAAAAAAAAATCTTAAATTTTTCTCGATCAAATGAGTTGAAATTGATTCCCTTTTCGCTCTTCTTGGGTACTCAATCAAAATAAAGGAGTTTGGTCAAATTTTCCAAGTGCTTGCCGTTTCTGATAAAACACGAGACACAGAAACCTTGTTTTGAGGGATCAATCTTGCAATATCGAACTCTTTAATAAAAGTAAGAACCGTGCCAAGTTGGGAAAAACAAAAACATACCCAGTTTCCTGTCATTCGCCTGCAAAATTTTCAAAGAGCCCAGAAAAAAATCAGAGACAGAAAGATGTAGCAGATGAGGCAAAAATACTTTTTAAAACAAACTTCTTCTTCCTAAAGCTATGGCAGAATCTACAATTTCCATTAATTACACGGGCTTCAAACTCATTACACTTTCCTAGATCCAAAGAAAGAGAAACGCAAACATAGGTACATAAATAGATACATATAAACAGAGGATCCCTACAAAGACGTGTATGTATAAAAATCAGCAAGGAGCGAAGCGATCCATGAGCAAAGAGATAGTGGATTCAGACATCTCGACGGGTGGGGTGTTCTTAAGAATAATCACTCGACTAACTTGATTAATTATTGTTCTTACATTAACTGAAATAACAGTAAATTTTCATTAATCAAAATTTAATTAGTTAATAATATTATTAAAATTGAGATGTAATATGACAAACAACTCAAAAAAAGCTACCCATCCTGGGTTCTTTCATTTACCAGATTTATTTATTTTTAATATTTAAAGGTGCACATAGATTAAAAAAAAAATTATTGTGTGCGCGTGTGTAAAGGAGAGGGAAATTGTGAGAGAGAGAGAGAGAGAGAGAGAGAGAGAGAGAGAGAGAGAGATATGCGTGCCACATAAGGAAGAGGATATCCTCTCACCTCTCATACACAGTTTCGTATATTCGTTGGGCGATTTCTATTGGCGGCTTTCGTGGTGGATCTCTTTTCAATTGATAAATTACCCTATTAGTAATTATTAATAATACGACTTTTTTTTTTAGATTCTATCCAACATATGAATCCGGATAATTTTTTATTCGATATTATCATTATTATTATTATTTCCATGTATTATGTTTATTGAATACAAATAAAAGATCCAAAAACCTTGTTTTGATTTGGTTAAAAATAAAAAGAAATTAAAGAAACAACCTGTTTGGCGATGATTGAGGCGGATGGAGGGTTTTGAAAATCATGGGAAAAGATAATTACACAGAAGCTTCTATCCATTTACTGTGACATAGTATCTTATAATTGGATTTCATTTTATTCTTTCACGACACCTGTTTGAACTTGAAGACTGAAGAAAATTACGCTGTAGAGACTTTTGCAAGATAAATCAAGAATATTCCATTTTTCAAGTATCAAAATATTTAAGAAATAATTAAAGATGATACGTTGATATATGATGCCAGGAACCTTCACATAAAAAAAACGAATTGTGAGCACCGTGAACTTTAGTAATAAAATGATTGAAATGTTACGATAAAGACTGGAAATAATCTCAGTCAATTTGTGTTTAATTTTTAACATAATAACATCATAATATATTGAATTTTCAATTAAACAATAACCATATCATTATAAATTGTTTTGAAAATGTATTCATTTTTTCATATGGTCATTTTTTTAATTTTTCAATCGCGTTTTAAATTTTTTTAGCATTTTTTCCATTAGGCCAAAAACTTAGCTAGCCTAAGCCTGGTCTAATACGATTCAACCATGAAAATATGGTTTTTTGTCATTAAGAAGAAATAGGGTTCCCAAACATCTAATAATATAGAAATTTTTATTTAACAGGTGCCTTGGAATAATTTTGTTACATAAAGACAATGCGTTATAATGGAAGAGAGAGAGAGATGAATAATGAGAAGTGTGAAAGAAGAAAAAGAAAAGTGAATATGTGAACGTGATTGGGTGTGATCGATATTGACAATGTGAAATGAAAAGCTTGTCTCAATATAGCCGCTACGGGTGTGTTTGGATGAAACTAAACCGTGGTTTGGAAAAGTGATTCTGGAGAATAGATTCTGGAAAAAATAGATTCTGTGAAGAATAGATTTTGTAAAAAAGTGATTCTGAGAAGTGAGAGTGTTTGGATAGTTGTTATCAGAAGCACTTTTTATATATACAAATTACTAAAAAAAGACATAAGTTAATATGATAATTACAGAAAAAATAGATTTTATGATATATTTTAATTTGAAGAAATAAAATTGTTAATAATATGTTTTTTACCAACATAATTAATAATACATAAGATAATATAATTAATAAATAATTAATGTCTATATATATTTATAAAATATAAGATTAAATATATTTATAAAAAAATATGTTTATAAAAAAAATAACAAGATACATATCATATAGGCCCTCACACTCTCCCTTTTTTCTCCAAAAGCAAAAAATTTTGCTTTTTCCAAAACCATGGTTTTGGAGTCAAAACCATGGTTTTGACCCAAAACCATGGTTTTGGTTTTTGGAGAGGCTGTTTGAGTAGCATTTTCTCTAAACCATGGTTTGGGTCCCCAAACCATGGTTTGGGGTGCTATCCAAACAGAGCCGTATGTCATTTTGAACCCAGTTTCTGAGAAATTTCAAAACGAGACCAAAGAGTGCCGAGCAATTAAATGCTCCCAGGAAAACTCGAAGACCAGATCCATTCTTTTACGAAATGTTTTGTAAAATACAAGTTTCAATCTTGCTATCAATATATATTTTCAATTCTTAATATATAAAACCTACTTGATTTGGATTGGTTAATGAAGTAAAATACTTTAGTTAATCTAAGTTTCTACACCAGGCGTAGGATGAAATGTATACTAAGCGGTTTTATTGATCAAATAATAAAGTCTGTCATACTTTCACGAATTTTTTGGGTTAGATATATGTATCATACTATTTGAGACAATCTTGTTCAAAATACTATCGGGTATTAAATTTATATATCTATTTTAATAGGAATTTGAATTTTGATTTTTCATCTTTCTGCTAAACTCAACTCTTCGCATTCGTTTTCAACATTTTTAAAATTCGAACCATCCAGACTTTTCTCGTACGGTCCAGATTTATCAGATCAGTTGTTTTTTTGAAGTTGAGATGAGATGCATTGGTCACAAAAGTCCAGAACTGAACTTGTCCCCAAAGACAAATTGAGGATTCTTGGTGTGTTCACGGAGGAGGAGGAGGACCCAGTTTTGCTTTCCTGCGTGCGGAGTTTGAAATTTCAAAGTCTGCTCCGGAGGATAAGAAAGAAAAACATCTGGCAGAATCCGCGCAATAAAAGATTGTAGAATATACTTACACCAACTCGGATTCTAAATATAAGAGTTAGTTAACTAATTTAAGTAGACTAAAAAAATAAGTTAAGTTAGTTATTTGTAATAAATAAGTATTGTCTTTCCTTAAATATCTTTGTTAATCAAGTGTATTGGTCAGAACTATCATTATTAAAAGAACTATTTTAGAAAAAAAATATAAACATGAGAGACAAAGTGGATTGAGATCTTATATTTAGAATCAAAATAAAAATCAAACAAGTCTTATATTAAGAACCGGAGGTAGTATAAAGCAATGTTTAATTATAAAATTGGTTTTATAAATTTTTATAAGTAATTTCGGAATTTTTGGTTTAGCTTGTTAGAGTTATAAAAAGTTATTCCAATGTAGATGATGTTTTTTTTTTAATAGTAAAGATGAGAATTTGAATACTCTTCCGGTGTGTGTATAAGGGTCTTATATTTAGGACCGGATGAGTATTATAAAAAAATTACCTCTAATTGGGTGTACACTTATAATACTTGAATTTGATTCGCTAAATCTAAATATTTGGAAGCTTAATTTTATGGCTTTAAAAAAGTTTCTTTTTGGCTAAAACGGATTGGAATTTCATTTTTTATCATACTTGAACTATTATGTGTAAGTTTTGAAGTTTATGTGTTGATTTTGTAACTCTTTTTTTTTTGGCTGAAGTTGACTTTGTAATTAATATTAAATTCAATTTAGAAGAAAAATGTAACTTTCTTTAAAAAATATTTATTTTGGTTATGCAATTTATATCACCCACCAAAAAACCAAAATTCTAGCATATATGTTTTAAAATTAACATATATCAATAATAAGCAATCCGTTTGATGGCTTTCAACAAGTTCATAAAGCAGGATTTTCAAATAGTTGAAGATCCAACACGTATTGGCACCTTTTTGAGTTCCCAATTGCTTGCCATAATCCTATGACCGCTTCAATTCACCAAAATTAATCACGCGATCGTGATCACATACCAACATTAGATCCAAAACCCTGTCTTAAAAAGAGAGGTGGAATTATATATATATATATATATATATATATTGTATTAGAATTTTTTTTTCTATTCCTCATTCCTATCTTAAAAGAGAGGAGGAATTATATATAGTTCTCCTCTCTTTAATATAAAACATATTTAACTAATTTGATTAGATTAAGAAAATTAGTTAAATTAGTTAATTATGAAAAATATGACATATTTTTCCTAAAACACCACAATCATCTTTTTAATATTCCTTCTTCCTCTTCTACTTGATTATGGTTGAGGGGAGTATTTATAGAGATAATTTAGAAAAAATTAATAAATATGAGAAATATGTCTTACATTTAAACCAAAATCACTCAACAATTAAATCATATATTAAAGACCAGAGGAGTATATATATATTGTATTAGAAATTTTTTTTCCTATTCCTCATTCATAGGTTTGGAAGCTGAAAGTTCGGACAAGCCCAATGAAAAATGCATGTATGTGATCATTAACACTGATATAAAAAAAAAATCAGAGATCATAACTTTCCTTTTCTTTTCTTTTTCAATTAGGTCATAACTTTCGATCATGTACTAAGCAAAAGCTAATAGCTAGAAGTGGGGAGTAGATTGCTTATGAAGCTTATTTATGGATATATGAGTGGCAAGATCACCAACAGTTTACCCTCAAAGTGGAAAGAAATTCTTCAATTAATTTCTAATAAGATGTTTTAATGTTGGATTTTCTTTTGTGACCTTATATTGAAAGATAAGCACTCTTTCTAATCATACAAGAGTTAGACGGACATCAACCAAATAGTGGACCAAATATTTCCCCATTGAATATTAACACTCAATCCGGGAAATTTTGAATTGACATTGGGCCAAACACGTGTGAACCTCTTTTTGAATTCTTTCCCTTTTTAAATTAGTGATCTTTATCTTCAAAGTCACCAGACAAAAACTGGTGCATGTCAACTCTTTCTTCTCTCATTCATGATCGCATTATTTCATTCTTGTTTCTCAAGAAGCTCCTATCATTCCCTCTCTTTTCTATCACAATCCATTAATATGAACGCATCACAATCCATTACTATTAATGCTTTAATGGGGTTGTTCGAGCTTAACAATGATAACTTAACCTACCTTTAACATTATTTATGTTAGACCTTATCCATTCAATAACACTACACAAAAATAAGGAAAAATTTTGGATTGATTTTTCATGAACACGTACGCGTGAATCTGTCTTTGAATTCTTCGGTTTCTCGTAATTAAGAAGATGTTTTCTTAAAAAGTAGTAAAGCCTAAAACAAGCCAAGAGAATTCACTTGCAATCACTCCACACTACAAACTTTAAGCATATGTATAGATATTTATGATACAGAGTTATAGAACAATAATATCTATATCTGCGCTCTGATCTTCCAACCGTTACATATGTATGATACAGAGAAACTGCAGTCGCTCAGAGATCACATGAAAGAGTGATTGAAGAGAGAGTTTGTTTGTTCTCTGCAACTTCTCATTAAGGGCTAAAACAACTAACGAGCAAGGAAACTGAATCCTCAGAAAAGAGCAACCTAGGCTTGTTGAGGTGGTCAAATTTGCCAGCAGCCACAGCCAAAGCAATAGAGCTCATCTTCTCCTTTTGTTGTTGTTTTGCAGACTCATCAGCTTCCATGTTGGTGGAGCCATGACTAGGAAACACGGCCTCACCCTTCTCCTTCAGCTTCGCCTCGTTGGTCCACATATCAATCAGGCCAGACATGTTAAGTGAGGATACCTCACACTGCTATGTTACTATCGACGTACAGTGGGATGGTGAATGTGAAGGGAAAAATTCCCACTTTGGGTTTTTATATAGAAGAAGATGATCATGGAGAAAGTCGGTCATGGGGATAAGGGAAGACAGTGGGGTCCACATACTTTGGGTCTGTCTGTGTGCTTTTGAAACCATGGCAGCAAACAGGAACTGGTTCAATCATTTAATTTGATGACACGACTAGTGATCTTTATCTCTAGAAGTCACCAGAGAAAGACCAGCGTATTGCAAAACAGCTGCAGGGAGACCATGGTTTGGTGTCCTTGTTTCAAAGCGAAAGGACCTGAATCTGAGAATCCAATTTCATCATCATTATCATCATTATTATTTTAAGTCTTATAATTCTTTTAAAAAATTATTACTCAAATATACTTAGGATTTTTAAAATTTTCAACAGACACATTTATGTCTCTGACATATTTTAAAATTTGTGCATAGATTATTATATCTGACAATGAAACAACCGTTGATTTCGGTCCCAAACAAATAAGATATCTATCTAATCGGTGCACTTAAATGCTGATACAGAACAGGCCCTTTTATTTATAAAAAATCCCGAGGATAACCAAACATGTCACGTGCACATATACATACGTAGTTTCATATAGACAGGGTGGGACGAGAATTTTGTAGCATACATTGAAGGGTATTCTGAGATTGCATTTCTCAAAGGAATATTAACTGCCAAATCCTGTCTTGAGTGAGATCGATGACGTCTAATAGAAGAAATCTATAAACCAGAAATGTGCAGCTGATTCTGTAGCCTCTCCTGATGAATGGATCCGCTGCTCAACCGTAGATTTTCACGAGGTATTATTGATCCAGCAAGAAAATGTGCCTTGGACAACACGCAGGTCAATGAGAACTCAACCCTTCCCGTTGAACGCAATATTCAAAACATTACCCTTCAAATTGACACCGACGCAAGGAATGGGCGGACAAATCAGCAGCGCACAGCTTGAACCGGTGAGGGCATGCCAATCCCTTTTCATCTCCCATTAATTCAGCCTCAAGCCTTGAATTTTTCAGCAGCATGTCCTGAGATAATGCAAGTAAAATCATATGCACCGTCTGGACTTATCTGCCTATATAATATTGAAATTTAAAGGATGGCAGGAGCGAGACATACAGTTAGGCTGAGGATAAGCACCGACAGTGATCGTTGGCGGCAGGCTACTACTGGATATGGCCAGGCCAATGAGGGCTGGTAAGACGGGGCTTTTGTGGGTTCATTACCACATGCAAAATATCAGACCGAAGGATCTATTCCCCGCCATGAACAAACCCAACAAAGCCTAAGGTCACTCTTTGCATGATATGGGGACGGTGCTTAAGTTCAAGATGCTCAAGTCACAGGGCGCTCAAATCCATGGTGTCCAGCCTTCATACATGTTGCAAAGATTATCCACACTAGTAGCTTGCTTCAGTAGATAATCTACTTGCTCCGCGATACTAATTTCTCTGAAATACAGCGAGAAGTCACTCAGTACCAAGAGTAAATTCCAGGCAGGTTTTGTAAGTTCCAAAACTAAGAATACCTGTTTTCAGAAATATCTCGACCATCTATTTTCATCTCCACTCGCTTCAACACTGACAATGCGTATGCATTTTTACCTAGCATTGAGCACAAAAGTCAAGCAACAATGAAGCATCAATTGAATACTGAACAGAAAATGACCAAGATATAAGGGAGGACTCGTGGGTGTCAAAGATTTCTTATTGTTCCCACCTTTCAGTGAGGTGAGGAATAAAAAAAAGTCTAAGATAAGAATGTGTTAGTAATGACACCGACCTACAAAGCTAATTTACAATTAAGAATCTGTACAAGATATATGACAACTATGCAAACACTAGAATATCCATATAGTAGTTCAAGAGTATCTTTTGACATCAAAGTATAATGTAAATGACAATCTGTAGACGTATCAAGTACCTCTTCCCACTCGACTCTTGGCACTTGAGTTAGGCTCCAGAGCTTCATGATGTTCAGTATCATTCTTATCTTTATTTGAGGAAACTGGCTCAGCTCCACCCTCAGACTTCTGGACGCTCTCATTTAGAGTATTCAGGGTATTACTAGGGGTGGTCAGAGATTTATCAAATAGCAAGGCAGAACCATCAGCGTGAGAAATTGAAGCAGAATTTGAGATTTCTTCATTGGCATTAGGCTCCATGGATTTGAATTCTAAAAGCTTAGAAGATGAGATTTCTTCACCATCAGTGTGAGAAATTGGACCAGAATATACATGATCAGAGGGATTTCTACCATTAGAGTTCTGAGAAAGCAGTTCCTTAATTTCTGTTGAATCATTCAAGCTATCTGGGAAACTAGCTTCAGTTGATGTAATGCCAGATCCGGAGCTGCTACAGTAAATGCTATCAGGTGGAGATATCCATCCTTTATCTTCCAAAGACAGCTGAGAAAATCCAATGACATCTTCATTACCACCACCATCAGACTGGGAGAGATTCTCCCCTTCCTTGCTATCAAACTCAGCAGCATCACCACCGGCAGGATCTGATCTTGGGAGAGCAATATCCTGTGATTCTGCTTCCTGGCTTTCTCCTATTCCTTCAAGAGCCTGACAAGCAGAGCATAAACAGAAATTAGTCCAGCAAAAGTGACTCAGCAGGAGAAAGTTTGTGCAGAAGATCTCACATCCAAGTTAAATTTTATATTTTAATACAAAATATATCAGGAAAACAAGATCTTGGAAATGTGACATTACTTTATGAAGAGTTCCAGCATGGAGACTTGCTGTTCTTCCTAGCCTAGTCAACATGGAACAGAGTCCCTTAACAGCTGATGTCAGAGATGGTACCAAGGGCTTAAAGGTCTGATATGCCTCTCTGATTCTTAAACAATAAGACTGGTATATAGCTTGTCCATGAATATGTGATATTTCCTTCTTGGTCTCTCTTTCTCTGGCAATAGCATCAGTCATAGCAGCTACATCCTTAGAGAGCACCGATTCAAGGGGAAGAAGGATAGCATTCGCCTACCATAACACAAGCCACCACAATACAAATTTGACGTTAGGAAGGATAAATGTGAGAATGCATCCAATATGCCATTATAGCTAAAAATGTAATCTGAGAAACAAGAGAAACCTTTGATAGGTCTTCCATAAGGGAAAGGTGAATAGCAGCAGCCTCCTTTCCGAGATTGTAAACATCATGTATATCTTCAGTTATAGCTAAAACCTAAAAAGCCAAAATAACAACTCATCTTTAGACCGCAGTTAATTTGCTTGAACTTTTTATACATTTTCAAGACTCAATAGATATACAATGACAACTAAATAAAAATTCGCATTATGATATCAGGTCTCTAGGTCCAACTTAACCAAGTAAAGCACTTCACTGATATGGATAACCTGAAAAAATATTAACCTGGAAACCGCATAAGAGTATCTAATCTAACTTTTTAATAGCTTTACGAACAATATTTTGCCAACTATGGCGACTGGAAATGACAGTTAATATGAACCTTTTCCAAACATGTATATCACGCGTTTATTTCAGGGTGTCAATTTAGTGCTGCAAGACGTTTCAACTGCACGAGTGAGTGAACAAAATAAAGGCAAAACGACAAGCCTCACCATCACAAAAATATATCTTCATATGCTATGCTTGATGATGTGAACAATTTAGGTCAGATTAAAAAATAAAATATAAACGATGATAACAGACAATCCCAAGTCATAGATCAGGAATAATACAGGAAAACTTAAAATCGGACATCCTGGAAGGGATTGACTGACGATATGAAGATAAGGCCCAATACATCTAGTCTAAACATAATATAACCTCTAAAACATTAATTGAATGTCCTACATGTGCCACAGCCCCTGCCTCCATCACAATATAGAGCCATATTGTGACTTTGAGATTGGATTTTGACATTTACAACCCATGAGTGTCCATAAATAATCTGGAATAAAGTTTGAAAGCATACTTCTCATTAATATATGACATCTTTGAATACAATACCTCTTCAAGCATAGAACCGCACTCCGAGGTCAAAGCTGTATGGATCCTTGAAATCCGAGAAAAAGAAGTCAGCGCAACACTAGCCTCATAAGCACAATCCCTCATTAAAAGAACAGTGCTTTGTAGATCACCTTGGAGATAAAAAGAACATATTAAAGCAACACATATAGCTACTATAACAATAACACCACATACAAAAGAAACTAGCATATGCATGTATGGTCCCTAGTTAAAGGAGTACAGACAAGTTAAAAAAAAAAAAATCATGTCTATATTTGACGTGTCAAACACTCATCAAATATGACGTGGCTTGTTGCCATTTTTAGGACTGTTCGATGGACACATTAGTGGGATGGGGAACCTACCACAAAAGCTAGTTGTTAAGATTGGACAACTAACCCACTTAAATATTTTATTGAGCATCTTATTCTACTCAATGTAAGACTTGGTATCCCCATACTACTAAGTCTTCATCAATATAAGTATCCAGGCCTCAAGGTTTTGCATATCCAAAACCAAGGTTCCTGAACAAACTTGAAAGGGCCCAGAAATGGATTTTACTACTTTCTCCAACATCCACTTCCACACTAAAGCCCTTTGGGCAAGAAGCATAAACAGCACACATGCCTACGGTAACTAGTGAAATAAATATAATTTGAATTAGCAAAACAGTGTTAATTGAACCATTGGCCCAACTCGAGTGATTTTTTGTCTCCCCCTCTTAATTTCTACCATAGTGCATTGAACAGTTTTTAAAAGAGGGCACCTTACCAGAAGCTGACTTTGCTTTCAGCGAAGCAATACATAGTTCATTAGATGCTGCGTATAATCCGCTGGAAGCAGCTTCAACAGTGCTTTGTGCAAGCTTCCATTCTTGTTCAGTACCTAGTACAGGAAAAAGAGAGCATAATTTCACTTTCCAATTTCCATATGGATGTGTTAACTGGAATGAAGAGGCTTTGATTGATGAGGAATATCGTAAACTCACGTGTATAAGAGTGGTAAGTGACATCAAATCTTGTTAGTGCATTCAAGTATGCTTGCTGCCATGTCTTGCCATCAATGCTAGTCCTGAAAGGATAAGGCTGGCTAGGGATAAGCAAACATCCATCTCTTGACGCTTCAAATTCTAACACCGACACACAAAATTTTGCAATGTCAGATGCCTTTTCTTTAAATTCCCATAATATCTGCCTCCGCATTTTAATATGCTCATGGAATTCAGGAGGAATTCCTAAACTTTTGTTTGAAGAGTTTCCAGAAGTGCCAGTATTTGGACCTGCACAAGCCCAACCCATAGCTCTCTCAAGTTGTCCTTCAGCTACAAGAGAATTTCGCTCACATGATTGAAGGCCATCCATTGACCTAGTGATTTTTGACACAGAAGATTGTATGCATTCCAATAATTTAGGTCTGCTGAGGTTTAAAATAATTGTATTTAAGCTGTCATTGCTATCAATATGCCTTTCAAATCTGGCTCTTCTGTTATATGATTGACTCATGCTCACATCATGCATCCATTCCATCTGAACAATCTCAAGGGTTGTTTTCCGAAGAGAATCTTTTAACTCATTTACTTGTCTTTCCATGAGGGAAGCCGCTGACTTCGCTGCTCTGGCAGTTTCATGAGCATTGCAGTATTCTTCAAGCATAAGTAAAACTCTTTTTGCAGCTCCATCTCTTCTCAACTCATCTAAAACAGTTTCCTTTGTTGCCTCTGTTAATTGCTTCAGGTTCTCGATTTCTTTATCTAAACAAGCCAGAAAGCTAGGAGCAACTCTTTCCTTTAAGTACTGATTGACATGTTTCTGTACCTGGATTTCAAGCTTTTTCTTCAGAAAATTAAGTGACTGGTCAAAGCCTAGGTTTTGCTCAACAGATGAAGCAACATCACGTATACATGCATCGAGGAAAGAATCTATGACACCTATTTTCCAAATAAAGAATGAATGACCACCTAACAAACCACTGACTTTCCAGACATACTCAGATATTGGATTCCCAGAATTTATCACATCTGCAAGAGCATGAAGTTCACTCGAGGTGATTGCAGAACCATCAGCTGAATACAGTGTATTATCACTGGATTCCAATTGCAAGAAGGGCTTCACAAGTGCGGCCAACAGTGCTTCTCTTCTTAAAATATGTGGCTCTCTTTGTTCTTCAGGAAACACCAATGACTGGAAACGACTCTCCACAGACACCAGAGCATTTTTAATATCAGCTTCCCTCTTTATAAGCGAAGAAGTCCTCAGATCTCTCTGATTCCATGTTTGATGGAGTTGATCAAGCTGCGCTCTACAAGATTCTCTTGGGAGGCAAGTTCCTCTGCCTCTTCCCAAGAAAGATGATCTCTGCCCTTGACTGCAGCTTCTTCAAGAGCAAGCTGTTGCTCAGTAATAAGACCAACCTTAACAAAATAGTTCTGCTCAAGTTCAACCAATGACAATCTCTCCATTTCAACCTCCACAAGCTGCTCCAGTGCAGTATCTATGGACCCTCGAACTTGTGAGATTAACCCAAATGCATCCATAACTTCTGAATGTAATGAAACAGCAGACCGTATTACATTGGGTAGAACAATTTCAGTCATTTGACTGATCAAGCCATTACAGGAAGACAAAATGGTTTTGAAAATAGAAACCCAATTGCTTTCTGAAGGGAATTTAGATTTGTCCTTGTTGAGCTCCACAGTAGGCATGTCCTTCCCAATTATTTTCCATAGATCACTCACAAACTCTGTCACAAGATTACATCTTTCTACTTGCTCTTCAAACTCAGTGAAAAAAGCTCCAGAATCATTTAGCAATACATTGTGTTCGTTATATAAGTGAAGTACTCTATTATTAACCTCATTATAAAGCCAGCTCACAGAAATGTTAAGAATTGATAATGCTTTTTCTTTCTTCTCTTCCAGGTCACCTGGCAGTCTAGCGTTGTTTGTTCCATCATGTCTAGATTGGGCTGATGATGTACCATCTTCCTTCCTTAATAAACCACTGGACTGCAAAAATTTCATGAAGGCTGACAAAATTCGATCTTTAGCTTTTGATTCTGAATCTAAGCCTATAGAATTCTCTAGTTCTGCACGCTCTTCTTCCAATTTTTCTATTTCTACTGCATATTTATCCACTTTAAGACACAGATCATCATGTCTGAATTTGATAGAATCGATGCTATCTCCACCGAATTTCACCACAAGATCAGATGCCTGCCTCCTGGCTAGAGAAAGAATTTCAGAGGACAGGGCATTGATTGATAGTTGCAGAATTTGAGCCCACCCATGAACTGCACTGGTTGTAAGGTAATTTAAGGGTAAGATTCTTTGCAGAGCCACGGAATATGCTTGCAGTGCGGTTATGGCAGAAGCAAGCCCATCATCTAGCTCAGACACAAGTTGAGAAACTTCCCTATCTATATCATTGCATTGTGCCTGTGTTGGCTCGGGAACAACAGTTAGAGGGACACCAGCTACAGTGACTGCAGCTGTAAGAGACAAAGCTTCTTCCATGTTATTCAGTTTATAAGACGCATTGACTTCTGGGATTATATTGCATTGTAGAGCATCAAGAATCCTTCCATGTTGCTCAACCCAAGTTGTTGCCTCATGAGCTTTCTCTGTAACCAAAGCCTTTGCCTGGGCAAATTCTCGGGCCTGTATTTCAAATGAAGCTCGGATTTTCTCAGATTTACTGGTTGCTTCAGCAACAATTGATTTTGCAGATGTCTCATGCAGAGTAAGGTTAGATCTCTCTTGATCAGCCCGATGAAATAAAGTAGAGGCAAGCTCATATTGATTTAGAACATTGGTAAACCTCTGTACATAAATTCCCAAAGCCAAATTAACACAAAATGCTTATCAATTGAGATCTACATAAAGTTATGATTTGAATGTAGTCAAGCATATAGGGAGACTATATCAATACCTCAAGTGCAGATTCAACAGCCGGCAGGCTAGTCAATAATTGATCATGGTGTTCCTATTCAAAGATTAAGGGGGAAGCAACATGTCAGATAAATCTGAAGACAGCATGGCTCGTTTGTTGAAAAAAAATGCAAGATAATCAGCTTAAGCCAATGTTTCATTTTCAAGCACAGAATAGCTCAAAAAGGATCACATGAACAAATAGAATGAATCAAGCACCCTAGAATAGCACCTGAGAGAAATTCTAAACTTCACATGCAAGATAAGATGGAAAGTAACTATAAATTACACATATATCAATACATTCATTAGTTGGTTATTCCAAAGCACCTCTAAACCAGGTGTCAGCTACTTGAATTAGAAGAGCTTGGAACATAGGAAGAAACTATTACAAAACGTTTTCTTCAACAGCAAAAATGAATATGCGACTTTCATCTCCTAGTTGGATAAATACCTGTAAGGGAACACGAATTTCCTGCACTCGGGACGCAAATAGACTCAAGCTAACAGCTAATTCCATGCCTTTTCTCTCTTCACCACCAATAGCAGCTTCATCATGAAAATCACCCCGTGTCCACTCTACAAGGGGATCCCAGACAAAGACTTCCAGTAACATCAAAAGAATGTCTTTGTTCTTCCTTAAAATGCCAATAACTGTCTCACAGTTTGCTCTGAAGCTACCCTCTATTCCAGTCAGCCCTAAAGCTGCTTCAATCATCTGTGTGAGACGGAAAGGAACAATCTCTGGAACTTTTAATCTTTGTCCTTTATCGAAACAAACGTTATAATCAATGTGTACAATACTCCCACTACCAAAATCTATAAGAATATTATCTAAATGTCTGTCACCCAGACCCAGAATATGTCCAACTATACTCATTGCTGCTACACTTCCAGAATACCTGCAGATTGGAAAAATAGCTATAAGTGCAGCTGCACATAACTTCCCTCATATGTCATAAAATTCAATTGAGGCAAATACTAGCCAAGGATGAGTTTGGAAACACATTACAAGATAATGGTCAACAAATAGGAACTAACATCATTTACTTGATATCTAATGACAAACAAGATCAGAGGCAACTCCAATTAAGGTGTTGTTAGACATGGACACTGGCATGACATGTGTCCAACATGTGCTTTGTAAAGACACGTCAGGATCCAGAAAGTTACTTTATTACATTGAACAAGCTGATTCCAAAAAGAAAATGCATA
The DNA here is from genome assembly GCF_004799145.2 of Neltuma alba. Taxonomy (NCBI): domain Eukaryota; kingdom Viridiplantae; phylum Streptophyta; class Magnoliopsida; order Fabales; family Fabaceae; genus Neltuma; species Neltuma alba. The sequence goes on from NW_021637378.1 coordinate 77,261, forward strand.
ATTTTTTTTTAACAAAAAAAGGAAAAGAAAAAGAAAAAAGATAGGATTAGACACTTTAATGCCCCAACTTGATGAGATATGAAGAGTCCTTTCCGAATGGTTTGTCGTGCCCATGAAAGTTCTGCATATATACTCGTGCACACACATGCAGGACCTAAGCCCAGTGAATGTTTTGCCTAAAATAATTTGGCATCTTTTATATGGTAGATTTTTAATAACATTAGTGTACAATGCTATAAATATAGGGCAACGCTGGTTGTGGTTTTTTCTTTCAAATTAGGTTGCTAAATGGGAAGGCTAAAAAAATAGGAGTTGGATGTGACCCATACATGGTGTATATATAATGTCCAATTTTGCTATGTTCAATGTCTCTGTCCATTTCATTGACCACACTCCAGAACTTACTGAACATTTGACATCCATCATAAGTGTAAATTGACACCCTAAAATGGTAATTTTAATCCCTAGTTTGGAAGTGGTGAAAGCATTCCCAGAAATGCATCCTGAACTCGATTAAAAAATCTAGATCCATAACAAATTGAAGGACCCGGCTGTTGTGCATATTATAATGCGACCATGAAATTTGCCAATAAAGGCTTAAAGATTACTTGAACGCACCTCTTCATTTTTGAGCTGAAGGCTTTATATCCTTCGCTAGCACACCATAACTCTTGGTGCAGAAGATGCCGTGGCACTTCCTTTATGAGATCAAGTAGAACCTTACGTTTAACTTCATGAGGCCAATCCCTTCGAGAAATTACTCTTTTAATGCCTTTCTCTTTAAGTGCTGGTATGATCTTACCATAGAACATATCACTGGGCCGAGGAACAGGTGGAGGAGCAGACGGTTTTGTATTCCCAGCACCAGCTGTTGTGAGCTGTGCTAGCTGGACACGGCTTTGCCAAGATTTAAACACACTGTATATACTTATTACGTTATCCACCCATTGGATAAGCCCTGCCCGGCCACTTATTGGAGTCACAGAATAATAGCGAATGCCAAGTGAGTTGCCCTGGGTAGAAGAAGAATGCAGAAAACCATTTATAGCCCGTAGCAATTGCATTATTCTAGCATCAAGGCGTAGATCTTCTCGCCCTTTAAGGAGATATGTGTACATCTGACCATCAGAGCCCAATATAACAAGTTTTTTAGGCTTAGTCTTTGTTGATAAGATAGTCACTTGTTCATGGAAAGAAGCAATTTTAACACCCTGAAGATCAGTAGTTTTGTCAGATTCAGGTATTTTGAGTTGTTTCTCAAGACCTGGCATTGGGACATCTGAAGAAGATAACTGAGCCAGATGTGGTGCAACTTCTTGTAAAGAAATTGTAGACTTCCTCTGATAAGAAGCCAAGGATGCAGCAATACCATCAAAAGGTCGCCAAACATCTCCCAGACCTGCAGCAGACATGGGGGGAGTTTTAAATGTTAAAATTGCTGATTTTAACTGTTCTTGATACTCTTCCTGGAACCAAGCTTCATGAGGAGTCTCAGGTTTTCGAGCAGTTGAAGCTAAACGGCGTTCCAAAGCCACAACAATTGGAGCCATCATTGCAGAATATCGAGCAGAATTTATCTTGTTCTTCTCATTCTGACTAAGACTGATGTTTTCTGCAATCCTTGCTGCTTCCTCCTTCAGCACATTTACGCGCCTCATTACATCTGCAACAAGACAAATTCAGGCCCAGTTCCATCATCTAATACAATATTCTGAATAACGCAGTCAAAAGAAAACAGAGACAAACATCCCCTAAATAGAAAATTCCATCATTTATTCTGTATTGCAGGGCAAGGAAAAGAGGTATAATGATCAACAAAAAGCAACCTGTGTGTAGATCCTGAAGAGTACTGAGCCACAATTCTTCCCAGAGAACAGTAACATTGCTGAGTTCATTTATCATCAGCTGAACATCCTGAACCAACCTAGGGTAAAGTTCCCTCTGCATGGTCAAAAGTAAATTTTAATCATCTCACACAGTATGTCGAACAGACAAGCTGACAAAAGATTACTTGACAGCAATAATTGCCCTAGAAGATATGGTCAAATCAATGAGTGTGTGTCATCAAAAATATGTTTGGTCAAATTGATGAGAAGATATCGAGAAAATTACTAAACAGAAAGCTGGATTACCCTCTTATTTTCTATATTGAGTGCATATCATGATAAGTACGCTAGTCCCTTGCTACATTCAGTCCAACACTCTGAACCCATTTGAGAATGAAAATGCAAACTTAAAGATAGGCCTACTACTTATGCTAGTAGGTCCTCAGTATTCTATGAAGTTGGGAACATATTTTAGGATGTTAACCAAGCCTTGGGTAAATGAACAGGCAAGAATAGAGTGCTGATTTGGATTTGCAAAGTTGAGGCCACGAGAACAGAGGAGGAATATGGTGCACCAGGAACAGACCAGGATACACAGGCCTCATTTCGTTTCTGGAATTGAAGCCTATGGAAATGGAAAAGAATGATAAGTGAATTGGATGGAAAGAATTTTGTTTGGTACGGTTAATAATGGAATAGGAACACCTTTCCAACAGTTTGTTTGGTAGGATAAAAGAATGAAGGAATGGAAACACATGAGAGCAATATGATGCCCCTGATATATATATATATATATATATATAAAACTCAGAATTAGTTACTAAATTTTGAATTTAATTCCTATAATTCAAAAAATTATAATTAGATTTTATAAAAATTATTGTACAATTTTCAATGTTACACTTTTCTTAATGTTATAAAACTTATTAATGTAACTACTTATATATTATTTTAATATAGCAAATAGTTACAAAAAGGATAGAGATATTACAATTGCAAATAGGATGGCTTGTTCTCTCCAACTCTTCCTACGTGCCAATGAAGGGTAAAATGAGTTCAGACCCTTCAAAAAGCTTTTATACCATGTATCTAAGGGCAGTACTCAGTAGGGCAAATTTGGTGATCAAATTTTTCCCTCCGGTATTTTATTGTTGACACCAAAACACAGTAATCCCATTTACCATTTCTTTTCAATTGAAGGCAAAGCATGGTGTGAACCAAACATGTTTAGAACAGGTATTCCTTCACTGTTTATGTTTCCATCAAGCTACCAAATGGGCCACAGATGGATTTTTCCAGTTTGAGAGGAAACAAAAGAACAGCTAAATTATGATAAGCAAAGGGACAACCAAGAATTGGTAATCATTATTATCATTTTTGCCAATTTACTACAACGTAATGTGAATGGAATACTAAATGTTGAAAATATATAAACCATATCAGAGACAAACTTTCAATACCAGACAACTCAGAACATGATGTAGCTCTTCTGAAGGCTTCTCTTCATAAGCACTGACATCAACTAGTGCTGGGTATACTATAGAACAGGGAGACTGCTTAGCCAGCATGATCAGTAAGCCCTCCAGATGCTTCCGGATCACTTGTTCATGATGAGAACTTATACGAGCAAATAATTGAGGGGTAACTTCCTAAAAAAGACAACTATAGTTAGAATTCCAGAAAAACCATCCTCTATTGAAAAAAAATGAAAGAAGAAAAAGTAAAAATGTCAAGATCTAGCATGCCACCTGCCATGGTAACAAAGGAACAACCATAAGTGCAGATTCAAGTGTGTCTTTCAACTCCACACCATAATTGAGGAGTATATGCAATATATACAATGTGGCCCTCAGAGTATAACTTCCAGTCTTTTGCCTTGAAGATTCATCATCTGAAACAGGCATCTCGTTCTGGCAAAGCTGGGTAGATGAGTAAGAAAGATATTGTATGTAACCATAAGCTGCATGCCCAAACAGGGACACTCTTCTCCTCCTCAAAGACCACCAAATATTGACTAAGCCGTCCAAAGTAGATATTACATCAGATTCTCCCAGCCCAAGATTTGCATTTAGCAAACAAATTTTTAACCGAGAAGACAGCATGGATGAAAGACTTTCACCACCACAGTTTTCTGCACCTGGTGCCCCAGCCGCTGTTTCAATAATATTCACTAACTGCAGCACTAAAATCGTTAGAGGGTTGTCACTATTTGACTGCTCCTCAGAATCAAGCCACAATTTCCAATATTGTTCATCTTTGAAACATTTCACATCACCCTTGTCCTGCAAAAGATGCAAAATCAATGATTTAATTTGTTGCACCTCATCCTTACTCAACTTGAATCTCTCAGTTGAAACTTCCGGAATAAGTATCGGAAAGGAGCATGAACGAAGGGTGGCTTCATTATTATTATGTAGGGAGTCCCTGGCTTGAGTGAAACACCAAGAGGCATAAGAAATCCATGACTTACCCATGGCAGGGCAAATACGAGTGGACAACTTCGTTGCTGTGCCAACAATTTCCTCAGCAACCTGACCCACACTTTGCTTAAATCTTATATTCTTATCATTGCCATCATTATCAACTGAAGAGATTTCAGTACTTTCAAAATCTGCAGGCATGTTAATAACCATATTATTAGGACTCCAATCAGAATAATTTTGTCTCAGCCACTTTGCAAGTTTCAAGCATGCTTTGGCCCTCAGAATTTTCTCATCAACATCAAGTATTTTATATTCTGAAGATCCCATACAAGGACGCAACAATGACCAGAGGTTTGTGAAAGCATCTTCAAACTTGTTTTCCGCATACAGCAGTAGAATGCCCTCATACTGTAAATTTAAAGAGAGAAGATCACGAAGCCTCTCTTCAGGGCAAGTAGATATGCAATCATTGAGATGGTTTTTCAAACGGTTTGCCAACAATAGATTTCTTTGTTTACGGGCTAAATTAAGCAAATTCATGCAGAGCTTCAAAGAAACTGGAGAAGTTGAGAACATTGTTTGGTATACTCGAAGAACCTTCAACCATGGACTACAATCTTGACGGATCGTGCTAATAGAAGATGGAACCAGCTTAATATAGGAATTTAATATTGACTGAGCTTGTTTGGCCTTCTCATGGGTTGATTTAAGCTTGCAATCGTCTTCTAATAAGCAAATGCAATGCAACTGAATAGCAAGAGGTGTTGCTTCAGCCAACCCATCAAGTGGCAGAATAGATAGAGGCTCCTCCAACATTGATCTAGCCTTCTGCAAATCAAGAATCACTTTATCACTCTTCCCCTCCTTCTGGAAAAGCAGTGATTGCAAAAGCATCTGCTCACTCCGTTGCAATGCTATTTTTGGATCAAGGGTGAGTTCACTGCTACTTTTCGGTGTCAAATCAAGGCAAGACCATGCAGACTGATAATCACCCTCATCAAAGCGTGCCAATGCATGGATTGCATTAATTTCATTTCCAGCCATAGTCAAAGCACCAGAATAGCTTTTCCCAGCATGCTTAGAACGAAGCAGTTGCAGCTCTAATAGCCAGCTCTCAAGAGATTTCCAATCTGATACAGCAGTATAACTCTCAATGATCCGTGCAATGACAAATTGTACACCATCCGAACCAAGAGAACAAAGTGATTCCTCTGTTTGTAACAAGTGAGTGAAATGAGCAGCAGCACTTTCATATTGGCCTCTTGCCTGATATACAAGCCCAGTTATCCATGACAGAGGCCTGGCTGTGGCAGAGTCATTGAAGGATTGGCTGTCATCCCCAAATAAGGAAGAGAATGCTATTGAAACCCAATTTTGCACACCAATCAAGGACTCTGGTTCAAAACTTCTACAAAGAGCTAGTGACATGTGCCTTAAAACTTTTAAGACATCTCCTCTATACCTTCCTCTACTATTTTGGAAGTTCTCAGCCACCTGAGCCCTTGATTTTTCCTTCAAAGCTGACATGGAAAGATTTTTTAGCTCCTGCAAACGTAGTGTGCAGTATTGAATAATAGCATCATTGCAATGCAGAGCCAATCCAGCATTCATCATTGGTTCACATATACGGGAAAACCACTCTTCACAAACTTTTTTGTTAGCCCGAAAGAACAAAGAACTCTGGCGGGTAGCTGATGGTAAAATGACAGAACCCTCATATGCATTGTATACATTTTTCTTTAGAGCCTCAACAAAATCCAACAATAATCTCATTGGCAATAGATGAGCACCAGAAGATCCTATCATACTTAAATTTCCGTCATTTTGCTCATTATCGAGTTGTAGAAGGTGTGCCACATCCAAAAGCATGCGCTCTAGGGCAGCAAATGTTTGAGCAGGTCCACCGAGATTGGTCCTAAGACGTGTAGAAATACAATACCTTGCTGCTTCTTGTACGGCCCACCAGGCACCAGCTAATGAATTGACAGAACATATTCTTTCAAGAATGTCTTCATCCACTTTTACATCCAACCATATAGCACTAGCATCAACAGTCCCAGTATCTTCAGTCTGACTGAAAATAGAATCTCTTGAACTCCTGCAGCTGTGAATAAGCCTCTGAATCCAGGAAGAAAGAGGCACCTTCCATCTTTGTGAAATGTAACTTAAGATGGAGACAAGTTGTTGTGAGTGCAATTGCAGTGGCAGCTGCTTCAGGGCAAATACTTGCTTCCAGTGCAAGTGGGAAGCATTGCCTAAGCTCAGGTTAACATGCCTAAATTTTCCATAATCATAGAGGCCACAAGCATATACAGTAGTAGGCAAAACATGGGCAAGTAGCCTTACATATGCATCCCGTATTTCAACAACTGGATCACCAAGTTTCTCCAGTATCACTTCAGCCAGAGGATAAAAACATAATGAATATAAAAGCTTAGCTTGCAGAAACATCTCCAAAGTTATTGCAGCATGCGATCTCACTTCCAATTCTCTGTCAAATGTAGCACCCAAGAGTGAGTAAACTAAGTTCATAACAACATTAGCATGTTCGCATGGTTCATAGGAGTAAGCATTAGCATTCGAGATATCATTAATAGCCATAACAATCTCACAGAACTTTTGCCCCCAATGTAGGGCTGCCAGTTTAACTGCAAGAGGAGAAGAACCCTGGAGGCCTTTGATCAGAAGCAAGCTATACTTCATTAGATACCCAGTAATCAAAGCTGCATGGCCATCACTCCTCTCCGTTTTAGTTGGAAATTCTATAAAATCTTTGCCACAATTCTGGTCTCTTGCAGAGCACTTGATCAAGAGCTCAACTGTAGTCAGCCTCTCCAGGAACTTGAAAACAGCAACCTGTAACTCCAAGTAAGGTTGAATAGGTATTTCAAAAGGATTCAGCTTTTCTATAGTAAAAGACACCAACTTTTCTGACCTCCTACTATACATGGAAACAATTTCCGTTTGGCCAATCAAATTGCTATCCACACCTGAGGGAACACATGCCAATAGAACTTTCAAATCAAACTTGATCAATGAAAACAATTCAGGTTTAGAAAATGTTCTTGAAGCTGTGACACTATTGCAATGATTCGTATGACCAGTATCTTTTCCTAGCATAGCCTTCAACAACTCCAGCTCTTTAATCAATGAGGTAACGGCTTCATCGACAACTTCTTTATTTCCATGTTGAAGCAGGAAAATATAAGTAGCAGCACAACTTCCTGTTACCAAATGATTCGGATGGAACCGCAGCTGAGAAATTGGTGCATCGAATTGCAATATCTTTTGTACAGATGATGGGAGAAGGCCAAGCTTTTGCAATGATAATAATTGAAGATTAGTTCTCAGAACCCCATGAACTTGAAAGGATGTAATTTTCTTATATCCTGCATGACGAGGGGTAGCATCCAAGTCCAAACTTTGAAATAAGATATCAACAGCAAGAGGATAAAAGTTTGAAAATCGTTCACATAATATTTCTGCTAATAGGGTCAAACATTTCCAAAAGTCTTCAATCCATTCAGACCATCCAAATTTCTGCCCAACCACTGATAAGCATCTCAACAAGTGAGGTAGCATTGTGCTAAGGGGTTCACTTATTTGTTCAAGAAGATTCATTTCCAGCAACCCAGAAGCAGTAGACTGTAGAATTGTTGAAAAGCAGGAAAGTAACGCCAGGAGCCTTCGAAATTGAGGTGGGGTTCCGGGGGTTCCATCCTGAAGCAAGACCTCCATGTCACCCAAGAACTTTGTCAGTAACCTTAGTGACATAGCCAAGCTACCAACCCAGTGTTTCTGAAATTGCAAGAAGCTATCCATTATAACACGCCTTTCTGATTCAGCAAGGTCTGGCACTAATGCCCATCCAAGAAGGAGGTCAACAATGTCTGGAAAATGAGGTTGAAAGCATCTTGAGAATTTCACCGAGATCAATGTTATAACTCCCAGAAGTCGATGTAATAAACTCAAGGAGGTTCTCTCATCCTCAAAGAGTAGTTGGCATGCTTTGAGAATTGGCAAAACATACCGCTCGGATCCAACAACATCCCCAACATTAAGAAACTCTCGCAGGCCATCCAATGCCAATTCCTTAGTCCCATCAACTGCACCAACATTGCTTAGTAATGGCAACGCCCAACCAATGAACCTATCAACTAAACTTGCAAGTATGACATGGTTCTGTCTTCCATTTGATGTAACAGGAATCGAACAGATGACAGCGCAAAGAGCACCATAAGCTATGACTGCTGCCTGACGCACAGCACCAGATCTGTAGTGGGATTTCCCCAAAAGAGGAGAAGAATATTTCAGCAGAGTCGTTATTTGGACAATAAAATGAAGCTCTTCGTCCAAGACAAATGCGGCTTTATTTGCTCATATTAATGATAATATTTCCAAATAAAATCCCTGCTAACTGATAATGTAATAGATGGGATTAAATTTTTATTTTTTTTCGCACCAAAGAAAGAAGTAGAGGGAAGAAGCCTTGAAGAGATGCTTCGGAATGCCCTCCTGCCTCTAACATTATGTCTATAAGACCAACAATAGGTAACATAAACTACTTCCCAGAGCAAACGGGTTCTTCTTTAACAAACGCAATGAACCATAGAAAAATAACGTAAATGACTTTCTTCACTGAAACTAGTTCAAGGGTAAAGCTAAAACAGAAATCGACTAATAAAAGGGAGAATAAGATAAGAAAACGATACGCATAGCAAACAAACGCAACTGATCAAGCTGACTCAAGATTAACTAATAACCGCAGAAATGGAAGGAGGTACTTACTTATCAGACAGCAGTTGAGAAAAGCCTTGGGCGAGGAAAGCGGCGGAGTGAGTGACAAGGAGCGAGTTGTGCGGGTATACAATTGCACGGTGAAGTGAGTTAATGGCAGCGAGTCGAGAGTCATCTTCGTCAGAAGGGGCGGTGGACGAGGTTGAATCGTCCTTTGGGAGAGCAACGGAAAGAAGCGCTGCAAGTTGTTGTTGATGATGGTGGAGTCCTTGCATCATTGTACGGAAGATTATAGCTTCGCATCTCGTGCTTCTACGCTGACTTCCCCTTCCTCCTGCTCACTGCATTTCTTTTGCCCGGAGCAAGTCAGCTAACAGCAAAGGAAGGACCTTTCTGTTGGCGAACAAGGGAAAAATATTGACGATGATTTTTGTAGAAGTATACCCCTGTGCAACAGTTTTAATTAATATATGAAGTCACAAAAAATTTAATTTTGAATTATTATTTACAAATAACTCATAATTTCTTTAAGAAAAAAGTTTAAGCACTTAAGTTTATATATTTAAGATAGTGTTTTTCAGTTAAGTTAGAATAAGCTGATTTTCAATACAAAAATAAGTAGTAGTAGTAATAATAATAATTGAGCAATAACTAATAAGATATGTGATAATTAAAAAAAAATCCCCCTTATCTTAAATCCTAATTTAGTAGAAAAATAGTATCTTGGAAATTAAGTTAAGATTAAAAAACTTATTATTTTTATAATAAAAATCATTCTCTATTTTTTATCAAAATATTTTTGAATTAATAATTATTAAATTGTAAAATTTTAAAAGTAACTTAATGAATAAATAAAATCTCTTAAAAAAAATCAGGATATCCATAAGCATCTTAAAATTAAGATGTCGCATCGAGGAAAATCGAAGAGTAATACTAGGGAATGTTAACAAATACTCTGAATTTCAAGGACTTTATTGCAATTAAAAAATTCATCGGGGAATCCCAGACTCATCCCCGGCGTGTTAAAACGAACGCAGTCTCCTTTTTCGCGAAGGAATCTGAAACAGCGTCGTACGTTGAACTTCGTCGCTTCATCATCTTCAGGACCTTTGTGGTGCCGAGAAGAAGAGGAGTGAGAAAAGATGTCGTACGACGATGTGGAGATCGAGGACATGGAGTGGAACGAGGAGCTCCAGGCTTATACGTACCCTTGTCCATGCGGCGACCTCTTCCAGATCACGAAGGAAGAGCTTAAGCTTGGCGAAGAGATTGCTCGATGCCCTAGTTGCTCCCTGTACATCACTGTCATCTATAACATGGAGGATTTTCTCGACGATCGAAATTCTAAGAAGAATCTCGAGCCGCCAGCGCAACAAGCCGTTACCGTCGCCTAAATTGCAGGTTTCTTATAATTTTTTATGACCTATGTTTTCTTTTGATTCATTCTGTTTTTTCTGGTTCTTTCCTTTTCAGTATTAGTTGGGAATTAATCGTAGTATTCATGAGTTTAATATCCTTCTTTAGGGTCTTTGCCACCCCCACCTCCACATGTATTATGTATTTATTTTTCAATTCAGCCGGTTTGATTGTCAAAACTTGATAATCCTCTTCTTTTATTGAGCTCTGGGGATTGCTTGCTGGTTCGTTTTCTGACTTGCCTATCTCATGGAGACGATTATACTAAGGTGTTAACTGGTTTTTGTTTGGGCCCTCTAATTGAATGGTTAATCTTGCTGCCCGAAAGTTCTGTCTGCTAACCTGACACCCCCCCCCCAACCAACCAAAAAAAAAAAAATCCATACAGAGTCCCCGAAAAAATCTCTCCTTCATTTCAGTCGTTGGGTATAATGTATACGGAAAACAAGAGGGCAAAGATGTGTTTGAGTTTTCAGGCACTCTGGCTATTAATGGTTATTGTACGTGTACTGCTAATCGAATTGTGTAGTGGCATTTGTAAGCTTTTCCTGGTCTTTATCCATGAAATCCCTATGTAATATGTATTTCAATCTCCATCCTCCCTCAAGAAGAGGGCATCTTTAAGTTTTCTGATTACTAAACACCTTTCCTGCCTAACATTGCATGAAGTCAAAGGAATGAGCTGTACCATCCATGATTTATATTAGCAATATATTGATTCTTTAGCTTTAAATTTCAACCTCTCCATAGTTATTTCAATCCTGCAAGTACAAAGGCCTATCCTGGGTTAAATTAGAAGTGCTTGAATCTTGGGTCTTGGTTTTCCTGCATGGGGATGGTTAAAGAAGCGTGAGAGGGCACGTCTAAACTTCAAAGTTATTGCATTAGCTCATTTGTAGTTTTTTATTTGATGTAACCCAAGATAGGCCGCATGTAGACTAAGAGTTTGAGCTTCTTATCAAGTTGAAAGTGCAGGTTTATTGACCCTAGTGCATACTCATTATTGTGCTTTGTTTGATGTTTGGTGGAGAAGGTCTCGAATTATAATTGTTTGTTTAATGGATAATTAATTTGTTTGTAGATATTCAAGTGGAGATTAAAATCCACTACTAATTCGTTATTTTATGTTTTTGGTGTTTGCTGATTTGCCGTATCAGTTTTTCCTATTTTGGCATTTCTCACCAGCTTTTCCCTCACTTTTGTTGGTAAGATCAAAGCCTTGTGGCATAGAACTATACTGTTAACTGTACACGGTCTGTTTGGCTTTGCTGATCCTTTGTGTTGATGTCAATTATCTAAATTGTATTTTGTATTTCTGCCCACTAATCACTATTGCATTTATTTTACCGGTGCTTGTGTGGTTTTGTTTTTGAGGGGGCGAGTTGCTGTTGTGTTTCATTGGGTCTGCATTTTTTTTATCCTTTTCCTATTCGTGTTTTGTTCTCATTGTGTAGATTTCATGGTGGTGAAAGTGGAAAATTATTTCTTCCGGTCCTCATGAGCACCTCTTTATGATCCTTAATACGAGGTCTTTTGTCCAAGACATTAAGTCCCCCCCCCCCTCCAGTATCCTTTGATTTGATATTCCCCGGCAAACTGAACAACTCCATACCAACTAAGCAACCCCTTCTAATAAATGAATTTTAATAAGGTTAATTTTGAAAATACTGTTAAAAAGAACTGGAGGGAGCATCTTGATATATTGTAATTACAAAACTTGAGACAGCTTGTTGATCAATAAAGATTAGTAGATGGTTTTCGCTTCTTTCGGTTGTATGACTGAATGCTTTGTCTTGCAGGTGTCCTGAAACGGAGAAAGCTATAGATTTTTGGTGCGGCTTCATTGATCATAGCATACACCGAATTTTTCTTGCGGTCAGGAATTCGTTGTTTGAGATGAAAAAGGGGAGAGAACTATTGTAATCTAGTGTAGTTCGACAAGAATACTACTCCTCCGGTCCTTATTATAAGACCTAATTTGACTTTTTATTTGGTCCTAATTATAAGACCCAATCCATTTTGTCTCTTATATTTATGTATTTTTTTCCAACATAATCCTTCTAATAATGATAGTTTTAGCCAATATACTTAATTAGCAAGGATATTTTAGGAATGATAACACTTATTTATTATAAATAACCAACTTAACTTACTTCCTTAATCTCCTCAAATAAGTCAATTGGGTCTTATAATTAGGACCGGAGGAGTATTACTTATTTGAACTATCTTTAGTCTTTAGTAGGGAGAAGTGAACCTTGTGGTGTAACTTCTCAGGAATTTTGATAACTTATTCCTATTGCCCGAGGTTATGCGAATGGTGTATTAGTTAGGGCTGGTTCATGCCACGCTCTTGGGGGATTATAATGGAGGACGCCATGGATGTGATAAAGCCCTCCACTGTGAAGCTCTTCCTTTTCTCATATATTTATGACTGACTACTTAAGCAAGTTGGTGTCTCCGCCAATCAAACTGCACCCCCCCCCCCACCAAAAAAAAAGTATGGGCTGCTCAATATATATTTTTTTAAAAAAAAAAAGCTTAGAATCTCAAATAAAGATAGTTCTTCAGTTGTTTTTTTTTCCCCTTAAAATAAATTTATGATTTAAAAATTATAGTTCAAACTTGTTTAAATCATTTTTCAATGCCGTAACAGCGCTAATCTGACTGATCCTGAGGAGCATTGAATTGGATTTGGACTCTCTCCACTAACATTTTCTTTCCCTTCATTACCCTCCATTTCTCTTAACAGGCATTGGATCCAAATTCCAGTAGTTGAGATGTAATATTTTATAAAAATAAATATTATTATAAAAAATAGATAGATAAATTTAAATTGTTAAGATTTGATCTGAACCATTCATAGATACAAACAATTATTATAGAGTAATTTTTTCAATTTTTTAATTACAGTAATAAACTGTTCAAACAAGATTTTAACAGTTTAAGTTTATTTATTTTTTTTAATAATATGATTTTTATAATATGTTAAATCTGGATCATTAAGATTTTGATCTAATGGTCATGAAAGGAAAATGAGGTAGTGGAGGGGAAGAGGATGGGAATGGTAGTGGAGAGTAGGAGTCTTCATAAAACCCAGTTACCCGCTATGCATACCCAAGCCCGTAAAAAAAAGGTCGAGCTCGTCCTAAGAAAAATGGTTAGAAAGAATTATTGGACATATTTAGGCTGGATATCAAGCACGATATATTGCCCTGCCTATTTGGCCTTACCTGTAAAAATATATATAATTTTATTTATATATATTTTATTTACCTCATATTTGTTTTCTAAATCAAACGCATTGTTGCATCAATATTCAGTATTTATTATACTTATTTATTTTTAAATGATTTTGAGAGTTAGAAACTAGAAGAACAATTAAGTTTGATAAAATATACTAACAACATTTTTTTTGTCATAGTCCACTCCTCTTAGCTACTACAAAAAGTAGTTTCATAGTATATTAATTAGTGATAACAAAATTATGGTCAAGTTTCCATTTTAATATAAAGTTACATTAGATAAGTTAGAGGGACATAAATAATTAGTTAATTAATATAGTATATTGACTTATTGGGTATAGAAGCCCGTCTTACCCAGCCCGCATTTACCCAGGCCAAACTTATTAGGGCTTTTCTTGGACAGGGTTAGGCAATGGGCTGCATTTTCCAACCTGTTCCTTCTTCGGGCTGGGCATCAGGCAAGGATCCTGCGCCCGCCCAGTCCTGCCCATGTGTAGCCCTAGTGGAGAGGATCCAAGTCTGTATAGACCTATTTGGGATAGTGTTTAAAAACACTTATAAACACATTTTGCATAAATTAAAACAAAATTTTTCTCACATATTTATTTCGTATTCTGTAAATTTCAATTAAAAAGTTATTTATAAGTTATTCTGAATGGACCGTGTGTGTTTTTCTAATTTATGATGTTTATTAAGAGTAGAGATGAAATTCAGAACAAGTTTTGAACAATTTTAATTATGCAATTAACTTCTCTAAATTTTAATGAGGGAATTAGAAGTTACTCAGAGATTATTTATGTCAATGGCGTGGGAGCAGTTCTATATGATAATCTTGCCTTGTAGATTTTTATCATCCTCTTCTCTTGCAGTTTAGAGAGATTTTCTATCCAACACCTGGTCTCTGTGCACTACATTAACAGATTTCTCGATCAACAAGGCACTCGAGAAGAGTCATACACATGTTCATGTACTAGTAAGTTGTGATTGTAAGTTGTAGTAATATTTTAAATCGCACATAATATTAAAGATTTGTAGCAATATGCCAATCCTACGCAGTCAGTGAAAGTAAATCATTTTAGAAAAGTGTAGCAGTATCTTTTCTGTAGTGGACATGCATGAGCTTCGATTATTCAAACAAACATCAACTGTCTGTTCATCATTACAGTGTTAAGATAATATGATGAGGATCTTCCTGGGCACCTTTTGCCAAAGATTTACTACTTTGTTACTTATAATTGACCAGACGAGAAATATCATTAATTTTTCTTGATTCGAAGGACAAGTGGAAACACATTGTTGGCCACCGGGAATTTATTAGGCAAATTTCACGTCCACTGCATTATTGCAGATAGGGTTGCCTTTTGGGCTCAAAGAAACACCAATCATGAGCCCTTTTTATCAAGTGATCAGAAACCACAAGACAATCAATAAAAGCTTGGTCCAATTAATAAAGATTCAATGGGTGTTTGAGTGGAAACTAAAATATGATTTTAAAAATATTTTTACAGTATATGAAGTACACATAGGAAGGAGTTATCTGAAAAAATTTATCTTGTTTTGCGGAAAAAAACACTTTTTAAAAGTATTTTTAGTTATTGCCACGTATCCCTTTAGTTCATAACTTATTATGTTGTGAATTCAAATCTATTGATGAAATGATAACCCTCTATCAGTGTTTTTTGAGTCTGGAGATATATTTTGAATTAGCGAGCTTTTAGGACTCAACTCATTTAAATTATTTTTTTCTTTTTTCGTTAGAAAATAACAATGAGACAAGTGAAAGTATGGTTCAAAACCAGATGAGGAAGTGGTAGTTTGGCCACGGAAGAGGAAGTTTTTGTTGGTGATTGCTGTTAAAATTGGCTTTTTGCAGATAGTGGTGGTGGGAGTTATGTCATTATTATCCCCTCGTTCTCATTCTGATGCGGATTTCCAATTACAGCTAATAAGTGGCCTCTCCTTTAATTTGCACCGAGTTTGAATATTCTTGCAAGGCTCACTTGACAGTGGAAATCTGACATTAACCTTGACAATCACATTAATTAATCAAAACAAATGAAGCATTGTCTGAGAGGAACATAATATATATTTTACTTGGTACTGTGAGTGTGAGTGCGTGCGGACCTTGAATAAAAAAGAAATATTTAAAAAATATATTATGATTCTAAATATTAGAGTTAGTTAAGGAGTTTATTTTGATCGTAACTATAATATCTCAAATTTTTTTATCCCTCAAATTTAAATTTCCTTCAAACTAACCTTATTAAGTCTACTTATTAAGGGGGTTTTTATCAAATTTTAACCCTAATAAGGGATATTTTAGAAAAACTAACACATATTTTTTCTACAAATAATTAACTTAACTTCTTTTTTATATTAGGTTTAAAATCTCACCGTGCATCATTCTAAGGTGATTTTTAGGATCATGATGGGGTGGAATCAAAAGTACATTTTGACAAAAGTAACCTCTGGGTTTGCTTCAACAAGACCATGTTTCAGTTCCTTTAAACACAATTTCAAATTTACACAAAGTCATAATCTACCAACAAAATCGTGGGCAAATCGTAAACGTGGTTTTGCCACTAAACTCTCTCAAAAGATTTAAATTACGTAATTTTTGCTATGTTTTTGTTATTATCACTCAAGAGGCCATTGATCTTTCTTGGCTGTCTTTCTCAAACTTTACACTAGTGATGCCTAAAAGAAGGAAGTTGCGTGCGTGTGTCTATATATATATTTTTCCTACCATGGACTTGTATAATAATATACTACCTCTGATCTTACTTATAAGATTTTGTTTATAGTCTACAGATGATGTCTTATAATTAGGATCAGAGATAATATTTTGTTCTTGTCCTACTATCCGTATTATATAAACTTGCTGCCTTTAATAACATTTGGTCTTTCATAAAAAAAAATTTAGTTGATTTAAACTTTTCATCTTTGATGTTCATATATTTGTTTGATTAATAAAAAAGATAAAAGAATATTATTATGCATAAAATTTCTATATTATATTTATACTTTTTCCCCTCCAAATGAACTTTTTTTTTTATAGATATGAAATATTTGAATTGATGAATATAATGTATTGTTATGCCATATGCATTTAATATAAAAGAACTGAATTTATTGATATTTCAATTTGATCGCTTGGACGAGAAACTGGTCCTAATAAAATTATTGTATCATTAACGATAAGATGACATAACGGCATGAAAATTCTTCCCATAAGTTACAGGTTTGATTCTATAAGATTTATGCATTTGTAGCATAACAAAATATATAATTAAGAAGTAAATGTATTGTTTATGCTTCCAAAAAGTGTCACGATTGATATAAACCTTATAAATTACTAACAAGTATCAAGACCAAAATATGTTGATGGCAAAAGAGAAAAAAAAAAGATCAAAACCAAATATGTTGAGGCAAAATACAACTATTTTGCCAATAAGAGTCGGTTTCATTCATAAAGAGTCAGTTTATAACTCATAAAGACGTAAGTTTGAATTTGCCTCTGATATGAGAATTTTGTGATAGACGATCTATATCTATAAATACTTTTATAAACACTTTTTAAACCTATAAGCATGCCCTGACCTTGATGAACTTGTGACACAACTTACTTAAAGTTAAAAAAAGATATATCAAACTCACTTTTTTTTTCCCTGATAGTGGTATGCCCATTTTGATTCTCTTTAGTTTAGCTCTTAAACTGTCTTCTTGTGTGTGCCATGTGTCATTTGTGGAAACACATGCACAAAGCACCAAGAAACGTGAGGACTAATCATATATTTACTTCCTAGGCTTCTTGCTCTTTATAAGTTGCAGGGAGGCAAGGTGTGTGTAACAATGCCGCATGTATTTTAAGAAGAACGCAAATTTGGAAGCGCCTAATTTGTGAAGCAAAAAACAATATCACGTTCCGATGGGCACGTTAATAGGGCACATAGTGCCTGGATTGGCACTCTTCCTTCTTGGCCTGTGGCACACCATCAACACCATCAAAGCTTATTTTTTGAAAGGCCCTTCCAACTTCACCGTAAGATTCTGGTACCAATTCGATGCCTTTCATTCTAGACTCAAACATTTGGAGCTCATTTCCATTCTATCTTTCTCCATCCTTGCAATTTCCCTTCAAGTTCTGGATTTTCCTTCTTTTCACCTTCTTTTTGAGCTGGACAGCTTCGAGCATGTAACCATGTTCTTGCAGCTTATTGTGTTTGCAAGCTTCATCCTTTGTGCAGAACTTTTTACTGATTCATTTGAGCTTTTGTCTGGGTTTGTTGGGATCCTTGCATCCTCAGTTTTTGCTCAAGAGTTGTTTTTGCTTCATTTTCACTCCACCGATCACGTCGGAATTGAAGGACACTACCACTGGTTGCTTCAGCTCATAGTGTTCATCTCACTTTTATCAGCTATTTCTGCAACTTCTTTCCC
Source organism: Neltuma alba (assembly GCF_004799145.2). NCBI lineage: Eukaryota > Viridiplantae > Streptophyta > Magnoliopsida > Fabales > Fabaceae > Neltuma > Neltuma alba. The sequence goes on from NW_021637378.1 coordinate 95,345, forward strand.
CAAGAGTTTTCCAGCAGCACTTGTTCTTTCCATTTCTGTCATGTTTCAAGGTTGTTGGTTTCTCAACATGGGATTCCTGTTATGGGTTCCTGCTTTTGTCCCTCAAGGTTGTTCCATGAATCATTTAGGCAAGACCAAAACTGGCCATAATAATCATAGCATGCTTGGAGCAATTTCTTGTGGCTCTGATGAGGCTGATTTTAGAGCCAGAGCTTTAGCTAATTTACAGTTCGGTTGGATCTTTGTGCTATTCTGACAGTTTCAGGAATAATCTGTCTCAAAATGGCTAAAAGATCCACCATTTCCGACAGACTGGTTGAGTACCAGAGACTTCATAGCAGAGTTGCAGATCCCACAATAACCACTGAAGGTTTGAAGCTTGTTCATTCACAATTTCTTAAGCAGGAAGAAACTTGAAAGTGTGATATATGAAATATCCTTTGTATGGGAATTATAATTACACGAGCCAAGGTTGATCTTGTGTTTTATCCAACTATCTGTTGGATTTGTTAGGTACTTTTGTCAATATGTATAAATCAAATCCTCTGGATACTAGATCACAACTTGAATGCTGCTATGTTTTTCTTCTGGAATACCGGTTCATACATATATAAATATAAAATATGTAAAATATGTTTTTACTTGTAATGACATCTAAGTTTGAATCCTATTGAAGAAAATTTTGCGGGCCAAATCGCCAGATTTCTTTCTGAGAATTTGTCTGTAAGTTTTGTTTTCTCTAACTTTGATCACTTTGGTTGAAATAGGAAAGGATGTTGAAGTATACACAATTTTTTTTTGCAATAGTGCGCACAGATTTGACTGTGTGACTACAATAAAAAGCTTCTCTGATAAATAAATATATAAATTTATCTTAAATAGATTCAATCAGGAATTTATTAGTTTTAATCTTGACCCGAATCTTTGATTCAATCAATATTCAAATTATTTTTTGTCTCAGTCTAATTAATCTGTTTGAAACTCTGAATATTTGAGGAAAGTATTGATCAAAAAAGAATATTTTAGGAAAGCACGAAAACGTAGTCCACTGCGAATATCAATTCTTTCCAATCACGCACAAATTGATTTTAACTCTAATTTTTTTATAATTTATGATTAATATTTTTTAGTACAACGGAAAAGATAATTTATAATTTATATATAAAAAGAAATCTCATACAAAATCTCACTCATCCGGTATCAACACAGCTCCAAGCATATGATTATATGATAATAATCATTCTTTTTATTCTCTGGCAAAAAAAAAAATCATTCTTTTTACATTCACATAAACAGATAATAAAACAATTGATACGATTATAACTAATCAATGCCTTGCAGCTTCGTTTACCTTTGTGTGTTTAATGCTGTAAAACCTACATTAAATTTTTGTAAAATAGTCTACAGGAAGTTTTTTTAAATTTTTTTCATTCAAGAGATGAGAGAAGGAACAAATCGCCGGCGATGGAGCTTGCCGGCCGGCAAACCGGCGCATTTTTTCAAGATAATACTTCCCACTACGATTCTTGACAAAAGATTGGTAATGTTCAATCTGCTCTCCTGCTTTTTCTAAGTTTGTTTTTCCCACCCTCTAACATTATGAATGTTCTGTCATAAAAAGGATTTTATTTTAAACATCTGTTTTGTTCCCAAGAAAACCAAACAGAGAGGGCTAGGATGCTTCCATTTTAAATCTGTGGGAATTACCTTTACGTGCTTTGCTATCCCGGTTGAGTTAGATATAGTTCAACTTCTGTGGATTGGAAAACCATAATAGGAACTTAATCTACTTTTTTTCTGGGAAAACAGAGACTGACTTAAATTTCCTCGTAGCTCTGAGAATATAATATAGATTTCCATTTTAACTCCGAATAATGAACATGTAAATCTTTTTAAGAAGCAAATTGGGTTTAAGAGAGGCCTTTTGTTTACATGATAGAATTAGGAAAAGCTTAAAACCAAAGGAGATTTTTGGGTCTGTTTGGTTACTGAGAAAACAGAGACTCACTTGAATGATGCCCTACATATGTTCTGTTTGTGTGTATATATTTGCAAGGGGATTAAGAAATTTGTGTTTGTGATTGAGTTTGATAAGTTTGGCCCCTGATATTCGCAGAGAGTTCCTAAGACGTTTGTGAATCACCATGGGGAAGATTTCTCCCCAGTTATTACCTTACGTGATCCTAATGCTCGAGAATGGAAAATTGGTTTGGAGAAGAGTGAAGAAGATGGTGATGTTTGGTTCTCAGAAGGTTGGGACAAGTTTTTGGAATACTACTCCATCACCAATGAACACTTTCTGGTTTTCAGATACGAAGGAGATTCAAGATTTCATGTTCTAATATTTGACATGAGTGGATCAGAAATTCAATACCCTTCCCAAATTCCAAGTCCTGAGAGAAACCAGGTTGCCTCCTCAGAATCATCAAAGAGCAACGACCATGATCATCACTGGAGTCAAAATCATAATGATAATGATAATAATGATAATTGTAATGGTAATGGTGGTGGTGGTGGTGGTGATTATGATGGTGGTATTGGCCATCACTTTACTGAAGAATATTTTCCTGATGACGAGGATGATTCTACTCATGCATATGAAGAACATAATCTCTACTATAGCACTTCTTCATCCGAATCCACTTCTCCTTCTCCATCTAAATCCAATTCTCCAACAAAAAGACGAGGCTTCACTAAATTCGTAGACCAAGCATCCAAAAGAGAAAGAAGAAAACGCTATTCTTCTCCTTCTTCAAGATCTGCATTTCAAAGAAAAAGGAGGAGGCGTGAACGTAGTGCCAGTGAAAATGATGAACAAAGTGATGGAGGCTCAAATCGTAGAAGGAGGAGGAGGAGATCGGAAGAAGGAAGACGCAGAGGAAGAGAAAAGAAAGAGGACCACGTAGAAAGGGTTCTCAAACAAACAGTGAAATCAAAATCATACAAGAAGAGGCACATATCAGATAGATTAAGAGCCAAAGTTCTTCAAGCAGCTGACAAGTACAGGTCTGACTTTCCTTCTTTCAGGGCTGTCTTGAGACCTCACAACTTATACAACAGTTTTGTGGTAAGTACAATATGTTTATTAATTCTATTACAATTACTACCTCTAATCCTTAATATACAGTATGCATTCATAATTTGGATAGATTAAATCATTAAGAGAATTAGTTAAATTAATTACTTATCAAAAATGCATATTAGTTTCTTTAAAATTCTCTCTTAAATCATTTTTTTAAATAATGATAAATGTAGGAGACAGAGTACACTATTGAGTACAATACCTCTGAGCAAGTCATATTCATCAAGTCTACCACCATTCATTAGTTATTAGCTTCCTTATATAATGACTGATATTGAATTCTTAGTTTACATGTATACCTTGTTAAACTATTTTGAAAGCACCATATCCAAATTAAATTTGTAGTACATTTATTGATATGGTGATGATTGTGTAACAATGATATGCAATTTGTGGGGATGCAGTATGTACCGGCACGTTTTGCAGTGAAGTATCTAGGAGGAGGGTCAGAGAAGATAAAACTGGAGAACGTGAAGGGGAAGCAGTGGGAAGCTCGATGCTTTAACAGGAATGGGTCAGGGAATGGAATGAACATAGGAGAAGGGTGGGCTAAGTTTAAGATGGACAATGAGGTCAAGGAAGGAGATGTGTGTGTGTTTGAGCTGATCAAGAGGAAGGACATTGTGTTAAGAGTTCGGATATTTCGTGTCAGACAATATGCAGATCGGTGAATCAACCCTGTACATGCACGCCCCTTTTATTTGTTTGTTATTTGGTTGCCCATGGAATGGTGCTGTTGTTGTAGATTTTTGGATCAAATTAAAATGTAATCTTTTATAAGGTCATGTCATGTGTCTCAATTTATTCTTTGAGAAATAGTTTTTGTCATTTTCCTTTTTGTAAAACAAAAACTACAATAAGACTAGCAATGTTATATGGTCTTATTGATTTGCTACAAGATAAACAATGTTATTATGAAGGATAAGATCACTATTATGAAGGATAAGATCACCAATGCTATATGAATGTTGGGCTCTAAAAGGTTAATAAGGTAGCAAATATAAAGATGTTAAAATGGATGAATAGTCATACAAAAAATATGATTCAAAATGATCATATTAAAAGAGTAGATCTGGCACTTATTGAAGAGAAAAAAGATGGAAAAAAAAACATTGTTAAAAGCGCCAATTAAAAAAACAAAAAAAAAGGACCAGACAACATAGATTTCCCACAAAAAAAAAACATAAAAGAAGGCCGAAAAAAAAAACACTCAATAAAATCATTGAATAAGACTTTTTGGTTAAAATCTATTTAAGAATTTGATAATGATATCACGCAATCCACACAGCCAACATCGCCTGATGAGATAAAACTTGCCCTTTTTTTTTTTAACATAAAATCTTTGGACACTTTATGATTATCAATTCCAAAAACAATTGTCAACATGGCCAAATACCACGGGACACATAAAAGAAGTAATCTTGGAGTCTGTAACTTGGTGTTGCCTTCGCTTTTAGGTAAAGCCAGCTGCAAAGAGTGCGTGCGGGGGCGCGCAGTAATTTAAGCCAACACAACATTCGGGTGGAGATATAAACAACATTCTACGGAGAGTACCAGGAGGCAAAAAATGATGTGAAACAGCACAAGTACCATCCTTTAGACTCAAGTTTCCCATCAGCAGCTAGACTAACCAATCTATTTACAAGCCATAGCAAGAGGGGGGGGGGGGGAGTCCCAAAAAAGGAAAAACGTATATCTGTAACAAGACTACATTAACTTAGTTCCACTTTTAAGTCAATCTGAAATTTATATGGACAAGGAAAAAGCATCTAAGTTCCACATTAAGAAATTAGATGAGTAATAAACTGATCACACAGAAGCAAGAGGTACATGATAATACACTTGACTTGAGGCGTCAGGAATTGATCTGAAGCTGCTAATTTCTAATCATTTTAATGGGGCTCACATCTTGCTGCAAGGGACTGTTCAACAATTTTGAGGTTGGGCTCATGCTTTGGTTTTGCTGCATGGGAGGGTTCAACAATCCCACATCTTCTTCGAGGACTTGGAATATAGTAACCTTCAGCACCACTTCCCTCATTCTAAGCAGCTCAAATACACAGACATCGCCTTCCCCAAGGTTGTTATCCTGGGCGAATTCGAACCAGCCCTGGCTTAACTTCGCTCTGCCCCCTCTATAAAGACAGCGAACCGGCCACTGTCTCCCCTCAGTAATCTGGAGTTTGATGAAACCTGAAACCCCATTCAGATGCTTTTCTGCAAAGCAAGAAGGCAAATACTGGAAAAACAAACATGAGAAATTTCACGTGAGAAAAAAATAGTGAAGATGGGGGAAAAAGGTTTAGAGCTCCCTTAGTAATTGCTTCTATCTCTTTGGTAATTATAGATGTAACCTTGATTCAACTTCATCCTCTGAAAAGTACTAAAATGACACAGTACAATCTTTCAAGGATCAAATATTCTATGAAGTTGAAACACAATCAAAACCTACCTAAAGTGATACGTAAAGTCTTTGAGGAAGCAAATTGATTCTACATTCATTTTTTGGGGGACCAAAATAGAGATTTTGTCAAAATGTTGTCATATTAAATCCAATGGCTCACCATTATGCATCCCCTATACAGGTAGGAAGGCCGCAGGACAACTCTACAAAAAGGATTAGGCGGTTCATATGCTTTTGCAGCATTAACAGCTCTTTCTCTTTCTTCTGCTGTCACAGTTCTTTTTCTCGCAGAAGCACTTTCATAAAATCTAAAACGCATTTCTACCTCCTCTTCATGATGAGGAGAGGATTCTTCACCATCTGCATATCCAAAAACTGAATTCATGAGAAAATTCAATATTTTAACCAACAATGACTAAAGATGATGAAGTCATGTTAGAGCTTACTAGGATCAGTTTTCCGTCTTTTTCTTACAGTTTTTTTAACTCTCTGCGTTTCATTATTGGAAGCGCGCAATTTCAACTCTTCAGTAGACCTTTTAAACTCAGCTGCATTGAACTGAACACCTTTATCTCTGGTCAATTGATTGTTTTGTGAATTGGCACCCTTTGAAGATATGGTGTCTCCCCAGTTTATGCTATTAAGTTTAGACCCATTAAACAAATTCTGCAATGGTGAAGGAGTATAATTCTTGCCAGGTGTCAATTGATCTGCAGATCCAGCAATAACCTTGTTATTAAATGCACCAGGGGTTAAATGTGAAGGTGTTGAATCCGAGTATTCTATGGAATCTTCATCTTCCATTTCCTCAAAAATATGTTGGTTGGAAAAGTAAGGCCGTTCATCACTATTTCGATTGGCTAATTGATAGTTTATCTCAGAAGCAGCCAAGTTGAAAATATGAACATTGAAAGATGAATTCCCTTCATATCTGAACACCAAAAAGCATCCAACACCAATGGAGTAACGTTGAACAAACTCCTTCCACCCATCATGGAGCCAAAAGTTGTTGTCTACCTTTTTTATACAAATACGCCAGACACTGCCATCAGGAACACTAAGGGTAGCAATTGTAGAGAGCTCCCCCCCAAATTTCCTCAAAAAATAATCTGGAACCCTCTGCAGTCCACAAGTTAGATTTCAATCGTTAGCAAATACTCACAATGTGAGACTGCAGATCGAACTTTCTACCACTATTACAAAATTAAAATTAACTACAGAATTAAATAGAGAATCAATCTGGTCATGCCCATCCATCACATCAGAGAGCTACACAGCCCTCACCCCGCAAAAAGAGAAGATATCGGAGAGAGGAAAAAAATTACGGGTGCTATATAAAGTAAACATGATTGTGGAAGCGTGAAAAACTTAAACATTGATTATCTATACATTAATCCTAGGAAACCCAAAAATAGGCTATTCACAGAAAAGGACCAAATTAAGAAGGAATGTTAACTTGTTAAGCTTCCCAGTTACTACTACTAGTCAGAAAAGTCCCTGAGGGTTGGGGAAAAAGGGAGAGAAGTAGCCGCAAATCAACTTGCAAGAAACATAAAAATGGTCACAATAAATGATATAACAACAAAAACAATATATACAAGAAGCATTCTCCCACCAAGTGTTCGCAAGCTACATGATAGAACAGCTAATTGTTTAGATATATCGTTTATCATGATATCCCGTTTTATAAATTCCTTCATTGCAAAAAAAAAAAAAAGAGAGGAAAGCAAAAGGATTTGATTTCTTCCCAGGTGGTCATCTTGTAATTCAGAAACCGAAGTTGCAAAGAAGAGAGAACTTAATCATCCAAAAGTCACCCCTACCAACTGTAGGATTTCATCTTTATTAACCCCCTAACGAACTTTTAGAAGGAAAGCTTTTGAGCCAATCTTAGAATAATAGCTCACTTCAAACGCCAATGCCACTAGGAAGGGATGGAATGCCTGACTAACCTCATTGGTAGATGCTTTTGATATGAGTACCTTACATTAATATCTTCGAATTATTTAAAGTGCTTCCTGCCTCAATTCAACTTCACCGTAAAGAACTCAGGTTACTCAGACAGAGGAGTACGTTTCCTTCTATTGAAGTCAAATCCTTATTTTTTGCCCAGAATACTTGATAGTCTAGACTGTTGAGTGCTTTTCTACGACACCCCCACTTCAAGAAAATAATGAATTTGACGGTTTTCCACGACATTTTCAATTAGAAATATAATGCCCAGGAAGACTCAAAGGCTTACGTTTATGAGCACTATTGACAAAGAAATGATTATGAACTAACCAATCTAGTCAAGTGTAACATTAGAATTCAGCTCAAGAAGGCATAAATTCTAAAATCTTAAAAACTTAGCCCTATAAAAATATTCATTTTATATTATTTCCACTAAAGTAGTCTTCCCTACAGTAACAAAGGCCAAAACACATGAAATAAAACCCTCATATGAGAAACCAACGATTTCAGTGACGGAGCTACATTGGCAACGCATTCTTCTATGTGCAAAAACCTTTGAAAATACTTTCCTTAGTCAAAATATAGATTGACAACCCATGAGCATCCAGAATAACCCATCATACCTTAGAAGATAAAACAAGAGCGAAAGGAATTGGCGTTTGAAGGGGGGAAAAAAATCTTAAGTTGCAGAAGCAGAATCAAAACCAAGACGCGCTATGTTGCCAATTTTTTTAACTCTCACTCAAATTTCTCATGAAAAGAAGAATACGGCCAGTCCAGCATCAATTATAAAAACTTGCGAAGAAAACAACGAAGAAACTCCGTCGAAGAAGATAGGAAGAGCGAAAGGAGGGAAATTTAGGTACCAGTTGACCGGCTTGGACGGTGGATGGAAGAACAAGCTTGTGAAAACAAGGACGCGGCATTTTCTGACTGTTTCAGAAGCCAGAAAAATAAGGCTCAAAGCATTTGATATATTTCCTCTTTCTAGGTTTAACCAGAAACCTCAACGGGGCCTCTTAGCTTGCAGATTTCCTTGGCTTTCAGATCTGCTTCTTCTCCATCCTTTCACTCATAATTCACTCTGCTTTTGAGTCAAACAGCGATTTCTAAACCTTATAAAAACCCCAACTTGACCTAATTAAAAATGCCTACGAGTCGAGCGAGTCCGTGACTCGGAAACTCACCCCTTCCCGTTACTCCCTTGCCCTTGTCAGAATTTCGATTCCCTTTTAGGGTATTTATTTGTGCATTGCACTTTTCTTTAGCATGTGCTTTATGCAGAATTTGATATTTTATATATATAAATAAATATATAATTTTTTATTCTATATGTGGTTACCACATTATTATTAAATGGTTATATTTAAAATAAAAATGATTAACATATAATAAGTATAGAAACTATGCAATTTAATTTTTTTAAGTTGGATAAAAATGGTTTTTTAAAATAATAGTATAAATATTATATTATATTGATTTAGAAAAATTTCATACTTATCATAATATTAATTAAAAAGAGAAAGTGAGGAATAAAAGGGAGTATCCAGCCAATTAATTAATTAGCAGAAATGAATAAAAAGATCCAAAATTATCAAAAGGAAGATCCTTTACGGCTTTATTCCACTCTTCCTGCCATCTCTTTTTATTTCTTTTCCTAAACAAAAACCAAACAGCTCACAAAACGCAGCTTTTTTACACTTGTCAAAACGAGGTAACATTTCTGGGACCACCCCGGGGGAAAAAAAGATAAAGATGAAATTTATTACCATATTTTATGCCTAATCTTCAATTTAGTTAAATGGCATATTTTCTATATATGATATATAGCATCATTGTCATTAGTAAATCTAAATGACAATGGGAAGGTGCCAAATCCGAACTAATTGCAATACTCACCGTTGATGAGTATCATTGTACTCATTCCCACACTCAGCTCATTTAAATACAGTTTTAATAGTTTAAATTCAAAATTTTTAAGCAATAATTTTAGGGGCTAATTTAATTTTTGATTCTTTAAGTTTGTCCTCGTTTTGATTTTAGTCTCTCAAATTTCAAATCATAGATTTTAGTCCCTCAAGTTTCTTTTATTTAAAACATTAGTCTCTATAATTCAGTAAAAATTCAAACTCCATTGACCCTTGAGAAATCAAAACTTATAGTTTGAAACTTGAGAATTCAATATCAGAATGAAAGCAAATTTGATGGACCAAAGATTATATTAACTCTAATTTTTAAGTGAAAAATTTACTTTTTGAAAAATTGACTATTAGGATATTATTTTTATTTTAAATTTTATATGCATTGAAATTTTTAAAAAAATTAAAAACAAAAAAATTATTCTTCTTTTGACCAGCAACAAAAAAATTATTCTGAAACCTCCAAATTAGATTTAAACAATGTGCAATGAGAAAAGAGTAGTTGATCACTCCACTTAGCACTTAAATATTATATTTATTGTTAGCAAACTTTTTGAGACTTGCTCATTGGGGGCAAAACCAAGAATGAACAAGTTGACAGAAATGATAAGACAAGCTTTTTTATTTGTTAGCTCACTCAAGGGAAAAAAAAAGATATTCTTTTGTCCATAACAAGAGAATCCCATAAAAATTTTGGGGTAACTCAATCATGAGTCTCTCTCTTTTTTTTTCACACTGAAATGTTATGATGGGTTTGACGAAATTTAAATGCAACATGCTAGTAAAATTAGAACACCAACCCATGTATTGCATGAATGCACACAGACGTTAACTTATGCAATACATAGTTGTCTTCTAAATAATGATTTGTGAAGTTTTATAAGCGTGAGAGTTATATGAAATTAAAGTTATTAATAAAATAAATGATTTTTTTTTCAAAAAAACTAATACAAACAAATAAAACGCACATTTTAAGGTAAATTATATCTATCATATCCTAATACTGCTCATAACAGATAGAGCATGTTAGGTTTATTGTTCTTACATGTTGCAGCAGTATACTGGCTACATAGATGAAGCCAATGGATACACTTTCTTGGCCAATGATTACATGAATTACTTGTAGTCTGGAAAAGCGATATGTTGGTTGGGAATTCTTCTTCGGGAAATAATTCACAGAGATGGATAGCATTCTAAGATTCCTGTTTTCCACCTTTGAAGCTAATATAATTTGAACATTTTAGTCTTATAGTGAAATATTCACCTTCACACTTTGTTTTTATCACCACAAAGCTTGTCCTCTTCTTCATATTATAGAACTATGTGACCTCGTTGATAGCTCTCTAGGAACTCAGATTATAAAACCATCTAATTTTTCTTCCTGTAGTTTTCTGTTATGAGATTGAGGACAATGGAAGAAGAGGGCTGTGCCAAATTGAAGATGGGCATAGTGATATTGATGGTCGTTTTTGGGGCAGATGCTGCAGATGGAAATGACGTCTATAGTCCATGCTCTGATACTAAAGTTCAGAGAGGTGATGGTTTTAGCTTTGGTATTGCATTTTCCAACAAGAATTCCTTCTTTCTTAACCAAGGTCCACAGCTCTCGCCGTGTGATAGCCGTCTCAACCTCTCCGGCAATGCTGCTCAACTTGCTGTATTCCGGCCACAGGTTGATCAGATCTCTTTTCTTACCATCAATGGAAGCTCTTTTGACCCGGTATGAAATGGTTTTATCCATGTATATTTGATTCATATGTTCTAAGGATAATTCTAAACAACTTAACTAAAGGTGATTTGATTGTATTGTGACTCATTAAACTTAGAATTTAGTCTAGTTTCTCAAATGGGAGCTACAAGTAGAATAGTTAAATATTATTAATTAACTGTTCACCTGTGCATGTGTTCATTGAATCCTTTATATGACCCAGATAATACGATGTAAATGAATGGATAAGGGTATGGTTTAAACCATGATGACCAAAAAACCATTTGAGTTCAGTTAAGTATGTGAATTTCTCTTGTGATTCTTCCGGTTTCACATTGAACTCTTCATTCATATGCAATGATCTGATTCGTAGATGTTATGAGGTTATACTAGTGCTTTTGGTTTAGAAGGTCAGAGAAAAGTAGAGGTATAATAATCTGCATGTTTAGAAGTTAAGATCATGAGCATGATCCAGTATGAGCAGTTTTCTGTGATGTTATTATTGATCAGGCCAAATCTGGTGGATTCATGGTAGCTTTTGCGGGACATCAGTATGCAGCAATATCTGCTCCAATTATGTTTTCAGACAACTCTCACACCATCACTAGTTTCACTCTGGTAACATCATTTGACTTGCTCAAAACTTGTGAAGACAGACTTATGTTTTGTTTTTCCTAACTGTTTACTGTCCAAATTCTCAGTTCAGCCATCATATGTTGACAATGTTGTCTGAATAAATTATTTAAGTATCCTATGCAATACTGTATACTTCATGTGTATCATCCTAAGTGGGATGGTTTGAGCAGATTCTGGAGTTTAAAGGGGGAACTCTTGAGAATCTGATATGGAAGAGCTTTGGGTGTGAAGGATGTTCTGGGGAAAGTGTGTGCCTGAACAACCAAGACTGTGCAGTGCCAGTTTCAGAGTGTCAAAACAATGGAGGAGGTGGCTGCAACATTGGGATTCAAGTGGCATTCACAGGGACAGACAGGGACCTCAAAGTCCTCAATTCTTGGTATCAAGTCAGAAAACTCAGGCCCTATTCTCTCCCTTCTCTCTTCTCTGGTCTTCCTGATTCCATCATTATTGCCCCTTGACAATCTTCCTTTTCTCATTCTGTTTTTGCCCAGACTTGTCGATGAACTGAGAAACAAATCATATCTTTTACTATTCAATCATGTAATCAGGAAGACGGCCATACCGAAAAAGAGATTTTCTTCTTCTTTTTTTAACTGATAATGAGACATACTTTTCCAAAAATATTGGTCTTCTTTTACATGCTTTGAAGTAAAGACAGAAAAAGAGGTGAGTAAATTTCACCTCTGCATACTTGAGTTTCACATCTGTGAAACCTACCTCTCCTCCATCTTTTTCCTACTTCATTCTTTAAATTACTTGGCGGATTCATATTCATACATACAATTAACGAATCGTAAAATTTTTTAGATGTTCTAAATTTAAATTTAAGAAGCCATACGGTTAAAGAAAATAGTAAAATACCACATGAAAGACTTGGACTAAATAAAAAATTCGCGTCTTTTCTGTTTTTTTCTCTCCAGATACATTATATTTAGTCGCTCTGATGACGATGCTGATTACACTTAGCATCAAATACTACAACACGAAAATTATAATTAATACATACATATTGCTTTCATATTTTGTTTTATTAAAATGACGCATCAACTCTCTTTTATGGGATCCATCCCTCAATTAAAATTTCATGATTAAGCAAAGTGTATATTGGGTTAATAACAGGACAAATATATTATCCTGAAGATGTGTTAAGCGGGATTCAAAGTACATCAACATGCTGGATATCTTTATGGGAAACAAGTCCCATTCTTGACAACAAGCTTCGGGGGCAATTTTTTTTTTTTTTTTTTAACATTACAGAGAGCATTTCTGTATGCGGGTACTGATAAATTGTTGACCCTTGAGTAAGAAGTTTTGGAATCAAATCTAGAATAACTTACCAATCAGGCAATCACATCCTATCAGGTTATCAACTATGATCATCCAATTCATTAGATAATGATATGAAAAGAACAAAGTTACATATAAATTCAAAAAATTAAATTCGACCAACATAGAAACCTGATATAAGAGCGAAAATAAATGTTCAGAAAATGCCCGAGACAGACAGATCCCAATGTCGAACGAATAAAGAATATTCACTACACTAAATTATCGTGTCAGCATCAATACAAACACCCTAGGGCATGGTTATGCCTAAAGAGTGCAAGATGAATCCACAAAAAAGGGGCCAAAAAGAAAAAAGAGGTATTCCTGTACATGAACCTAAATCTAAACTTTGTACAGTGAGAGCTGGAAAAAAAAAAAACAACACATTAAACATTGCTCCTGACACCTTATCAAAGAGAAACCAAACAGGCAAAAGCCGTGAAGAAAAACCCATGTCACAAACAAAGACTTGACCTTTCCAAGTCCCATGATCTCCACCAGAACATATGCAGGCCACTCTGACATGTCTATACCGGTTGGTGAACACGCATGCTCTCATGAACACTCAAGACTAGATTCCGCATCTCGGGGAATATTGATATGAGTAGAAGTTCGAGGATTGCATAAGCAAGTTGCTTCACGCAAATAGTAGACTGAAACGCAGACGAATGATGTAAATGTTAGTTTAGAAGTAAAATTTCTTGATTTGTAAAATACTTCCCTATCAAGCGAATACCACAAGGGAAAGAGATATTTAACCTGACTAAAATAGTATATGTCTCTGGCACAACGTCTGTACTGCTTTTGCCCAATTAAGCTGACCAACGCAGTTGGAGCTCCATCTGAGAAGATAAGAAGAGAATTAAAATATAATGGCTGGAATGAAAACAAATATAGACGTTGAGAGGTCTCTGAGGGAGTTGTGAATTTTAGATGGAAGCAAATGCTAATCTTAGAAGAAAGATGGAATGTGCCAGGAAGAAGCTAAATATAAGTTTTAAGGTGCAAGGATATTCATCAAAAGCTGATATCAAATGAATACATGTTAGACTTGAGAAAGAAGAGCTAACCAAAGAGCAGTTTCTTGACAGCACTAGCCCTGCGAGCAGCCTCCAGTTGTTCCTCAAAGGAGCCTGACCCACATTTAGTGATCTTGCTTCCACTGAATCCACTCATTGTTTGAAAAAGGTTTTTATGCATGTCATCGTCATCAGTTGACATCTGAGGAGCCCCCACTCTAGTAAAAAATGTACCGCCAGGCCACAGCACCTGAGAGCATAGCAGTAGACAACATGAAGTTTTTTTTTTTTTTTTGGGACCAAACAACATGAAGTATTTGAATTTACATAATATAAAATTGACACTGCATTATTTATGATTCATCAACAATGTGACATTGTGACTTGATTCAGACTTCATGCAAATCACAAGCCCCACAATCTAGTTATCTACAGAAGTTATCATTTATATCATTCGGTACTCCACAATTCTGTTTAATATTTCAGAAAAACTTCAACCATGAAGATTTACATTTACCCAACATTTCATGACCTCCAGCTAACGATGAAAAGACAACAGTCCTTTTGGCATGCATTGGTGGGGATAGAATTCCACGATTTTTAAGGGATAGGACGTTATTTGATTTGTGGCCTCTACTAGGTCTTGGACAAACAGTTTTCCACTCCAAATGCCTAGTAATACACAGCTACCTAAGATATGCATTTTAGAACCAAACTGAAGCTAAGCATGATGCAGAAACAAATCAAACAAAAAATAAGGTCATTCACATTTTTAGGCTATTTAAGAGGCATATATAAACCAGGGCCATCACATGATATTCTAGATGACAAACTGTCAGTCCTAAAGATGAGGTTCAAAATTCGATTCAGTCCTTACATCTTGAACCCACCGAATTCCGTGGGCAATAGTTTCCTCCCGCCTGAGCAAATTAATCTGCCTCAACAGCCAATCATCAATTGCATCTTCCATCACCAACTGTAGTATCTGCTTTGATATCCAAAAGACCTGTCTTCTGCATGAACATAACTTAGTCAATGTAAGAAACTCATACGATCACAGTGAAACAATTCAACAGAACCATGAGACTTAACATTGAATTCACTAAAATTCATTCACCCAAAAAGTAAATTTCCAGCCTATCCAACACAGTAGAAAACACAAAGATTGAAATCTATTGGTGGTAAATTATTCTGTTTTTCCCCAAGCCAGAGGAAAAAGAAGTCAAGATGATACCATGCCAGCAAAAGGACTTTATCTGTAATGCATCCCCTCAGTCGAAATCCCTTTAGGCTTGAAGCATGGACAAATCATAGATCAACCAACCCCTTGAGTAAAAATATTACTTGATCTTTAGATCAGGGAGATCAAGATGGTATATCATGGCAAGGAACCAGTCATTCTAAAAGCTTAAGATGGTAAGTAAACACCACACAACAGCATACAAAATCAAAGAACGCATCAGAATAACTTGCAAATTCAAAAACAAGCAACATGAGAACACCAGAAGATTTAGTAGCATATTGGAACTAGACATTATTTCTTGCAGTTACTAAAATAAAAATAACTGAGTTTCAACATACATACCGTAGCCAGCCTCTTTTCTTAAGCTGAAAAACATTGTCAACCAAATTTAAAATAGGCACGCTCACATTTGGTGGCGTCCACTGCAAAAAAGAAAGATACAGATGTTTAATAGTATCTTATAAACAAAAGAGAAATATAGAAAAGATCTTGCCAACACAGACCTCTGGTGGCACAGCTGCTGGATCCTCCAAATTATTAGGAATCATGGTGAAATTTGTAGCTGGTACGTCCTTGCCAAACCTGGCTTCAACAACCAAACCACGTTTTCTCTCTTGATCCAATTTACCAGACACTCCAGCTTGGTTTATCACCCGTGGGGGATAACCCTTTGAGCCCAATTCATTGTCAGAATGCCATTCATGAGATTGTACTCCTTCTCCATCACCACCCTCAGGGCCAATATCAGCATTTTTCTCACCTTCCTCAGTGTCAGAGCTTAGAACAGTATCTGCCATATTTTGCCTAGGAACACTTTTATCGATTTCATCTGAATTCCAAGACAAATTCCATGAGATAGACGTTGAAGGACTTTCATTGGTTGGAGATGTTGAACCAACTACTTTTCTCATTAAACCATCTGAGACCCCTTTAAATTGGCGTACAATGTCATCCACAGCATCATCCACATTGACTGTTAATATTAAAAATTCAAAAATTAATCTCGAGTTTAAAAAAAAAAAAAAAAAAAAAAAGGTAAGAAGTTGCGCATCCAGAAATGTTTGCATGTTAAGATTTGGGATTAAATCCCCGCCCCCCACCCAAAAAAAAAAGAAAAGAAAAAACACCAAAGAAAGAAAAAGAAATCATTTTTTCAACACGACTCATTTGAGATTGATAAGACCCAACCTCCTGCTATGAATTGTAAATTATAGAAATTTTCTACAAACAAACAGTTTCACTTACCAGAGAAGCCTTTCAGCTTCAGCCATTAAAGGCATAAAAGAGGCCAGCTCAAATACCAACTGAAAGGTTTTGTTAGCCTAAACAATACAATATGGTGACTTCCTATATCATTCTTCCCACTACTCTCCAAAAATGACAGAAAACTTTCTGCCTTACGGGCCGGAACCTTCAAATCAAAGATAAAGGTATACAAGAATGCCAATTGTAAAAATTCTCTGACAATTATTTCTCTCTTTTCCCCAATTTATAATGGCGCATTTGAATGAAAAGAAAACAAGGGTTGGAAGAATTTCAAGTTAGAAAATAAAACTGCCAATACAATTTTTTTTAACTATAAAGCAGATGAACAAGTGAGAACACAATGCCAACTTGCCCGTCAATACATATACAAAAGTTACCAGCTGAGCTCATAAACTGCAAGCGTGAAAAACTCAGGTCAGAGTTACATACCTGCCAGGGTCTTCATCATTGAGGAAGATTTCCCAAATGAGTAGTTCTTCAGGGGGAAAATGACAACAATAACACTTTTGTTAGAATATCGTTATCATTACCCTTCCAGAAAGTACCAAGAGAAATGATACAAAGGTCATATGAAGTTATAATAAGAAAAGAAAAATACAGATGCACACCTTTGAGGAAACACTCAAAAAATCCCATACTTCATGTTGTTCAGCAACATTAGCTATTGACAGGAGATCCTGAAGCAAGACAGCATACAGAGGTCAAGAAAAAGCCAGTACAAAGTACAAAAGAAATTTATGCCTTTGAAGGGTTGTAGTCATGCAGAGAAGGACTAAAAATACCTGAAGGTATTTATCAAGCTGAATGCAACGCTGATGGACAAAAGAATCCTCTGTGCTCGAAGAAAATATCCTTTTAGGAGGCAAATGTAGTGTGTAATTGGGAATATCTTTTAGATGCCGATGCAATCGCTCAAAATTCCTGTATCTGTATATCACCAAGAGGGGGGGAAGTCATAACACAGAAGTTGGAATGGATCAATTTCCAGACCCAAAACATATTTTTCAAGTAAAAAGGATAGCTTAAGCAAAAAATTTGGGGATAGAGAACCATTTAACAAACATTGTACTTCAGAAACCTGGTCGGTTTATTTTATAGATAGAATTTAGAACAACACCTTACTTTATTAACCCAGTTATAATGAACTTACATGTAATATTCAAAATTTAAATACAAACTGTGGACACCAATTAAAATCATAATCATAATAAAATCTATGTGAGAAGCAAACCTTCTCTTCACAAACCAAGTTCTGTTTTGTGCATCTGTCACTGCAATTGAATAAACAGCAAAAGATTTGGACCCAAGTTTCTCAAAATATGCCCCCATAACCTGCAAAGTTCAAGAAGGCAAGGACAAACAATTCATTAGTTTTGCACTGTTAGTAATGGGTTGGCCTTAGGCCCTTGTAGTATTTGTAACACATCCACTTTACAACAACGTTCAGCATGTTGTATATTTGTACGATCTTTATTAATAGATATAAGGAGGTTGATCAAAACATGCAATAACCTCTTTAATAAAAATAATCTTTATCGTTCTTTCTCTGTCCTATTCACCCTCTCCTAAGATGTACAACTTAAAAGTAAATACCCACAGTGACAATTCATTCTGCTCCTAGATGGTGTCTATTAAAAAGAATCTGGTTCACATTACTTTCCAAAATAGTCTATCTCAAGATTTTCAAGACAAGATGCATACCCGACACCGAAGCTTGGGAAATAGTTGCCCCTCTTTCCTAACAATCATGTCAGAAGCACTCTTTCCCCGAAATCCTTCACCGGGCCTCCCAAAATCAGGGGTAAAGAACTCTGAAATTATGGGCCCTCCCCCTTTCTGTGGTTGAATTGCCAAGTCAGAAGTACTGTTGGATTTCTTGAACCGACCTTTATTAGCAACAGCCTCAGTATCCTTCACTTCATCAACTTGATGTTCTCCCTCAGATAATAACCCCTTGACAGGGTTCTGAGAAGACGCTGGCTCATTTGTGCTCCTAAAATTTATCAACGGATCTGAACTCAAGGTGCCCATTGGCAGCAGTGAAGACTTCACTTCTGGAACTGCATACTTTAAAGGATTACTTGCTGACTTTTCCACAGTCAAATTTTCGTCAGGCTCCACGCTATCTCTAACAGGACTCTTTGCAGGAAGATCTTGATAGCCTACTTTCATTTTTTTTATCTCTTTCTTTCTGTAGTTCCTTCCTTTTGTCCACATGTTCTCAAGATTCTCAGGCATAAGAACTTCAGTTCTTCTCTGAGTCGCGGCATCTAACCCTCGCGCCCAATCACCATGTCTGACCTGCAAAGGATCTTGCTGACTCAAGGCTGTATTACCATCATGACTAATCCCAGCAACAGCAGAACGCCCATGATGATGACTAGCCGTGTAAGAAGATTGATCACTGAACACCCCAAGTGCGCCCCCATCATTGAAGATAAGCACTAGGGTTTCGATCAGTTCATTAATATACCTGATAATTTATAGAAATAAATAATCACACATTTATGAACAGAAATTTGAATACGACAACAAGAAGCCTTATCTCACTAGGTGGAGTTGGCTACATATATCACACGACGCAATGAATAGAAATTTGAATAAAATGTGAAAAAATATAGTCAGAAGTGTCCTGTAAAACTAAAACTTGTAAATGTCTTGCATGACAGGTTTATTTCAGACATCAAAACTCAAACGGAAAATGGAGTCTTACGAGTTTTTGTACATTATCCAGCTATATCAATATGACAATATGTTTTAAGCATTTCCTTCTCTCTTTTTTTCTTTTTTGGAGGGGGGTTAATTGTGCAATCAGATATTACCCTACATATCATAGTTCAAAATAAAAACATAGCTTTAATAGCCCAGATCCATAGAAGAAAGTCTTAGTAAACAGAATCTCTAAATTTGAACTACACAAAAGCCAATCCGCACACCTCCACCATTCCCCCCCCCCCCAAAAAACGGAAAAAAAAAAAAAGAAGAAAAAAGAAAAAGAAAGGGAATTTAGTTCAGCAAACTGTTCAACAGATTAAAAACAACTAAAAACCATTAATGTGTTCCTGCCTAAAAGAAAAACTTAAAATTAGTAAACCAAATAATATAATAAAGAACATACCCAGGGCTTGCCAAATCCATGATAGGTTGTATTACCAAGCAAGTTAATAATTCCCTAGCTATAGATCGAATCACAGGGCATTGAGCTTCTCGTTGTCTGAGTACTATAGCAATTACCCCACCCATTAGTCTCTGAAGAACCTACAGGAAGGTGAAACCGTTGGACAAGATACAAGCCACAATTCCCAAAAGCAAAAATGGAGATGTCAGAACACTCCACTCACACCTTGTACTCACTCTCAGGAGATACAAGTGCAGGATGAAGCTCCTTAGAATTCAAGAGATGGTACTTCAATCGTTCATCCCTCTCCTCGGAAGATAAGGTTAACATAACATCAACACCTATAAGAGCTTGATTTCTTCTGAAAAGGTCTAAGTGATCACTTACTAGATCAACTATATCCCTGCCACGTGAGAGAAATTAAAATCAATCAGTAATTATTAATAGTACTAAATTCAAAATCACATTTAAAATCCTAGCCAAGAACGTGCCATATTCCTATTCCTATCCTTCTTTGGAAGAAAAACAGGGAGGTGGGAATCTGATACCTTGTCAGCAAGTCAACAAGGTTAATCTCCTTAAGCCTTCCAGATATTTCACCAAGAGCATCCATTATAATTGCATGAATGTGCTGAGGAAACTCTTGATCTGGAGTAATATCTGAGTACCACAAATCTATGACAAAATCCTTCAATATTTTATCAATGAAATCACTAGCTGCAGCCTCCACAACTGGAGAATCAATTTTCCTCTTCCATTTTGCAGGGGGAGGTGGAGTAGAGAGGTGTGGATCATTAGGAGAGAATTGTCTCTTCTCCAAATGAGATAAGTATGTCTGTGACCTAGGTGGTTTAACCTTCCAACGGAACTCCACCTTATTCAAAAGAATGCGCAGTGCAGAAACAAGTAGAATTGAGATGGGTACATTCATCCACATTGACTTACTTGTATCTGTGACATACCATAAAGAATTTCAATACAGAAAATGGGTTGACGTGATGCCAATGTTAGTATATTATTCTTTCCTTCTCTCTTTATTTATAAAATTATGAATATGAATACTACATTGGAAGTCATGCCCATGACCACGGACCAGAATGAAGAAACAAACTGAAGTACAATCATTGATTAGGGGATATGGCCCCCAAATAGGAAAGCACAAGCTACCAAGAAATAAGCTAAAGAGTGGGGTTATGGCCAGTTACGCCAAGGAATGAAACCAAGCAATCATAGAATTAGTACTTAGGACACTTTTAACTCCTGTAAATCATAATAATTATCGCTCAGGTCATATATATGAACTATAAGCAATCGACTGAGCTAAAGCAGCATGGTGATGAAGCAAGCAAGTTTCAGGCTTCAGCTACTAACGGCCAGGCTAAAGCTCAAACTTACGCTATAATGATAACAATTAATAGTTTTCAAAGCGAAACCCAGAGCATACGAAGGTACACAGATGCAAATTCACTCATCATTCATTCTGGAAACATCAGATTTAACAAGAAATTAACAAAAAAGTTACGGAATTCCAACCAAAACCACATTCGAATCACTTACGAGTTAAGAAATACGTAATGGCGAATATAGAAAGGGCCCACCAAACTGTTCGGACCTTGGCCTCTTCAATCAGATCATATATAGTATTCAGGGGCTTCATTGTTCGAAAAGCTTCCAATTTTCCCGTGTGATTCACCAACGAGACCGAATCCCCAGCTTCAGATTCAAACACAAGGCGAAAACATTAGAACTCCAAATCGGGAATAACGATGCTAATCGCGGGGCGTCTAGGTTCGGTTCGATTTTCCTCAGGCTGGGGCTTTCCAAAAAACAATTTTTAAATTCCCAGAAGAGATAACAACTGGAATTTGATCAGGCCAGCCTTCTCCAATAATGTTGTTTGTCACTTTGGTCTTTATTTAAGAAGACGCCCTCTGAAATATTGGAGAACACAAAAAGTGATAAAAGCCCCGCTAGTTGCTTCCACGTACTCTCCTCCGTTCTTCTACAGTCCTGCCACCCTCTTTCCTCTCCGATTCGTCTTTTGAAACTTAATTATATTTATTCTAATTTAGATTTTAAATTAAATTAAATTATTAAATTAAACTATTTTTATTGATAAGATGATATTCTTTCCGCACATTTAATTTAATTTGTTCTTTTCTCTTTTTTTTGCCTGAATTTAACTTGTTCTGTTACTAAAAGTAAAACCAATCGGTTCGGGGAGCTAGAACGAAATCAATTCTCCATAATTTAACTGAAATTTAAATTCATAACAGTTAATTAGGATCGTATGAAAAACAACATTAAAGGCACATTTATGATTTTATCTGAAATATTTTTTTTCAGAATCAATTCAACATATAAATTTATTATAATACATAGTAGATAATTATTAGATTTTTTTTTTTTGGCCAGGTAGATCATGATTAGATTTTGTAATTATGTTTTGCACAAAATTTAACATAAGTGACAGTATTAAATATTAATGATAGACTAGTTTATAAATGGTATGATTGTATATAAATTTTGCATTATCTTTTTTTTACGAGCTAAATTTTACATTGGCTACATAATACATGGACACATATTTAGATATATAGATTTATGTAATATTATGCACATTATAGGGGTATGTTTATGTTTATAATGCTTGTACATCTATTTTTGCTTGCGCCCGATCTGTCCTTGAGGGCACAGGCATGTGTGAATCGACGCGTCAATATTTTGTCGTTATGACCAAAATAGCCCTTACTCTTGAACTAGATATTTAGATTGTCGTAGCATTGTAGGAGAAGGCTAAATATTATCCTTTTCACCTGAATAATCTAATATTCTTTTCTGTATTAAATATAAGATTCATTTTATCTTAAATATAACATCTATTTTATTAAAAATGAGTCTTATATTTAGAACTAAATATGTACTTTCATTTCCATGTCTTATGAAAAGAATCTTTCTTTAAATTTTCAGTGTAATTTATTTTACATCACAAACCAATTTTTATATTTAAGGCTAAAGGTAATATAAAAATAAAAGGACTATTGTGAAGATACGAGTCTTGGCACTTGGGCCTTCCATCATTATTGGATCCAATCTTTATCTCAAGCCCAACCATGGTGGAGTGTTTTCCGCCGAAGACAGTCATGTCCATTTTTTGTTTTCCATTAAAAAAAATAAATATGATTACAGTTCGTTGTTTGGGCAAATTAGAAGTGGATCACATTTTTTTTTCTAAACACAAGTATTCTCTTATTGGAGATAATTCTGTTCAAAACACTATCGGGCATTAAATATGGACATTCAAATTTTAGTTCATCACTAGCTCATTCCGTTAAACCAACCCCTATAAATAAGTAGATCACATTATTAAGAAGAAAAAGTAAGAAGAAGTGGATCCCGTGAATTGTAAAGAATCTTAGAAACAATAAAAAAACGTAAATTTTTTCTTAATCACCTTTAAATTTAACCGACCTGAAGCGGGCTACTATTAAAAAGGTTTGAAAAATAAAATATAGAAGGAGAGAGTATTTTTAAAAAATAATTCCATCAATATTCCATTCAATTGTATAGAATGTTTGACACTGCCTCCTAGATCGAATCTTTTAATTGGGACCGAAGGTAGCATAAAAGATCACAAGAGACCTTATTAATAAGACCAGAGGGGATAATTTGTAACAAGATGGTGATAAGTGTTACTATTTTCCTCTCACTTTTTTCTTTTAGGAATGAAATTTGCCCATTCACATGAAATGTAAAGCATGCTTTTTGATTAAGCAAAGACACATAAATATAAAAAATAAATAAAAAGGAGCACATATATGTATGTATACAGGTTGCTTAAAAAATTCAAGCTAGCATTTAAATGTAAAACGTGATTCATTTTGATATGCAGTATGCTTTCACGTTACATAATCTAAGTTTCAATAGCCTTGTTTCCCTTCATTTTTCATCTATTTCCGGAATAAGAAAGTTGGCATATACCAAACCTGGATTTACCTTCTCGGGATTATTGTTAAAAATAAGACCAAGTCAAAGTCAAATCATTGGTTTTGGTTGTCCTGTTTGCCACTAGATCCTCACATTATAATCACAATGATCAATCTCCTCCCTGAGTTCGCACGAGAGAAAACGAAAGCCACGCCAAAATTAGAGGTGTCTAAGAGAGAAATCAGATTGCAGGAGCTAAAAATGGTTTTCAATTTCCACCCCTGTTCAAAGGTTTCATCCATGCTCCCTCAATATAAAAGTCGAGGTTTGGGTTTATTCCTTTAGCTTACCTATTAAGCAGCTTAGGGCCTATTAAGGCACCATGGCTAAGCCATATTCAAAGCATGCCTTAGGCTGCTTCATCTTTAGCTCCCTCATTATATCTTCTCTCTCACATTTACTTCCATCATTTACAGAGGATAGCGATCTTACATTAGGTTTTAATGTTGAAGTTGATGTTAATTTAACTTTTGCTCATAAAAGGCTTAAAAACGCCTATGTTGCTCTTCAAGCTTGGAAAAGTGCCATTTACTCTGACCCATTAAAAATACTTGACAATTGGGTGGGTTCCGATGTATGTTCTTATAATGGTGTGTTTTGTGCTGAAGCTCTTGATGATTCTAAATTAACCGTTGTTGCTGGAATAGATCTCAATCATGCAGACATTGCTGGTAATCTTGTACCAGAGTTAAGCCTCCTAACTGACATGGCTCTTTTCCATATCAACTCTAATAGGTTTTGTGGCATTATTCCAGAGAACTTTAAGAATCTCACTCTTATGTATGAGTTTGATATCAGCAACAATAGATTTGTTGGCACTTTTCCTTCTGTAGTCCTTACATGGCCAAACATAAAGTACCTAGATCTTAGGTTTAATAATTTTGAAGGACCTTTACCTCCACAACTATTTGAGAAAGATATCGATGCATTATTCTTGAACAATAATCGTTTCGGTTCAAGCATCCCAGAAACCCTAGGGAACTCTCCAGCCTCTGTCATAACATTTGCTAACAACAATTTCACAGGTTGCATTCCAAAATCAATTGGGAACATGGTGAACTTGAATGAGATTGTTTTCCTAAGCAACGGCCTTGGAGGTTGCTTCCCAACAGAGATGGGAATGTTAAGAAATGTGACAATCCTTGACGTCAGCCATAATGGTTTTGTTGGGACTTTGCCAAATTTTTCAAGTTTGAAGAGTGTGGAGGTAATAGACATTTCACATAATAAGATTGCTGGGTATGTGTCAGACACCATTTGCAAGCTACCAAGGTTGACCAAATTTGCATTCTCTGACAATTACTTCAATGGAGAAGCTCAATCTTGTATACCATCTTCAAGAACAAATGTTGTTTTCGATGACAGTAACAATTGTTTGCCATTAAGGTCAAATCAAAAGACAAGCAAGCAATGTCTCCCAATAGTGACTCGTCCTGTAGACTGTAGTAAGAGTTGTGGGAGTGGTGGTAATAATCATACCTCATTAACACCAAAAACACCAAGGGTAGAGCCACCAGTTCAATCTCTTCAACCTCCAATTCACTCTCCTCTACCTCCAGTCCAGTCTCCACCAACCCCATTTTATTCTCCGCCTTCACCCCAGGTTCACTCTCCTTTACCTCTAGTCCATTCTCCACCTCTACATGTGTTCTTCCCTTCACCCCCAATCCACTCTCCGCCTCCACTAGTGCACTCTCCTCCACCCCCACTCCAGTCTCCTCCGCCTCCACCTGTGCACTCTCTTCCACCCCCACTTCAGTCTCCTCTGCCTCCACCAATACACTCTCCTCCACCCCCAGTCCACTCTCCACCTCCACCCATGCACTCTCCTCCACCCCCGCTCCAGTCTCCTCCACCTCCACCTGTGCACTCTCCTCCACCCCCGCTCCAGTCTCCTCCACCTCCACCTGTGCACTCTCCTCCACCCCCACTCCAGTCTCCCCCGCCTCTACCTGTGCACTCTTCTCCGCCTCCACCAATGTTCTCTCCTCCATCCCCAACACAGTTTCCTCCACCTCCACTTGTGTTCTCTCGTCAGCCTCCACTCTACTCTCCACTGCCACTAATTCACTCTCCTCCAATCCAATCTCCACCCCCAATTCATTCTCCCCCACCCCCAATCCATTCTCCACCTCCACCTCCGCCTGTGTTTTCTCCTCCACCCCTAGTTCACTCTCCACCACCCCCAATCCAATCTCCACCTCCACCTATTTTCTCTCCCCCACCACCAACTAGCCCTCCTCCTCCTACTCCTATACTGTCTCCACCGCCACCAGCATGGAATGATGTCATCTTGCCCCCAACCTTTGGAGCACAATATAGTTCACCACCTCCACCAGCTATTATTGGATATTAAAATAACATGACATGATACAAATGTAGCATTTGTAATTTCGTTATTCCTCAATTTTACTTTCTCTTCGTATCTCTTTTATGTAACTATATAACTTTTTTCAAATTATTAGTGAGGGAGTCATTATTTATGAGGAATATATAATTGTTTTACTCAAATAAAAATCAATTAAGAATAATCAATGTCATATATTTAAAAAAATTTCTAAAATATCCTTATTAAAAGTACTCAGTAGATAATTATGATTTAGTTGAAAAATTTTATTAAGAGTAAACTTAAAAACTTTACTAAATACAAAAAAGTTAGTAGTTTCTAAGCCTAAAAAAAACCTCAAATGAATAGCAATATTTGTCATAAAAGTAAAATGAGTGAACACTATTATTACTGACGTCGTTTCGAAGGTAAATAATTAATGTTGTCGGTTGCGTTTTAAGTAACCTTCTTGGCCATTTTCCTCCGAAATTAAGCTCTTTGCTGCGTTGCCCACGTATTAGTGACTTCTAAATAGTGGCCTGCGTCTTCTCCAACAAATGAAGCTGTCCGTGCCGAGATTAAGCTCCTGGATGCTCTCTCATTATAAATACCTCCCCCAATTTTTAGCTAAAATATTACCCCTTCCAATCTGATGCTAGAGTTAAATAATTAATTCACAAAAATTAAGAAAATTAGTTAAAAATAAAAAATTATTTATAACTTCACAAGAAATAAATTATTTGATTTGATAAACTTCATAGATTTAATAAATCTGTTATATATATACTGATGCTAGATAGCACAAAAATAAATTCGACCATTTAAATAGAGGGTCTCAAGTTTAAGTATGTGTAAATGTAAAAAGTGTTTCTCTACTTTTACCCAAAAAGAAGTTTGGTATATCCCATGATAATTCGGACTCATTAAACTTTCTTCTTTATCTTTCTCCATTCTGAGAGTTATACGCCTAGAGAGAAACTATAGCTTTTTTTTTTAAATGTTTTTCCTAGGTGGAACCAGAGTATGCTCATAATTCTTGCTTTTATATTATCTCCGATCCTAATTATAAGATTTCATTTGTAAACTGCAAACGAAACGAGGTCGTATAATTAGAACCGGAAGTAATAGTTTATAGCCATATGATTGAGTCAAATGTATGCAATATAACGCTATGTGCATTGTGCATGACATGTTGATCCATATGATCAATTATTATTGTATGGTTATGATTATTATGTCTAACCTAATTCATTGAAATTAAAAGTTAAATAATAAGGTGATGAAAATATAACATATTTAAATGAATGGGAATGGATCAGAGAGTGGTGCTCTCAAGAAAGGCTATCCAACCCGTTTGTCCTCCATTATCACACA
Organism: Neltuma alba; assembly: GCF_004799145.2. Lineage (NCBI taxonomy): Eukaryota > Viridiplantae > Streptophyta > Magnoliopsida > Fabales > Fabaceae > Neltuma > Neltuma alba. The sequence continues at coordinate 122,709 of NW_021637378.1, forward strand.
ATGTAAAATCATTTCTTGAATAATACTAATTAATAAATGAGACGGATGATCAAATTTGTCACCTTAACTAACATGTTTTTTATTTAAATTCTTCAATCATCGTAGAACTCAGAACTTTCTATAGTAATTCTAAACCTACCGCAAAGTTAAAGACAACTTTTTTCTTTTCCAATCATTGATGATTGATTTCAAACCTTCATTTCCTAACAAAGTCTAATCCAGTAGAGCAAGAAAAAGGACATTACATGAACAGATGAACCACCTAATCAAACCAAACCGATGAATCATACAGCTATTCGATCGTGCGTCAATCATTAAAAGTCACACAGAACAGAACCAACCACCCCACCAATTTGAAGCAGAAGCCATGGGAGAGGTAGAGGCAGCTTTCATTCAAGCCCCAGAACACAGGCCTGATCTCTCCATCATCGCCGAAGCTCAAGGCATTCCCGTGATTGACCTTTCTCCAATCCACCAACACTTTGAAAACGACACCGTTTCAGACCAGTCCGCCATTGAAGGCGTCGTGAAAGAGGTACGCAGAGCGTGCAAGGAATGGGGCTTCTTCCAAGTCACCAATCATGGGGTTCCTCTGAATCTCAGACAGAGAGTCGAGGACGTTTCAAGAAAGTTCTTTTCTCAGAGTTTGGAGGAGAAGAAGAAGGTGGCCAGAGACCACACAAGCTTGTCTGGTTATTACGACTCAGAGCACACCAAAAACGTCAGGGATTGGAAGGAGGGTCTTGATTTTCTGGCTAAAGAACCCACTCTCGTCCCTATTTCCGCTGACGATGACGATGATCGAACGACTCAATGGTTTAATCGCTACCCTCAAAACCCTCCAGAGCTAAGGTAGGCGAAAAGCTAAATAGCCCAATTTAGCAAAATAACGATGATGATGATGTTGTTGTGGGATACTAATTTCTTAATCTTGTGACTTATTGAAGAGGAACAGTTTTGGAGTATATCGATGAGATGGAGAAGCTGGCATTTAAGTTGTTGGAGCTGATTGCTCTGAGCTTGGGGTTAGAATCAAGAAGGTTTCATGGCTATTACCTGAAAGATCAGAGCAGCTTTATTCGATTCAATCACTATCCTGCTTGTCCCTCGCCTCACTTGGCTCTCGGAGTTGGACGACACAAGGATCCTGGTGCCCTAACAATTCTTGCTCAAGATGAAGTTGAAGGACTCGAAGTCAGACGCAAATCGGATCAAGAATGGATCAGAGTCAAACCCGCCCCACAAGCTCTTATCATCAACGTTGGTGAAGTCGTTCAGGTACATAATTCTCCGAGATCTTCATTAATATCATCAGATGTTCATGTGGAGTTGTCAAGTTTGATTATTTGGAGACATGTTTGTTGTGTGTAGGTTTGGAGCAATGATGAGTATGAGAGTGCGGAGCACAGGGTGATAGTGAACTGTGAGAAGGAAAGGTTTTCGATTCCCTTCTTCTTCAATCCTGCGCATTACACCATTGTTGAGCCTTTGAAGGAGCTGATTAATGAACAAAACCCTTCAAAATATAGGCCCTATAATTTTGGCAAGTATCTTGTGAAGAGAAAAGAGAGCAATTCCCAGAAACAGAACGTGGAAAACCTTCTGATTTCTCATTTCAGGCTGCTTTAAATACGTATATATCATTATCCTTTGGCTTCTGTATGGATTGAGCAGTAATGTGAGACAATGAGTGCATTTTATTTTCCTTTTTTTTTTCCCTCTTCTTTTTCCTAAAAGCTGCATTTGTGTCTGTGTGGTTTATGTAAACTAAATAAAAACGTCTGAGATAATATATTTTGTACTGTTTCATGTCATAAATTTGAATTATGTGTTGACCTTCATCATACAAGCTGATGGATTTGGGACCAAATATGGAGAAAACCAGCAACATAAGACTGGTCACTGAACCATACCCACATATGGCGGCTTTTTCACCCGTATGCTACAAACAATGAAAATATACATCAAAATACTGCAGTTTTAAAAATATTTACCAATATACTCGTACTACATTTAAAATCATTCTTGATAAGAACAATTTTCAAATTATACATAACTCGTTCTTGCCAAGAACGATTTGTATGTCGTCTAATAAAAAGTGAAATCGTTCTTGGCGTGAAAGTGAAATCGTTCACGCCAAGACGATTTCATTTTTTAACTTTTCTTTTTCTCTGTAAGAATTTCTCTGCTATTTTCTTTGCATGTGAGACTGACCCACCCACTTGCTAGTCTTTAAAATAGAGGAGAGGTCTATGTAATTGATACAAACTAGAAAGATAGTCAGAGTATTTTATTCATGATTCAAAACACTAATGTCATGACATGTCATCACTGATTTAAAAATACAACATAGCAAATAGCAGGGAAAAGGCAAAAAGAAGGAAAAAAATTATGAGTGCCATTTCCTTTCAAAAAAATGAATTGACAAGTGAGAGAAGTAAGCATTGGGAAGGAAATGGCAGAGGGATTTTCGCATGCAAAGGAAATGGCAAAAGAAATCGTAGAGAGATTCTCGCATGGAAAAGGAATAGTAAAAAAGTGAAATCGTTCTTGCTAAGAATGACTAGTATGTTATCTGATAAAAAGTAAAATTATTCTTAGCATGAACGATTTCACTTTTGGACAATCAAAAAGTGAAATCGTTCACGCCAAGAATAATTTTACTTTTTATCAGATAACATACTAGTCATTCTTAGCAAGAACGACTTGTGTATAATTTAAAAATTGTTCTTTTCAAGAATGATTTTAAGTGTAACATATTGATAAATACTTTTGAAACTACAGTATTTTGGTATATATTTTTCCTATTTGTAGCGTACTGGTAAGAAAGCCCACATGTGGCTGTAGGCTTGGGATGCCCCAAGGACACTGGGCTCTTAACTGTGGTTTCGTAAGATTTCAGCTAAAGCTGCCCTCCTCAACTCAAATTAGCTTGGGATTTAAGAAGGTGGTTCTTGAATCTGATGCAAAGGTTTTGATTGACAGGCTGCTTAATGGATGCAATGTTACCACCGCTAGCTTGGTATTTCTCCAGATTCTCAACCTGATGGATTATATTACCAAGTACGTGTATAGAGAATTTAGCCAAGGATGCTTTATCTCACTCTTCCATTTTGGATGTCAAGGATTTGTGGCGTACTAGGAAATCTGATGAAGATAATCTGGTAGCCCATGCGCAATGAAATCACGTGACGGACTCCATTAATAATATGCAGCAGATAACATCAGAGGAAGAGAAGAGAAGAAAGTATACGATTATGGTCAGAGAAAGAAGATGATGAAACCTTCAATTTGTTATTCATCAACCCAATTCAGAACGGTGTACATCTACTGCATATATAGTACACGTGGGTTCTAACTAAACTTAGTTACAGACTCAACAAGTTGCCAACTTGACAGATGGTGACAGCTGGACACAACTAAAGCCCATTGGACTTATACACTAACATTTCCCCTGCTTGTAAAAAAAAATACTAGTTGCTGACACTCTCTAGTGAAACAACACGTAGACGATCCCTGAAATCAGCAAATAGTGTTGAAGATAAGGCTTTAGTCAACGTGTCAACTACTTGATCTCTTGCTGGAACATATCCTACTCGCAATATCCCTTCTGCAACTTTTTCACGGACAAAATACAAGTCAAGCTCAAAATGCTTGGATTTATTGTGCAGGACTGGATTAGCAGCCAAGGCCACTGTTCCAGAGTTGTCACACCACACCATAGGAACACCAATGACCGAAATCTTCATCTCCTGTAGCACAGCGAGAAGCCAGAGGACATCTGTGATGGAGTCTGCAACACTCCTATATTCTGCCTCAGTAGTGGATCGTGATACCACAGGCTGTTTTCTTGAAGTCCACATTACTGGATTAGAGCCAAAGTAGGTGCAATACCCACTGGTCGAACGCCTATCTTCTTTGGTGGAGCCCCAGTCTGCATCAGCATATGTTTGTACTGTGAAGTTTGCTGCTGGTTGAATTAATAAGCCATAGGACGAAGTGCCATTAAGATACCGCAATACTCTTTTAACACCTTCCCAATGAACAAGTTGAGGACTCTGCATGTATTGTGCCAATTTATTTACTACAAATGAAATATCTGGTCTTGTAATGCATATATATTGAAGTGCACCTAAAATGCTCCTATAGGTAGTACAATCTGAATAGGCAAGACTATTAGGATTGGTCAACTGAGCAGATACAGCCAAAGGAGTAGACTTTGCTTTTGACCCAAGCATATGTGTCTTACGCAGCAACTCAGTAATATATTTTCTTTGTGATAAATGATATCCAGCTGCTGTGCGATGAAACTCAATCCCCAAGAAAAAGGACAATTCACCAAGAACCTTTAAAGAGAAAGATGAGCTCATTTGAGAGATGAGTCTTTGCACTTCAGTATCATTGCTACCAGTAATTATAAGATCATCAACATAGACTAACAAATATATGACCGTATTATTGCATTGTCTAAGGAACATGCACACATCAGACTTCAACTGGTCAAACCCCAAAACACGTAATGCTTCTCTGAGCTTCAAAAACCAAGCCCTTGGAGCTTGTTTGAGCCCATATATGGCTTTCTTTAATCTGCATACTAACTGTAGACCAGTAGGATTAGAATTTATTTTTTCAAAACCAGGAGGCTGCCTCATAAACACTTCTTCAGTGATATCTCCATTAAGAAAAGCATTGTTAAAGTCAAGTTGATGAACCTTCCAACCTTTAGTTACTGCGAGTGTGAGCAAGATACGTACTGTCGATTGCTTAATAACAGGACTGAAAGTGTCAGTATAATCAGCTCCAGCTTCCTGCAAGAATCCTTGCGCAACAAGTCTAGCTTTCCTTTTGACAGTGATACCCTCAGCATTGGTTTTATTTTTGAAGATCCATTTGCAACCAACTATTTTCCCATCAGTAGGAGTTGGCACTAATTCCCAAGTACCAAACTGTATAAGAGCATTGTACTCATCTTCAGCAGCTGATTTCCAATCAGGATCAGCAAAGGCCTCATGAATGGTAGTGGGACAATAAGGAATATTTGATGCTGCTAAGTACACTTTGGGTTTATAGATACCAGCTTTGGCTCGGGTAGTCATGGGATGATAATTGGAAGACATGGTAGGAATAGTTGGTGGTAAGGATGATTCTTGAACGGATATAGATGAAGGAGAGGGGGTTTGTGTTGAACAGGGAGACGGGTGAGGTAAGTCAGATATAGTGGGAGATGGTTTGGTGATTGGTGAAGAGACTGGTATTAAAGAAGAAGTAATTTCAGAAGATGGTTGATTTCGTACGTTGTACTGACACTGAGAAGAAAAGGAATTTTCATCAAATATCACATGCCTTGATATGTAAAGCTTCCCTGTCAACAAATCAAGACACTTGTATCCCTTATGCTGAGAGCTGTAGCCAAGAAAAACACATGGTGCATACCTATATTGAAGTTTGTGAGCATTGTAAGGGCGCAACCATGGATAACAGAGGCACCCAAAAACTTTTAATATAGTATATTCAGCCTTCTTCTCATAAAGCTTCTCATAAGGACAACTACCTTTTAAAGGTTGAGAAGGTAGCCGATTGATTAAAAAGACTGCAGCAGTAAATGCATGAGGCCAGTAGTACAGAGGTAACGAGGCTTGAGCAAGCAAGGTGAGACCAATTTCCACAATATGCCTATGCTTCCTTTCAATTAGTCCATTTTGCTCTGAAGTATATGGACAAGAAAAACGATGTGTAATGCCTGAATCAGCCAAGTACTTACTGAACACTAAAAATTCACCACCATTATCTGACTGAAATTGCTGAATTTTTGTGTGGAATTGATTTTCAACTTTGGACTTAAATTCCTTAAAAACTTACAGAGCTTCAGATTTTTGTTTCAGAAGATAAATCCAGACAAAGCGACTATAAGCATCAATAAAGCTGATATAGTAGGAGTAACCAGAGGAAACAATCGGGGCTGGTCCCCATAAGTCTGCCACAATCAACTCAAAAGGTTTATTGTAAACTGTATCTGAAGATACAAAAGGTAGTTTATGGCTCTTGCCCATTTGACATGCCGTACACACAAAACAAGAACTATCTTTAGGAATGGGTACATTATTTGACTGTAAAATTTTTTTTGTAACTTCCATAGAGGGGTGACCCAATCTGCGATGCCAGAGTTCTAAGGAACTTGTCATAGATGCTGCAAAACATGAGGGAGATGGAACTGATAAACCTGGTTGCTGAGCTCTTGACTTGGCGCTTTGATACTTGTACATGCCGCGTACCTCATAGCCACACCCCAAAGTCACTCGGGTCTGCAGATCCTTAATAATACAGTCATTAGGAAAGAATTCAACAGAGACTTGATTCTCCTTGGTAAAACGAGCAATTGACACCAAGTTCTTTTTCATTTGTGGTACACACAAAATATTATGAAGATGTAACGGCCTAGTAGCAGGCAAAACAGAGTTTCCTACTACAGTGATGGGCAGAGGATGACCATTACCTACTTCCACTGTGCCGGAGCCATGATAAACAGCAGAAGGTTGTTGAATTTGAGCAGAAGTGCGCGCAACATGTTGAGTTGCACCAGAATCAAAATACCATTCATTATCACCATCTTGTGTACTTGGAGTGGCCAGATAAACTTGTGGATTTTCAGCTTGGTCAGTAGTCGGTACAGATACTGAATTTGAAACACTCGTTGAAGTGGAATGTGTAACACCTCACATAATTATATCAATATACGCAATAAAATATTTAATTTAAAAGTCCATACATATTTTTAATACTGCAATTAAGTTAAAATTTCAAAACATTTCTAACATAACTTAACAACATAAACTATTAAAGTCTTATAGTCATGGCAAATAAAAATATAACATAGCATGTGCTTGAGGAGCACAAAAGCCTTCACGGCTCACTCCATTGGTGCCTTCCCTTGATTCCTACTAGATCCTTCGCCTGAAAATTGTTAATATAGGGGGTGAGATCTAACGTCTCAGTAACTACTGAAATTCTAACCTATACAAGCAAATCACATATGATAAACCAAAAATCCGTTTATATGTGTGTGTATAAATATATTAAAAATCACGGATTTGAGACATCCAATTCAATTTCATTTTTTTTCCCAACAATATACCAATATCATTTTTCTAATATATCCAAAAATAATGCAATATGCTGCCTCCCTTATATCACCGTCCACCCTTATACCGCTGACTGGAGCCATAGGCTAACACATAGTCCGATAGGAACTAATCCATTTTACTGAATTATTCCAAGCTCACCGATACTAGAGATATATCCGGCCAAAGATATAGAGCTCAAGCTCGGACTATGGCTCCCCTCCTTTGTGAATAGGGAGGTGTCACATGTCCCACAGCTCCAATGAATTCCCGGCCAAAGGAAAACATGGAAGAAGGGGCCCTGACAAGTGCCATCCACTGTGCACCGAGTGATGGCATACCACGTGGTAATTTCATATCCATACAATCTCCTTCTATCCTTAGCCCAACAATGCATGTCAGATGCCAATAATGTTACATCATAAATACGTCCTCAAATATTTTAAAGATAAGATAGCAATAAAACTTATATACCATTTAATAACAACTCATGACAATTCCTCAGCCATCAATATATTTAAACATTGATCATAATTAATAGCAATAAATCTTGACAAAATCAAATAACATATCAAAACATTTATTTGAAATCATAATACTACTTTTCAATATGATATAAAAATTAGTAAATCCACAATATAATCATACACAATTCACATGTACAAGAAAGAATTTTCAGAGTTACCTGGTACTCTTTAGCTTACAAATATTCACACAAGGATTACTTCAAAATCTCAAGGGTCTACAAAATTACACATAAATATTTATTAATATAAACTCAGAACTACTCTAAAGCTACTCTAAAATTCTAAAACTACCCTCTAAACCAAAATTACATAAGTATATTAACTCTCCCAAATCTAGGCATTTATAATAGATATTATTTTGAAAAATAATTTACATATAAGGCTATTTAAATTTAACAAAAGTATATATATATATATATTTAATTATAAACAAACTGTAGCTTTATTTAATTTTACAAAATTCTCAATTTATAAATTTTCAAGCCTTCAAAAATTATTTCAACAATATATCTTTAACTTATTCAATATTTAAACCGATTAAAACCTCAATAATATATTAAATAACTCAAATAAATTATTTAACTCAAATTTAATCGGTAAAAACATATTACAAGTCTAAATAACAAATCTTTCAACTAAAATCTTAGTTTAAAATTCTCAAAGTAATCATTCAACAAAAATAAACCGATTAAAATTCCTTAATAATGGATCTTTAAATTTTTACGGTCATATATTGTCAAAACTCCATATTTACTCTATACCCAAACAGTAAAATTTTCTCTAAACATTATAATGATACTAATAATATAAAGTTCTAAATATATAGGAAATGTTCATAAAGAAAATATGATAACAAGAAGTAGTTTTGTGTACCTAAATGATCTCCAAAACCGTCAGGTACTCTGGAACTCGGCTCTCTCTCTCTTTTTCTCTATGCTTCTCTCTCTCTTTTTTTTTCTTTTGCTCTCTTCCTCTTCCGCACTCTCTTGCTCTTGCTTGAAGGAGATCACCGGGGGATGATATATATATAATACCCCATGTTTCATTTTTCCACGGCTCATCTCCCACTTTTCCACTTCCACTGTCCTTTCCCCCTCTCTTTCTTCCATCAAATTTCTTCCTTCATTTATTACCTTCTAATTTTTTTCCAACCCATGTAACACTCCCCCTCAACATTCCTCTTTCATTTAATACACCCCCCTCAAATTCTTCTTTGCCTCCAACTTTCCACCGATTTGGTGGAAAGTTGTCCCCCCCCTTTTTTTTTAATAATAAAATATTATTATTATATATATTATTTACATTTTTTTTTAGTATGTTACAGAATGTGTAGGAGTAGAAGCATTATGTGGTGCAGATGACTCATGAGTTGCAGTATATTCGCCAATTGGCACATCATAAGCATCATAAGTCGTAGCATAAACAACAGGAGCAGAAGAATTAGTGGAAACATTAGAGTTGTTATTATAATGAAGATCATACCGAAAGTAACAACGATCAGCGATGTGACCGAGCTTACTGCAAATCTGACACGATGGTTTGGCACTGGTAATAAATCGACCTCGACCACGACCATGAGAGGGAGTAGGACCTCTAAAAGGTGGCGGTGGTGCTCCTCTATTTGAACCATATCGAGGATTATAGGCTGTTTGAAAAACCTCCTCTGGTTGATTAATTGATACAGCCTTCATTGCAGAAGTTAGATGCACTTGTGCTGAAGCAGACTGGATAAATGACTTTTGACGAATCTCTGCATCTAGTAGCATAGTGTGAACCTCTGATAGTGCATAACGCCCATGAGCAGCATTTATCACGGCAATGACCGCTTCATATTCTGCTGACAGACCGTTGAGAATGTGCGAGATATGATCTGCATCAGCTACACGATGACCGAGCATTGCAAGATGGTCACAAATGGATTTAATAGTGGCAAGATAATCACGCATAGCAAGCTCGCACTTCTTTTGGTTTGTCAATTGATTCCTATACGAAAGAATCTTAGCATCTGATTTGGACGAAAAAATCTGCTCAAGTCGAGACCAAATCTGAGCTGCAGTGTTGAATTCGACAAGTTCGGGCAATACCGAAGGACTGACTGAGGAAAGAAGCCAAGATGCAAGCGAGGAATCCTGGACTTCATACTCTTCATAGGCCGGGTTTGGACCCGTCACATCATTTCCAATAGTGATGGTGGCTGCCGGAACCGTTGCAGAACCATCGAGTAAGCCAAGCAATCGGTGTTGCTTTACCATCAGTTGCACTTGTTATTTCCACATCAAGTAGTTATTATCATCGAGCTTTACTGTAATCTTCTTGTTCATGAAGAATCTTGGTGCTGAAATAGCAATATGAGCATCATCACGAGCAGCACTGAAACCATCCAATGAAGTCATGATAGAGCATTCTTGAGAACACGATAAGAACGGAAAGAATGGAATAGTGGATCGAAGAATCACGCCGGCAGAGCACGGCGGCTCTGATACCATATACGATTATGGTCAGAGAAAGAAGATGATGAAACCTTCAATTTGTTATTCATCAACCCAATTCAGAACGGTGTACATCTACTGCATATATAGTACACGTGGGTTCTAACTAAACTTAGTTACAGACTCAACAAGTTGCCAACTTGACAGATGGTGATAGCTGGACACAACTAAAGCCCATTGGACTTATACACTAACAGAAAGGAGAAGAGGAAGTTATGACTAGGGGTGAGTATTCAGTTTTTCGGTTCGGTTATCGGTGATAACTGAATTAACCGAATAACCGAATAGAGCAACTTTTAAACACCGAACCGAAACCGATAACCAAACTAACCGAAACTGAATTAACCGAATTATTTCGGTTCGGTTAACCGATTAACCGAAATATATAAATATGAAAGTGATTTTTCGGTTCGGTTAACCGATTAACCGAAATATATAAATATGAAAGTGATTTTAAATTAATAATAATAATAAAACACAATTACAACCATTAATTAATAAATATTTTATCATTTAATGTGATTTATTACAATAATATTTATTATAACCATATTTATTGAATATAAATATATTTAAAGAGTTCACATAAACCCATATATATTTATTAAATATAAATATATAATATATTCATTTCAGTTTTTTCGGTTATAACCGAATTTTTTTCCTACTAACCGAACCAAACACCGAAACCAAGTTATTACAAAAATAAAAACCGAATATGTAACTGAAAACCGAAATAACCGAAATTAAATTCGATTCGATTCGGTTTTCGGTTACGATTCGGTTTTGCTCACCCTAGTTATGACAGTTATCCTTTGGTTCCCATAGCCTGTGTAATATTAATGGATGTCATTTCCTTGTGCGTTCGTCTCATTTGCAGACCTTAGTTGATAGAGAGCATATGCAAATCAATTCCCAGTGAGCTTTTTCTTTTTCCTCTTTTTTTTTTTGCCTATTTCATTTGTACAAAAAAAATTAAAAAGATCGCAATAAGTACCTCTTCTGGCATGTAATTAACTTTAACGAGCTGGCTCAATTATCATTGATCAGTCCATGCACATACACAACAAAATAACAGAGACCATTGGACTAGGTTTATAAACACATATTTAGTTAGCTAGTACTACCTCTGGTCCTAATTATAAGATCTAGTTGACTAATTTGAGGAGATTAAAGAATAAAGTTAAGTTAGTTATTTGTAATAAATAGGTGTTGTCTTTTCTAAAATATCCTTACTAATCAACTATATTGGTTAGAACTAAAATTATTAGAATGACTACCTTAAAAAAAACGTAAATATGAGAGATAAAGTAGATTAGGGTCTTATATTAAGGATCGGAGGTAGTATTAAATTTCAGTGTGGTGAAATAAAACATTGAGAATTAATTCATCTATAAAGTCCAACAATATACTGACATTTCGAATGGTATTATAGAATTTAGAGATTTATTAATAATTAGTTTTTTTCACTAGCAGAATTGATAGGCCACCACTTTGCAGAATTGGATAGGGCCCACGTTTGTTACCCCCGCTTTTTGTCATTAATGGTGAAAACAAAAGTAAAATTAATTTTAAATTCATTTTATTTTTGAAAGTCAAATTTCTTGTTACTTGACATAGGTGCTAGTGGATTATGAATGCTGGATTGTTGACGTTTCAATTACTTTGAGGGTTGGTTGAAATTTTGACATGATCAACTATGATAATAATATTCTGATCAAAGTGACTATTCCTTACGTGGCTTGAAGGATAAGGATAAAATTAATTTGATCTTAAATATAAGACCCTAATTCACTTTATATCTCATATTTATCTATTTTCGAGGTAGTATTTGTAGTAGTTGTACATTTTAAACGTTTCATCAAATGCTAATGCGCATGATTAGTAAAGATATTTTAGAGAATATGACACTATTAACTAATTTTCTTAATATACTCAAATTAATCAACTAACTTTTATATTGAGAATTAGTAATATTGTATTTGGAAGAAATTTAAAAAATATGGATAATTATACCACAAGCTACGATGGTAGTTTACATTACTTATTATTATTATTATTATTATTATTATTATTATTATTATCATAATATTCGGTTTAGGAAAATTGGGGATGAATACCCATTTAAGAAATTAATTGTAAAATGGGACCTGAACTTTTAAGGTCCTTCTAAAAAATTGAAAAGGAAAAAAATTACCGTAATACCCTTAATGAAATACAATTAGGATCAAATATATGTAACTAGATATCAAAGATATGTAATTAGGATCAGCCATATGCAATGAAGTCCTATATGTAACTAAGCATAAGCAATGTGCAATTAGAATCGAACATGTGCAACTGGAGATCAAGAATATGTAATTAGAATCAGTGACATGTAATTAGATCCTATATACAACTAAACATCCTCAATGTGCAATGAAGATCAAGTGTGTGTAACTCGAGATCAAGGATATACATTTAGAATTAGTGATATGTAATTAGGATCAAGCATATACAATTGAAGATCAATGATATGCAATTAGGATCAATGATGTGTAATTAGGTCATATATGCAACTAGACATTCTCAATATGTAATTAAGATTAGACATATGCACTTTGGGATCAATGATATGCAATTAGGATCAGTGACATGTAATTAGGTCATATATGCAACTAGGTATCCTCAACATGCAATTAGGATTAAGTATATGCAACTTAGGTTATTTGGTCTTTTTACCCCTCAAACTTATTGTCACCTAAGGTCAGGTCCCATTATGTAATTTATTTTTTAAATGGGTATTTATTCCTAATTTTTCTTTTTGTTTTCGCCTCACCTTTTTGTTTTAACTGTTGATAGATAAGAGGATGATATTCTTCATATATTGCACAATTTTTTGCCAACATATATTACACAAAATTTTAAGTAAGCTACATCATTGCAAATAAAATTTGATTTAATTTAGTATATGAGTCATATACTAATTTCGATAAAAAAAAAAAGAGTCATATGCTAATAAAAAATTGAATTTGACTTCTCCTTGTAATGCGAAGATATATAATTTATACATAATTTATATAGTACCTGCTAAATTTAATATAAAAGCGAGATAATTAATTTGCGTATATTAAAAAATTAATTAAATTTAATTATTTGTATTATAATATTTTTATTAATCATATCTATTGGAATTATCTTATCATGCAACCTATCCTTCGCCTCACTTGGCTCTCGAAGCTGGATCCCGGTGCCCTCACAATTCTTGCTCAAGATGAAGTTGAAGGACTCGAAGTCAGACGTAAATCAGATCAAGAATGGATCAGAGTCAAACCCGCCCCACAAGCTTTTATCACCAACATTGGTGAAGTCGTTCAGGTACGTGCCACTTCAAGATCTTCATTAAGTTCATAAGATGTTCATGTGAAATTGGCAAGTTTGATTAGTTTGTGATGTGATTTTTGTGTGTAGGTTTGGAGCAATGATGAGTACGTATGAGAGTGTGGAGCAGAGGGTGATAGTGAACTGTAAGAAGGAAAGGTTTTCGATTTCCTTCTTCTTCAACCCTGCGCATTACACCATTGTTGAGCCTTTGAAGGAGCTGATTCATGAACAAAACCCTTCAAAATACAGGCCCTATAATTTTGGCAAGTATCTTGTGAAGAGAAAAGAGAGCAATTCCCAGAAACAGAACGTGGAAAACCTTCTGATTTCTCATTTCAGGCTGCTTTAAATATGTATATATCATTACCCTTTGGCTTCTGTATGGACCGAGCGGTAATGTGAGACAATGAGTGCATTTTCTTTTCCCTTTTCTTCTCTTCTTTTTTCTAAAAGCTGCTTAATGTCTGTGTAGGTTATGTAAGCTGAATAAAAACGTCTGAGATAATATATTTTGTGATGTTTCATGGCATAAATTTAAATTCAGTATGTGTGGATCAGCGTTTCTGGGCTTAAAACGTATTTAAATTTGATCCAATCTTACTTACAATAGTTTAAGTCCCTTGTTTGGATAAGCTCTTAGCTTATTTAGCTTATAAGTCAAAAGCCGATGAAAAACAGGAGCAAGGAGAGATGCTATATAACTTATGGATTTGTGTGTCTGCTTTGGTAGAAAGTCTTGTGAACATTTATTACAAATTTAATACCAAATTTGACCCCTGGCTCTTCTCCCTCATTCGTTGCTTTTGTGCATTTTAAAATTTTTAATAACGCAATTTTCTAAAAAATTATCATATTATAAATAAATTTTTTATTTTTTAGTAACAGTTTTTTTAATTTTTTTTAACCATATCTAAGTGTAATATACACACGCATACATCAACATATGTATTACTCCATCCTATTCATATTATAAGAAATATTTTAGTAGAAGTTTTTTATAAGGTTTACAATGCTTTTTGATAATTTTAATGAGCATTAAATTTTTTTTGCATATATACCCATATTTAATAAGAGTAGTGTGAGAGATTAGTAATTAATAAAATTTATGTCTTTTTAGGTCATTTTACAACTAAAATTACTCTTTAATAATAATTCAAATAGTTTTTATTTTTACAAACTGACTTATTTACAAAAACTACTCCAAATATAAATCACATTATCTAATCTAATTTTTTTAAAAAACAAATTAAAAATAAATTTTTATTTTTATCGTTAGTCCACGTCCATTATATGTTGACTTTAATACCGCAAGCTGATGGGTCTGACACCAAACATGAAGAAAACCAGCAACATAAGACTGAACCATACCCAGGTACGGCTGTAGGCCTAGGATGCCCCAAGGACACGGGACTCAACTGTGGTTTCGTAAGATTTCACCTAAAACGGCCCTCCTTAACTCCGATAACCTTGGGATATGGGGTTTAACAAAGTGGTTCTTGAATCTGATGCAAAGGTTTTGATTGACAGGCTCCTTAATTGATGCGATGCTACTGCCGCTAGCTTGGTATATCTCCGTATTCTCAACCTGATGGATTATATTACTACGTACGTATATAGAGAATTTAGCCAAGGACGCTCTATCTCATTCTTCTATTTTGGATGCGAAGGATTTGGGGCGTACTTGGAAATCCGATGGAGATCATCTGGTGGCCCATACGCAATGAAATCACATGACGGTCTCCATCAATAATAAACAGCAGATGAGTATGGTGAAAACAAAAGTTAAATTAATTACCAATAGGATTAGATTTAGCAGAAGGAGCTGATTTCTCATAACGTAGTAAGTTAAGGTTCAAATTTCTATTGGGAAAGCTGTTCCTATTTAATGTCTGACAGTGTCTCGAATAAGATTATCTCTAATAGGAGATACCTACGTTTTAGCAGAAATTTTATTTTTAAAAGTCAAATTTCTTGTTAGTTGACATCGGTGGGGGTGAAGCACGAGTGCTGGATTGTTGATGTTAGTTGAATACTGTGTTTCAATTATTTTGAGGTTAGTTGAAATTTTGACATCGTCAACTATCAACTATAACAATAGTATTCTAATCAAAGTGACTATTCCTTACCTGACTTGAAGGATAAGTATGACAATTTTTTATGGGATAAAAAAATAATTACTAAAAAATTTTAATAACAATTTAAAAACATGTAATAACAAGTTATAGAATAAAAAATAATAATTTTTGAAACTGATTTTATAATTTTATTTCTTGAAATCTTATTATAATTCTCTCTTTTTTTTTAATGTCATTTCTGAAGAAATTTCAATTTGCCTCTGCGGTTCAAAAACTTCAATTATATTTCCCATATAAAGTGGATCTTTGACTTATACCTGGGAAAATATAAAATAACTGTGGTTATTACAAAACTTAATTTGTACTCGAAAGAGAGACCAAAACAGTGCCTCCTACCAGCATCTAGTGTACTTGTGTATTAGTTTGATTTTTAATTTAATTCTCAATATAAGATTTTAATTTATTTTATTTATCATATTTATCTTTTTTGATTTTTTGATTTTTTTTTAAATGAGTGATAAATATGTGTTAACAGAAAAATGAGAAAGGGGAAAGTCATAAGAAATAGAAGAAATAAACTTTATGTAAATTAACTCTGGCAAATACTTTATATAAATTGAATTTTCATGTTTTGAAAATAAAATTTCGTGAAAAATTTTCCCATTAAGAAGATGAAGGAGCTTTATAACCCAAAAAAAAAACACACACAGAGAGAGAGAGATGAGAAGAGGTTCACCTTGGACCCTGGCAGAAGATCCCGGAAAAGCAAGCATCATTTCTGTCCGCCCAGAATCCTTCTTATTTTTTCAAAAAAAAAAAGTATTTTTTCTTTTATTTTTTTAATATAAGAGTTAGATAATTAAATTTTTTTTAAAATATTAAATTAATTATTTATAACACATAGGTATTGAATTTTTTAATATAATTAATAAGAATATTTTGCCAAAAAAATAAATTTAGGAAACAAAATAAAGTAATTTCTTATATTTAGCATCAAGTTGGATTTCTAATTAATTAATTAGGTAGTATTTTAACATGGATTTCTGAATTATAGGCACACTTCCAGATGGCCATTCTTTCTTTGTTTTTTGAAACACACATTCCACTGTTCATTTCAATGAGATGACTCGACATATTCCTAAAAGGAAACGAGTGAGTTAAAGAAAGAACCAAAAAGAAAGCGAAGACTTCTTAACAAATAATAACTGAAATTCTCCTATAAAGGAAAAGAATCAGCATTAACCAGCATCAGTTTGTCCTTTTTCCATTAAATTAATCGTCATAGACCTTTGTGCCAATTTCTTAAATTCATCCCAAAAAGACGCACTAAAGCAAGGCAGGGGTTAATGAAGAAGTTTGAAGAACTCCTCCATTCTCATGTATTTGAGGCAAATCAAGAACGCAACATTACAAAATCTCCATTAATATATATATATATATATATGAGAAGGTCTCAATATCTTCACACAACTTCAAGAGTCAGTGTGAAACAGAGATCCAATCCATCACCAGAAGAGAAAAAAAGGGAAGGAAAAAAAAAACTATACAAACAGAGGTGTTAAACTTAAATCGATGAAACTCACAGAACCTGCATACAGAAATATCTCTTATCTGAAAACAAATTCCCCAACAGTATGGAGACAGATTTCCCTAAAGTCCAGAGAAGAAGAAGAAGATCTATACAACGAGAAGAAACATAAGAAACAGAGGAAAGCGGGAAAAAAACATCAGGGAAGAAAACCAGAGAAAGGAAGTGGGCGACTCAGAGGAAGAGGAGACTGCGAGGCTGCTTCTTGGACGGCTATGAATGTTTCTGCTACGTCCATGATGAGATCGATGGCCATTCTCAACAGAGTTAAGCAGAGTTCTATTCTCTGGATCACCATTTTCCTCTGTTCTGCTCTGCTTCAACCCCCAAATGAGTATGGCAGATACCTTTTCTTTTCGGTTTCTTCTACTCCACTCCTTTACGTTTTCTCTTTGCTCTTTAAATAAAACAAAGCCTTTCTCTTCTTTGCACCGAGTTGCTTTTCTTTCCCTTTAACCCCAAAAAGAAAATTAATTATGAATTAACATCTTAATGATTCATGCCAACACCTGAATTTCGATGCTTATTTATTGGAATTTACTCAAATGTGGAGGTTGTGGTCCCCTTTTTTTATATCCTTTTAAGCATCCTATTAAAATAATTAGATTCGCACATGGTGGAGGGTTAAAATATTAATATCATATATTTTAATAAATGTATATGGGTTATTAATTAATTAATATCCAGAATAAGTTGTCATCAACCAACACGTATTTTTGTGGAGGTCATAGTTGTTTCTCGTTAATCCATATGCTCTTGTGAATCATCCTACATTCTTACTTACTTTGGTTACAAACTACCACCTCCAGTCCTAATTATAAGAGCTAGTTGACTAATTTAAAAAAATTAAGAAAATAAGTTAAATTAGTTATTTGTAATAAATAGGCATTGTCTTTTTAAAAATATCTTTACTAATTAAGTTTATTAGCTATAACTACTATTATTAGACGGACTATCTTGAAAATAAATAAATAAACATGAAAGATAAAGTTGATTGGAGTCTTATAATTAGGACCAAAATTAAAATCAAACGAGGTCTTATATTAAAGATCGGAGGTAGTATATGTAATATTTAAAAATTCGGATTGGATTCGATTCCACTGGAGGGGAAAAAAAACTAAAAGAACAATTTTCATTATGTTGAATGTATGTAAAATGAATATTTTTAAGAACTATAAGTAACGTCTAATAAAAATTTTAGATTTTGCTAGAAATCTTCCATATCATTATCAATCGCATATGAAAGGGATATTCAAATTTTTAATCCATGGTTAAATATACATACTGTAAACTGGGAAAAGTTACTTTAATAAATAATAGTATAATATTAAATCTTATATTAATGGCACATCCGTACATGATGAATATCTTTCTTTTTTTAAATAATAGAAATGGAAAGAAGGTGATGCTTAACACCAACGTCTTAAGGTCAAGGGCAATCCTACCCACTCCATGTTTTCATTTAATCAGCTAATATTTTATTTTGTATACTTTTCAAGTGATTGATGTAAGAGCTGAATAACAAATTTGTATAAATTAAAATAACATTTTAATTGGTTATTATAATAAATACGCGTTAGTTTATCCATAATATTCTTAATAATCACGTGTTTTCTAACTAATTCTTAATTGAAACACTTACATTGTGTAATTAATATAAACACTTTCAAAAAAAATATAAATATGAAAGATAAAATGAATTAAAAATTTATACTACTTAGAATTAAAACAAATATTTGTCTAGCTCTTATACTTTAGATTAAAGATAGTAATTTATAAAACTAAACAAAAAAAGTCCTGGAAAAATATCAAAATTTGCTACACTTTTTTATATATATATATATATATATTCATTTCATTTCAGCAATTTTCGTACATGTTACGACACAATTATTTTTTATTTTCAAGGCGTCCTCTCAATTGTGTTCTCAAGTCTGCATCTCTCAATGAGAGAGAGGACTCTTTTTGTATGACAATCTACCAAATTTTGCTAAATTTCAGACTATTTTTATCTATGCTTGCCCTCATAAGAATAAAAAAACATTAGTTCACATATAGGGTGAAGTTTAAATAGTCAATTAAATAAATATTTTATATTCTCAGCTTTGTTTTTTTTTCTTCTTTGGGCTAGTGTATAGCATTTGATTTTTGATAAACAAATTTCCTTTTTGTCATTTCACACAAGTTTCTCCCGAGTAGTAGTGACCCATGCCGCTATATATAACTTTATTTTGTGTGACTCAACATGATTTAATTTAATATTCCATCCACAAACTTATCCATAATTTGTCTTTTAGTTTTCACTCAAATTAAAAAAAAAAACAAATATCATGTTATGAGATGTTAGCTTCAATTATGTGTCACGACTTTGCATTTTGTTTTATAAATTTTATTAAATAATAAAAAAATAGGTTTTCCTACTTTATTAAAAATATTTTGAATTATTAAAAGCCTTCATAATTGATTAATTTATGTTTTTTTTGCAATGTTTTTGTTGATTTTTTTTCTAAGATTAATCGACGAATTATATTTATTGCTATTATTTTATGGTTTTGAATTTTTTCCTCATTTTTTGTGCCATCATTCATAATTTGCTACATATTTTTTTCATCTCAGATAATCATGTGTTAAAGTCATGTATAATCAGTAATGTTATAAATAATAAAAAGGAAGCATTTAAAATAGCAAAAAAGAAAAAATGACGATGGGGTTCATTGATCAAACAATGCACGGTATAGGGATTATATGTAACTTGGCCAATTGGTGGATGTCATGATAGACCAACGCGTGCAATACAAGAGATTGAAAAATCTGCTTACTTAAGAAACCATATATCAATCAATTAACCAAAATATACATTTAGTCCTTTAATTTTATATAAGGTTTTATTTTGATCCCTTAACTTTAAAAAAGTGTACTTTTAGTCGTTTAACTCTAAAATTGTTAGTCTTAAATGATGATTTTTTTGTAACAATCATGGTTGTTTTGAATATTAAATTTAATATGTTAGCATTTAGTAATGTTTTATTAGCATTCAAGAGCTCGATATCATCATTTTTTGTTAACAGTTTTAGAATTAAAAGACTAAGAGTTTAATTTTTAAAATTAAAGGATCAAAATGAAATTTTGTGTAAAGTTAAAGGATTAAAAGTATACTTTAGTCTAATCAATTTAATCTTGAACATTATATTATGTTAATTTAGTGTCGATAAACATTTAATATATAATTAAATTCTTTATATGTGCAGTTAAGCATATCCACCAGCAAGGAGACTTGCTTTGGTTTGCAAATGAAAAGGAATCTCTGGGCCCTACCGTTGATTGTCCTCGTTAATGATGATTAAAAAGAAGACTTTTTTTTTCTTCCCAAACACACAACAAAGGAATAAGAAATTAAGAATGTGCACTTATTTTCAATTTCATATGAGTGGACCATTCATGTCAGTGTGATCTTTTCAAAATACACACACACACATATATGAGGCTAAAACCTTTCTTTTTTAATTTGAAGATAATGTTTAACCTGAAAGATAATGCAACTCCAAATAATGATACATATATATATGATATCGTTATATTATTTATTTTAAAATATTTGTATCAAAATAGATGAAGTTTATATTTTTCATTGCAAGGAAAATAAGTGCCACAAAATTTTTAATGTTAGGGAAGGATAATGCACATATCTCTAATTAATTAAAACTAATTTAATAAATCTCATAAAAATGTTTGACCTAAAACTTGAAAGCTTGATTAATAATTTTTTTTACTTCAAGTTTTTTTATTGTAATTTGATCTCTCTCAACCAGAAAGTCCTTTGAATTGCATTCAAATTAATTAGACAGCACCTAGAAAAACCAAATATCCAACAACAAAACATTAAAAAAACAAAAGACAGACAGATTAATACAACCAAAGCCAAGCATCTAAACAGAAAGAAACCGGCCAACCCATCCTTTGTCTTGTAATAGAAGCACAAGCCTCAGGCCTAGCCCCATACTATGTGTTGTCCCTTTCCAAGGTCAAAGCCGAAAGAAGATGCATTATCAGAACCCCACTAGTTGGGACACATACCCTTTAACGGCCAAACCTGCAAAATACAATCACCTGCCTCATTTTCTGGCCCACCAGAGATGAGAATCCAACATCTCCAATTCTGGGTAGTTGCTCACAATCGGATTCAAACCTCACCAATAAGGAGAGGGTTTAACAGAGGGATTAGTCTTTCGCATTGTAACGAATCAAAAATTAAATCCCCACTAAATGAGATGTTCATATTTAGTACCTGACAGTGCCTCAAATAGGATTGTCTCATATTGTCTCTATCCACAAATCTCAAGGATTTTCTTTCACGATGCCAAATCTTTTACCATCAACTATGGTTTCTGCAAATTTACTTCAGAAGAACAGCTTGGGCCTGCATAAACCCTATTGTCTCTCTTTCATTATCAGCTGGTAACATTTCTTCACATAACCCAGCAAAGCTTATATTTCATTTATTCCACTTCTAGCAATTGGAATTTTCAAGATGACATCTTTTCTCTTCATCATGAATATTCATTTCAGTTCTGCTCAAAACCCAAGACCCATTATCAGATCAGTCACCATTAATCTTTTAATCCCGCGTGTCCATCTGTCACCATCTACGTCCGCACATTCTTCATTACCAATTCTCCAACAGAGAACTAAATTCATCACCTTAGGTAAAGAATCAAGGTTTAGCCTTACGAAACAGATATATAGAGACTTGGCTTAGTTTTGAAAATGTTATGGTCTGCCACGGATACAGAGAAGATAATGTTTGTGCAGATTTTTTTGGCTGATTTTAGTTTAAGCTCGAGAGGCTGGTCAACGTTTTTGATGAACCACATGTAGAGCTGCAAACGATATTGTATAATGATTTCAGAGGGGTCTTGTTACCCGGAGCAAAAATGAGCTGATTTGATTGGGCATTTTACCCTGTATCTTTACCCCTCCCAAAAAAAAAAAAAAAAGAAATCCCAAATTAAATAAAAATTATTTTTTTATAATGCACCTCAATTTCTCTTCTCATTTAAGCACTCTGTATAGTCTCCACAGTTGCACCATTGACACTTCTATCATATTACGCCGCTTTTTCTTACTGTAACACTGTACAAATATCAAATTGAACTCGGAAATGGGGGCCTTTCCTTCCAACAAAGTTAGATGTTAAAGCTCAGAGAATATATACTCATTGATATCCTTTGTTAAACCATTTTATAAAACAAACAATACTAATACATCTTAATCCTTATTTTAGAGAAGAAGAAAGCTATATGCACATCCTTGCATATTGCCGTGCACCATAAAATGCTGAGCTGATCCTAGATAGATTCAGGCATGTAATTTGACCAACAATGAAGCTTAACAAGAAAAACGGGTGGAAAGACATGGGACATAAATTCATAATGCGAAGTACAATACAACACATCAGTAAAAAGCATACCAAGCAGTAGAATACAAACAGGACGGACTCTCACAGCATAAGAAATATCCAATCACAGAATCCTTCCCTCAAGAGATTAAGAACTTTTTTTACATAAATCCTGCACCCTATGAACAATCCGGCTTATCACATTCAACTTAATCGAAGAAACCAGCCCCTTTTTTCCCCCTGGCAGCCGTACTTTCAGCTACATTGCATAGATTATTTCTCCGCTGCTATCAATATCAAGGTCGGGATCTGTCTCTAGGTCCTCATCCATGTCATCCTCAAGATCCAAGCTACCTGTAAGATATTGGTTGAGTGACTGAGTACCAGCCGCAGGAATTGTCGCCTCAGCAATTATCTGCATGATTTCTTCGATGCTCTGCATTGGTTGATCAGGCTCTTCAAACTGGTTGTTCATCGTACCATCCTCCATGAGATCAGCCGGAAGATTCTTTAGAAACCATTCATGGTTTCTAATCTCAGGCATGGTTATCCTCTGTTTTAAATTGATGTTAATTTCCAATTAGAAGATCAAAGCCTTCGCCCATTTCTTAAAAAAGAAAAACATGTAACAGAATTGGACAAGAGTATAACTAGAAAACCCAATTCTTTTCAATGAACTCAAGCATATAAATAAAGTAAATATATTTAAACAATAAAAATATTGACCTGTGAAGGTTCACCAACGAAGATCCTTGATATCAGATGACAGCACTCAGGAGATATTTGAACATAGTCAGGAATTGAGTACTGGACATTCAATATCCTCTGCAAGCAATATCCAGACAGATTAGGCACATTATGCCTATCAAGTTACCATTGACCGAAAAAGAAAGGGATGAATTACATGGATTGTCTTGCGGAAGTTTTTAGGTTCATCAGGGTCCTCAAAAGGATATGCACCAACCAACATCACATATAAGGTTACCCCACAAGACCACACGTCTGCAATCTGAGTCATATTTAAATAATATCATCAATAAAAAGTATCTATTGCATTAGGAAACCAATGAAAGCTATCCTGAAAGAAATATGCTAGTGCATCATCATCTGATCAAACTTTTCATGCACCTACTTGCAGGAGATCAGGCATGGTCTTATTCACAAGCCTTGTAAGCCTTTGCTTCTGACCATGAATGAAAGTTACTACATAATCCAGAACTACACACAGAAAATTATGCACAGTGCCAACAAAGTTTTGGTCCACTTAGTTTTGAAGAATCATTCAAAACTGGACTGGGTAGCATTATAAGAGCAACTGAATTGGAGCTTGGTAGTTTCGTATTTTGGTTTGTTTAATTCGTTAAGTGGTTTCTTATATTTATTAAGTCAATTATCATTGCTAATCATGCATTGTAGTGGGTTATCAGACTGAGATACTTGGTTTGTTTGCTTCTTCCTTAACCTATATATGCGTGTGGGCAGATGTTATCAATTATTCTATCAATTATTCAAGTCCATCAATAATAAACCAACGAAACGAGCTTTATTCCTGTCTCTGTCATTGTCTCTTTTACATTCTCTTCCCAAACAATTAGTAAAGATTTGGCCCATAATCCATAAGGTCACGGGTTCCAATCTTGCTGTCTTTGTGAGGATCTTCTTAGCGGGCAATATATAATTACCTATGTAAGCACTCCTTTGAATTTGGAGGCATACTCTGGCCCTATGAGCCCCTGTGAGCCAATTCATCAACTTTTATTTATCGGGGAAAAAAAAATTATGCACAGTTGTTTGATTCTCTAACCATCCTTCTTTTCCCAACACAAAAACAAAAGATCTTATAATTGGAAAAACATGAAAACACCTTGTTAAGTAAAGTACACACCAAATTGGAGGGGGTAAAATCAAGAGATTTAACAGTAACAATAAAAAAATGAATTAAATCCCAGAAAATTGCAGCAGCTGTTCTCCCCCCCCCCCCCAAAAAAAAAAAAATCTGATCCTAGAAGCCAAAGAACCAATTCATCGGAGGTTACGGTCACACATGACTACTTCCTATAAAAAAACAAAAGCTGTAAATTGTGTCCAACAAAAAAAAAAACATAGATAGGAAAGCATCCTAAGTGGAAACGCTCAGTGTCACTAGTAAGATGAGTTTTCTCCTGGTGATAGAAGTTAAATATACCTTGCCATCATATTCCTTCTTCAGCAACACTTCAGGAGCAATGTACGCAGGAGTGCCAACTGTAGACTTCGGTTGCGAATGAAGCACCGAGGACTGCAAAGTCAACCATGACACAGGATACAAGGAGATTACAAGTTGAAACATCAATGACCAGGGCTAAACGAAGAAAATATCTTGACTTCCAAGAAAGGATACTTTTCAGTAAACTTTCTAAACAATGCTCTTTTCCAATTTGGGTGCAACAAGCTGAAATGTCACTTTTAAAGCCGCAGCTCAAAGAAGCAATTTGAAGAAGAAAGTATACCTTCGAGTACCCAAAATCACAAATCTTCAAGCGAGGAGCTGGACTTCCATCTAACAGTGTGTTCTCTAACTTCAAATCACGATGGCATACTTGCTTTAAAAATTAAAAAAAAAAAAAACAAAGGAAAAGGAGAGAGACAGAACAATGAAAATCAATTCAAAGATCTCACTAGGTCTCCTGGGCAGCGAAAAAAATATTGCCAAGCAAAGACAGAGGAGGCATTTGGTGCACAGTATACATCTAGGATACATACCAACGCACTAAATGCCACCTAAATGTATTAGTATTAAACTTGCATACCATTGCATGACAATAGCTAACCCCTGATATAAGCTGCTGGAAGAAGAACCGTGCCTGCAACAAAAAACAATCCACATTAAAGATAACTTGACAGCACAGCTCAAGCACAATGGCTCAATAGAAGAGAACCTCATCCTCGTTGAACCTCCCTGCATTGCAGATTCGTTCAAATAGCTCCCCTCCAGAAGCATATTCCATCACAATAGCTAAATGTGTTGGGGTCAATATGACCTATAGTCAAAAGGGCAAGTAAACAAATCAAAATACTTCTATGGCCGGAAGAGATATGATTGGTAATGGGTTGCACGGACCTCCTTAAACCTGACAATGTTAGGATGCCTCAGTGACCTGTGATTTATAATTTCCCTTTGCACATTCTCATCTATCTGTTAAGAAACAAGTAAGACTATTGATCAAGCACAAGAGCAACATAGTATCTGTTTAAGTGCAATTGTACCAAGAATTAGAGAGTCCACAGCTTAGGATATATCGAGTCCAATGAGTTGAAGTAATGAGGTACCAAAACCAGGGCGGGGGGAATGAGTGTTGAGAGTGCGTAACCTCAGGGAGAGAAATTTCCAGGATTTTACGAGACGGAGGACAGGGCATATTTCAGGAAAACCTTTCATGTTTTACCATTGCGTCTTAGTAACCAAAAATACTGCTAATATTTCTAAGCCATTAAATGCATACCGCTGATGCAGGCACAACATAAACCCCAGGAAATAAAAGAATAACAATAAATATACATAGATTCAAAATTAATTTAGGAACTAACTAATGATCAAACCAAAGATTCAAGACGTCGTTAAACTGCAGTTATAAGTAGAAAAAGAAACACGATTGACTTTCTATGGCGCTAAAGGCAGAATTTTCGCAGGGGCTCAGCCTCCATCAGTCCATTCAAAAGGAAAGGATAACAGAAATGCATCTTAATCCCGAAACCAAGATGCTTTTAACTCATTAATCGGATGTAGTTGTCATCGGAGACTTTCGACTCTTTCGATTACCACATGAGGAAATATTTGACATCCACTTTAGGCAACCACTAAAAGAAAAGACGAAATAATTAGGGAGCTAACCTTATCACCTCTCTCAATATACTTCACAGCGACAAGCTCCTCTGTCTGCTTGTCCCTCATAAGCCTGGCGACCCCGAAATTGCCAGACCCAATATCGCGCACGAGTTCATATCGATCGCTATCATGCATGATCGGCATATCCATTCCTGGCCCACTGTGATGGCCGAACGATCCATTTCTGCCTCCACTGTAAATCCCCTGTATGTAGAAATCTCAAAGAAACTTGATTCTCACATTATCATCTCAACAGATGAAAGGAAGAACCCCAAAAACCTCAATCAGATCGAATAAAGAAAAGCCAGCAGCTTGACGTGGTTGAACCTAGACCACCGGATTAGATGAGACGAACAAGGGCAGGTGGCCGAAGAAAGACACCAAAAAGATGGTTTTGAGCCCGTGAATCTTCACCAACCTGAATGGGTACTTAAAATTTTATTTTCCAACACTTGAATATATAGTTGTGGAGTTGCAGAAAGCGGGATTGATGATAAGCTCGCGAACCCTCCTTTCTTCTGTTTATTTTTCCCTTTCTTCTTCTCCTCCTCCTGTTTTGCTATCCGTAGATCTTCGCTTCCCTTTCCTTGCTTTCCTTCTTCCGAGTTATCTTTCTCGAGTTTATCCAAAACCTTTCTGAGAGAGAAGGACTAGGCAGATATTTTCATCTGGGCAGAGAAATTATCAGTAGTTTTTTGTCAAAATCAGTGGGATCCGACTGCGAAGACAGAAATAGCCTTCGGCTGTGGGAGGAGGAGCGGAAAGTTATGAGCTTTGAAGTTCAACAAAATGGTCAACTTTGCGGTTCAAGTTCGAAGCCAATGACGATAATACAATTCAGAAAAGGCAATCAAAAGTGGAAATCAAAAGAGGTTAGGCTTACCAAAGATAAGGTGTCCGGCGGGGAAGGTAACGTGACTTCTCTCTCCAAGAGAAAAAACATGCACACTTTTTTCTAATTTCTTTCGAATTGAAAATTCATTGTGAATTAAGATATATAATTTTCTTCAGAACAAAATAATTTTTCATCTTCACAATAAAGCAAAATTAAGATTAATTAGTGGGTGACTATCTATAGCCAGAAGAAGGTATTAAATAATTCAAGTTGACAAAAAAATTACAATAAATAAAATGACAATTTTTAAGTGGCCATTCTATATTCGTCTAGAAAATTCAATAAACCTTTTTAAAAAACTACGCAGTTCAACACAAACTTATCCATGTTTCTCATGTATTGCTAAAAACAAATTAGACTATTCATGTTTATAGTTAAGTAGTTTGAGTATGGTGCTTGATTAGGTAGTATTGCTTAATATAATTTGATTGATGCTAACTTGATGCTACTCATGTGAGTTTATAAAATTAACTTGTTAACATTGAATGATGCGTTTGACTTAAATATTTTTTTAAAAATTGATTCTCTTAAAAAATATTTTTACCTCAAATAAATATAAATATGCATTTTAAGTGGTGATTCTGTGAGTTGTCACACACATAAATATAGAATGAGAGAGGGAGAGAGTTTGACATATAAGTTTCTATTATTTTAGTCAATCATTATCATGAAGAGTAAAACTCACTCATTAGAAGAATGTAGTTTAAGACAGGCATACATAAAATTCTAAAAAATGAGAATATTATGTATAAATTTGGATCCTCTATTGTATTTTTTCTCCTAATAGACCTATATTACATTCACAAACAAAACAAAGAAAAATATTTAGAAATATCAGTTAAACAAACAAAATTGGGAAAAAAAAAAAAAAAGCACAGCAAAGGTTCCAAGGCGATTGTACATGAAGTCCATTCCCAATTATATGACAAAGTAGTCTCCAAGGAAAAAAGAAAGAAAGAAATCACAATCACAATCCATGTGCGAATGCCAAATCTTAAAGTGACTTGCACTTAAAAAAATTAAATTAAAATACGAAGATAGTGAAAAGTGATGTCATGACAGATGGGAGCTTGCAGGGATTTACAATTAAACAAGTCATAAAATAATCATAATCGAACCAAAAGGGTATAATAATAATTAATTAATATTTATTTAAATCACGTCGCTTCATTCAATGACGAATAAATTCTAAATTATGCATATGATAACTCTTGGATCCAGAAGGAAGTAAATGTATAATAATAATAATAATAATAATAATAATAATAATAATAATAATAATAATAATAATAATAATAATAATAATAATAAATAACTATATCCGTAAATAAGGTTGTTTCTGGTGCATTCTTAAAAGCAGTTTGTTGCCACGCTTTTAATTGGTTTCTTGCATGACTGTGAGTTGCTTATATTACTTTCCCATTTTGCTTCAGCTTGTCTCTTCTCTTTTAGTAACAGCCTTAATTTGGTTGCACACATGATTATATACTATCACGCAAAAACAGGGCAACTTTTTTCATTGTATTTTTTACCATCAAAATGGAAACCTAAGATCTTGTTGGGAAAATATGAAGTGCATCACACTTGACCCAACTAAGTATTCCTCTAATCTTATTTATAAGTCACTTCCAACATATTTCACACAAATTAAGAAAAATCTTAAACTTCATTAAATCTCATTTAAAATCCAACAACTTTCTAATTTTATTCCTATTTAATATACATTACATTTCATGTAAACAAAGTTAACACAATAATAAATGAAGAGTAAAATTATACACCCATATACTTGTACATCCATATAAAAAGTTTTTCTTAATGCCCTATAAATAGTACCAAAAAATCTCATCTCTCTTTATCTTATAAATAGGACCAGAGGAGTACATAATATGTGGATATATATATTCAATTGCAATCTCTATTAATTTTTTTAATATGAAATGAATAAGTTATGCATTTTTAAAAAATTTCCATGAAAAAATATAGCGCATGAGCCCTGTGTCTTTTATTTTTTTTAAATCTTCCTATTGAAGACAATCCTATTCAAACACTGCTGGGTACTAAATGTGGGCACATATTCTAACGGGAATTTAAACCTTGATTCGTTAGAGACTAACTCTTTCTACTAGACCCAACTCTCATTGTGAGACCTATCTCCATCTACGCTACACAGTGCTTAAGTTTGGGCTAATGCCAAAAATTTTTAGCAAAATAAAACAACAGAAAGACAAGGGTTTTTCCCTCCATTATGGGTACAGCCCAAAACGATTATCACATAGCCCAAGTGACACATACCGGGCCAAGCCCATAAAAGATATATGGAAGAATCTGGCCCATTTAATTGTTTTATGAAAAGCGAGCACGTCCTGGGGTTTAACTCTCATCGTGGTCTGAAACTATGGGTGGCGTATTAATTGATCACAGTCTTAATATAATTGAAAACAGAAATAAAACTGATATAATTCAAATTAACAATAATAATGATAAGAAAGAGAACGCATGCGAGTTGGAAATGATTTTTACTGTTTAGTGGTGGGATTCCAAAAGCAATCTCAATCCCAACCACAATCAAAGCACATGTTAGAGAGTTCTTCATTACTCTTCCATTCAATTCAATTCAATTGTTTTTTTTTTTATCAGAAGGGACAAGTACTAATTAATAGCCTAATTGATAAGTAGAAGATCGAACTTATTTATAGAAAGAGCTTTCATACCATTGCGCTGGTTTGCAAATATAGTGACTCATCTCAAATTAGAGACGAAAAAACTTACGTAATTTTAGGTTATATATGAATACTGAGTCATATTAAATTTAGTAATGAAATGATGCTGCAAACAAAGACAATTCTTAAAGGACAGACAAAGACATCATCCTCTGTGTCGCCAAAAACCGCCTCACAAACGGACAAGTCACAGCATTTCTTCTTCTTATAAGATTCCTTCTTCACATACATATGTACTTGAAATGATTTCCGTAAATTAGATCATAATAATTACAGTACTGATAGTTAAATTGGGTGAAACCAACCTAATACCTATTAAGAAAACAAAAGAATAGCGTACGTTAGAAAATACTTGAATAAATAATACTCATTCGGTCCTTAATATAAGACCCATTTAACTAACTTGATTAAATTAAGGAAGTTAGGTAAGTTAGTTGATTAGAAAAAATGTGACACATTTTTTCTAAAATACTATAATCATCTTTCTTAATACCTCCTTTTCTTTTTTTACTTGATTATGGTTGAAGGAGTATCTATAGGAATAATTTAGAGAAAATTGATAAATATGAGAAATGGGTCTTATATTTAGGATCAAAACCAACTCAGGAATTGAATCTTATATTTAGGACTGAAAGAGTAATAAGCAGGAGGTAGCATGCAGTGGAAGAATAAAAATTCTGAGCGGATTAGAGGAACACAATATTATTTCTTGAAATTTGTAAGATTTACAAATAATTTTAATATAATTATTATAATATTATTATTAATATTTAAGGTGCGGGGAGGGGACAAATGAGGATGGTCACATTATCACGTGAAAGGGGCCCACTTCTTCGTTAGAAGGGGGCGTCTTGCATGCTCTGGTCTCTAGAGCCTCTCTTGGCTTCTTTCTTTCCCTTAATAAATACAGAATATTAATGTATATTATCCCGATTTTTATTTTATAAATATATAAAAATTAAAAAAAATAGTTAACACAATTATTTATAACTAGTATAAAAAGAATTTGTGACATTTTTTAAAATAAACACCATCATTGAATGATTAAAAGCAAAAATAACAATATCCCAATAAAGAGGGATATTATTGGAAAAAAAAGAAACAATTAATAGAAGATGCCAAAGAAAATTAGACATTATATTTATGAATAAAACAAAACTCTCAAGTAAATCTTAGATTTAGGAGGTGAGAGAGTAATTTGAATGGAAGGAGAAATGGAAAAAATAAGAGGAAAAATGGATTTTTTTTTTTTAAGGAAAGAATTAAGAAAAACTATAAAAGATGAAACATCATAGTAGGACTAGGATGTATCAATACACTTTCCCAGGAACACACATACAAAAAGGAGAACTGTTAAAGATACCATTTGAGGGGTTCCAGATTTAGGAGAATCTCCATGGAAACTAACCATCTCCTTCTGAGGCATCAAGCTTTCCTGGGTCAAGCTTCACAAAGGACAGCGCTTTATCAATCTTGTGTCGCAAGGAATCAAAATTCTCGTCACCCAAACAAGAATCCAAATTCCACCACTCCCTCTTAAAAAAAGTAGTTTGGATGTGTACACAACCACCCGAGATAAGATACCACAATGGACATAGGGGGTGTTTACTATGAAACACCCTTAAAAAAACCAAAATCATGGTTTTGGGAAAAGCAAAAAAATTTTGCTTTTGGAAAAAAAAAAAAGAGTGTGAGAGCCTATAAGATATGTATCTTGTTGTTTTTTTTATAAACATATTTTTTTATAAATATATTTAATCTTATATCTTATAAATATATATACATATTAATTATTTATTAATTATATTATCTTATGTATTATTAATTATGTTAATAAAATATATATTATTAACAATTTTATTCCTTCAAATTAAAATATATCATAAAATATATTTTTTTCTGTAATTATCATATTAACTTATGTCTTTTTTAGTAATTTGTACATGTAAAAAGTGCTTCTGGTAACAACTATCCAAACACTCTCACTTCTCAGAATCACTTTTTCACAAAATCTATTTTTTAAAAAATTTATTCTCCCCAGAATCTATTCTCCAGAAGCTATTCTCCAAACCATGGTTTGGTTATATCCAAACACCCCCATAATAGTACAACAGCAACTCATTCCCCATAATTTTTATTTTCATATCATTTTATTGGTAATTATATTGTCCTTCAATTTTTAATTTTATATTTATATACTTTTTTAATAATTTTTTAAATTTTGCTCTGGTAATATCGTTAACCCCTTTCTAGTAGAGAAAAATTACAAGAATAACGGTATTAATAGAAGAAATTCAAAGAATTTAATTTTAAAAAACATAGGCATCTAATTAAAAAAGAGAGGAAAATATAGATATTTACAAAATAATTTTTCTTCTTATCACAAATAATTTACAACATTTGAGTTTGGACCTTCAATCCCACAAGTGAGGTCAATTCAATACCTACTCCATATACCATTGAACTTAATATGTGAGCACTTAAAATTAATTACTAATTTAAACATTTAATTTTCAAATTAATAATTTTAATTTTTCCAACATGATTATAAATAATAAAATTAAGCATTTTAAAATTTTTAATGAAATATTTATAACAAAGTTAAAAATTAGTTTAAAATATAAATTTTCCAAATAGATGGAATATCTGTACAGTGTTAATAAGTAAAATGAAAGGCGAGTAGCTGTATTTTATTTATTTTTCCTGAGAGACGGGGGGTTTAATGTTTGGAAAAATCATAAAAAAAGACTATAGAATTAAAAAAATTACAAATTAGGACTCATGACAATATTAACGTATCAACAATTTTTGTGAATCGGTCACTGTATGTACTTTTTTTAATTTTATGGTTTTTTTTTTTGTGATTTCTCTTAATTTTTTTAACCAACCACTTTGGATTCTTCCTTCCTTTAGAATTGACCGAATCAAATGTCTTTTAATTATTATTGTAAGTAGAAACACGAAAGATCCGTCCAAGTCACAAGGCCTCAAATTCCATTATGCTATCATTACTTCCCATGGAAGCAGATTTAAGAGAATCTTATGCCCCCCTCCTTACTTTATTTGACCACTTTTATCCAATATTTAAATCCATTTTAATAGTGACCCAACCAAACACCAGCCCCCAAATTACCATCTTACCCCCTTCTTCCCTTCCAAGTCTTCTGTTTTACCGTCCATTGTTAATCATGTTTAAGTTGACATGTGTGTTACGGTAAACCTAAGCAGACGTTTTTGCTGTCGCTTAACATCATTATTATTGTTATTATATTTGAAGTCAATTATTGTTAATCTATCTTACCGGCATCACAATATCGATTCAAGATCTTGTGTTGCTCCTACTTTGACCATTCTCTTAATTAATTTAATCCCACATTTATATGCTAAATCTATTTACTGATCAAAGTATCAAACTATCAACTTAATCATGACTCCCACGTTTTATAATATCGCTTTCATTGAAGCATAGAACGAATAATTCACTTAGCACATGGCTATTATTCAAATATACTACTTTTGGTACTAATTATAAAACCTTATTTATAAATTATAAATAAAATACTCCTCCGGTCCTAATTATAAGACCCAATTGACTTATTTGAGGAGATTAAGGAAGTAAGTTAAGTTGCTTATTTATAATAAATAAGTGTTGTTATTCCTAAAATATCCTTGCTAATTAAGTATATTGGCTAAAACTATCATTATTAGAAGGATTATCTTGGAAAAAAATGCATAAATATAAGAGAAAAAATGAATTGGGTCTTATAATTAGGACCAAATAAAAAGTCAAATTGAGTCTTATAATAAAGACCAGAGGAGTATTATAATTAGAACCGGAGATAGTACAAAATATAACTCATCAATCTAATAAATGCCGCTGGTAAAAAAAAATGACAACCTTGTAAATGCCATCAAAACACTATTAATTTGTCGTATGTATCAGTTCGACTTAAATCGATTTTTCTGAACTTAAACTTCGCACAAACCTAAACTTATCCTTTATGAATTTAAGATAAAAAATTGGCTTTCGAAACTGCTTGAGTTTTGTATGTTTATTTTATTTTGTATGTTCATTAAATAATACTTGGTTAATAAAAATATTTTAGAAAAGACAACACATATTTATTATAAAAAATTAATTTAAATAATTTTTAAATCTATTTAAATTAGTTAACTAATTTTTATATTAAGGATAGGAAGTAGTTAGGAACTAAAATAATTAATTTTTTGTTTAAAAGCTTTGAATTTCATGGACCACCCAAGAATATGACAACATGAGTAAATAAAGCAAGGAAGTGGGGGCATTTGTGGAAATTTAGGCGAGACGTATATTGAATAATGAAGTAATTGGTGGATTCTTTAACATTTATTTATTTATGGTCAGAAGGTGCGGATTCTTCCAACGGGAGCATCCGACAAAAGCAGTACAGATGCGGGAAATAGGAGGTGGGAGCGATCCAATTGGAGTAGCAGGTTTTAGATAATAATAACAATAAATAAATAAATAATAGGGGAAATCACAAATAAAGACCCTTGAATTAACAAAATCACTCTATGGTCACCTGAATATGCTAAATTACTATGAGGGACCTGGTCTCAAATTGTAATTATGAAATCATGGTCAAATTACCAAAATACCCCTCTTTAAATTTTTTTTTTTAAAAAGAAAGCCACTCCTCACCGGAATCCGGCCACCGGCGCCGGAGCTCCGGCGGCCGCTTCCGGCCACTGTCAGCGGCCGGACCCCGGCGTCCGGCGGCCGGAGCTCCGGCGCCGGCGGCCGCTTCCGGCGGTCTTCCTTTGTTTTTTTTTTTAAACTGTTTTTTTTTTTTAATTGGGGGAAGTGAGGTTGGGGGGATTTGATCCCCCAACCTAATGCTTCCCAAAATAAGGAATGACCATTGAGCCAACAAATTTTTGTTAACAGTATAATGCAAAAAAAAATATAAGTTAACTCATTTACTCTTGTTCCAGGTGATAACAACAATACATTTGGAAATAACAAGTTCTGATTGTAAAATAACACGTCTGGAATAAAAATTAAACAATATGTTTTTTTATAACAATAAATTTTGTTGCAGGTAATAACAACAATACATTTAAAAATAACAAGTTCTGATTATACAATAACAAGTTTGGGATTAAAATTTAAGAACACGTTTTTTTTATAACAATACACTTTGTTTCAAGTGATAACAACAATACATTTAAAAATAACAAGTTCTGATTATAAGATAATAAGTCTAGGATTAAAATTTAACAACACGTTTTTTATAACAATTAATTATTTTATACTTTTAAAAAATAAATTATTTATAACTTATAAAAAATATTTTTAATATATTTATTTCTCTAAAAAAATACTTTTTAATCTGTATATCCATACAACTCATTATAAATCAAACTACTTCTTATAAATTATAAAGTATTTATAATAAGGCATTTTTATTTATTAATCATAGTATAAATTTTATATTATTTCATTCTTTAAATATTAAAAATAGTTTTTATATTTAAAGAATAAAATAGTATTTTTAATTATAAATTAGAGATAAATTTCATTTATAAATTTAAGCAGTCAAAAAGTATTTTTAATCCACAATAAATTGTACTATTTATAATTTATAAGAAGTAGTTTGATTTATAATAAGTTGTATAGATATATAGATTAAAAAATTTTAAAAAAAAATTAAAAAAGTGTGTTGCCATTTTCCCTAAATTTTATTTATAAATTTGAACAATAAAAAAGTATTTTTAATCTATAAAAAATTATACTTCAAGTTCTGATTATAAATTGGAGATAAAAATTATTTTTTTAGCAAATTAAATAGATTACAAGTACTTTTTATAAGTTATAAATAATTTATTTTCCAAAAGTATAAAATAATTAATTGTTATAAAAAAAAAGGTGCTGTTGAATTTTAATTTCAGACTTGTTATTTTATAATTAGAACTTGTTATTTCCAAATGTATTGTTGTTATCACTTGAAACAAAGTGTGTTGTTATAAAAAAACATGTTGTTAAATTTTAATCCCAGACTTATTATCTTATAATCAGAACTTGTTATTTTTAAATGTATTGTTGTTATCACTTGAAATAAAGTGTGTTGTTATAAAAAAAAACGTGTTGTTAAATTTTAATCTCAAACTTGTTATTTTATAATCAGAACTTGTTATTTTTAAATGTATTGTTGTTATTGCCTGCAACAAAATTTATTGTTATAAAAAAAACATATTGTTAAATTTTTATTCCAGACGTGTTATTTTACAATCAGAACTTGTTATTTCCAAATGTATTGTTGTTATCACCTGGAACAAGAGTAAATGAGTTAACTTATATTTTTTTTTGCATTATAATGTTAACAAAAATTTGTTGGCTCAATGGTCATTCCTTATTTTGGGAAGCATTAGGTTGGGGGATCAAATCCCCCAACCTCACTTCCCCCAATTAAAAAAAAAAAACAGTTTAAAAAAAAAAACAAAGGAAGACCGCCGGAAGCGGCCGCCGGCGCCGGAGCTCCGGCCGCCGGGCGCCGGGGTCCGGCCGCCGACAGTGGCCGGAAGCGGCCGCCGGAGCTCCGGCGCCGGTGGCCGGATTCCGGTGAGGAGTGGCTTTCTTTTTAAAAAAAAATTTAAAGAGGGGTATTTTGGTAATTTGACCATGATTTCATAATTACAATTTGAGACCAGGTCCCTCATAGTAATTTAGCATATTCAGGTGACCATAGAGTGATTTTGCTAATTCAAGGGTCTTTATTTGTGATTTCCCCTAAATAATACGGGTATTACTATTATTAATAAATGACAATAGTCCCGTAGTTTTTTTTTGTGGGAAGGTTGCAGTTTTGGTCCAATTTCACTTATAACTTTATAAGTGGTTAGTATCTGTTCATTTAATTCGAAAAAATATGAATAATAAACGGATGAAAAAAATTATGTTTTCCTTAGGCTGCGTGTTTTCAGTTTTTTAATATGAGGACAAATAAATAGGGATAGTGGAAATACATTAAAAAAAAAAAAGATGAACATTTGATGATAAAATAATAAAGCAGAAGATAATTCGGTGGACCAAGCCACAGAGAGAATCTTGATTCAATGTGGACGAAGAAACAAGGAATCTAACGGTTGTTGCAGCCTGTCTCTTTGAGTTAATAAAATAATTTAAAAAAGGGAAAAAGCATCTTTTATTGTGTTCTCTGTCCGTGTTTGAGAAGTAGATTTGGGACGGAATTTTTCGTTTGATTATTATTATTATTATTATTACTCCCTCCGTTACTAATTATAAAAATTAGTTGACTAATTGAAAAAATTAAAAAAATAAATTAAATTAGTTATTTGTAATAAATAGATATTGTTTTTTCTAAAATATCTTTGTTAGTCAAGTGTATTGACTAGAACCATCATTATTAGAATGACTATCTTGAAAAAATACATAAATATGAAAGATTAAATAGATTGGGGTCTTATAATTAGGACTAAAATAAAAATCAAACGATATCTTATATCAAAAACCTGAGGTAGTATTTTACATGAGATCATCTAAGTATAGAACTTCCTAATGAGATTATAATAGTCATAATACTACTCCCACACTTAATGTAAAAATCAGATGACTAATTAGTTAGTTATTTATAATAACTATATGTTTGCTTCCTTAAATTACCTTTATTTAATCATGTGCAGTTGGATAGAAATATTTTATATTTCTCTGGTTTTTAATATAAGACCTATTTAACTAATTTAATTAGATTAAGAAAGTTAGGTAAGTTAGTTAATTATAAAAAAATGACACATTTTTTCTAAAATACTATAATCATCTTTCTTAATACCCCATCTCCCTCTCCTACTTGGTTATGGTTGAGGGAGTATCCATAGGGGTAATTTAGAGAAAATTAATAAATATCAGAAATTGGTCTTATATTTAAGATCAAAACTAACTTAAGAATTGGGTCTTATATTAAGGATCGGAGGAGTAGTTAATAAGAATACTTTTGAGAACACATTAACATAATAAATTTGAGTTTTATATTTATTACCGTTAATTAGCTATTATATTTAGAACATGAGATAGTATTATTTATAATTAATAAATATATAATTGAAAATTGATCAATGCGTTGCTGAAACGTTATGTATTAATGGGGGGAAAAAAAAACCTAGGGACCACTTTTACCGTCACTGGGAATTTTTAAACGTAATCTTGGAGCTAAGAGCAAATATCTAAAAGGGGTCCCACACATTATTATCTCTTCAACACCACGACTGCCCACCTTGACAAACCAAAATCTGCTTGATATAAAATTCGAGCTGTCATGTGGAGTACTTTTCATGGATGTGCTGATATTTTTTGTATGAAGATTTTACAAATGAAGCGAATTAAAAAGTAAGAAAAAAATATTGATGTTTTACATGAGCAAAAGGATTAGATAACACTGGAACAAAATACTTTAATTTGACTAATTGGTAAAGAATTTGGTAACACAATGCAAAGCTTACCTTTTCCTAAGGATCACGAAAATCTTCTTTTTAATAGTTTAAAATAAGTGTTCTTTTTTATATTTCAAGAAAATATTAAATGCTTTATTTCCTGGTTGCCCCTTAATAATTCATTCACTAGTGGTTGAATAGTAGTATTTATTTAAAAGCACTAGGCATTATATCTAAAGAACATTAAACTCGTCTGCAAAAAATTAGACTATTTAACGATTTGTTTGGCTCATACTCTTATGGTCCTTAATATAAGACACATTTAACTAATTTGATTAGATTAAAAAAGTTAGGTAAGTTAGTTAATTATAAAAAAAGTGACATATTTTTCTTAAAACACCATAATCATCTTTCTTAATACTCCATCTCCCTCTTCTACTTGATTATGGTTGAGGGAGTATCCCTAGGGATAATTTAGAGAAAATTGATAAATATAAGAAATGAGTCTTATATTTAAGATCAAAACTAACTTAACAATTAGGTCTTATATCAAGAATCGGAAGAGTATATAAAAAAGTTTTTTGTCATGCTTTTCACGAAACGGATGGAGTATGACGCACACATGCATGTATACGTGCGTATAAGGACGAGATGTGAGGGATGTCGGAAAGAAGAGCTAGTTGGATACGCAAAAGATTTAGTCGGTAAAACTTGTCCAAAAGAAACCAAATACTCCTCCTGTCCTTAATATAAGACCCATTTAACTAATTTAATTAGATTAAAAAAGTTAGGTAAGTTAGTTAATTATAAAAAATGTGACATGTTTTTCCTAAAACACCATAATAATCTTATCTAATACCCCATCTTCCTCTTTTACTTGATTATGGTTGAGGAAGTATCTATGAGGGTAATTTAGAAAAAATTGATAAATATGATAAATGGGTATTATATTTAGGACCAAAATCAACTCAACAATTGGGTTCTATATTAAGGATCGGAGGAGTAGTATCTTATATTTGTTTGATTTTTATTTTAATCTTAAATATAATATTTCAATCTATTTTGTCTCTCATATTTATTTATGTTATTCCAATGTTTTTGTAATAATTGTAGTTCTAATCAATATATTTGATTGGTAAAGATGTTTTAAGAAACACAGCACTTATTTATTACAAATAATTAACTTAACTAATTTTTTTAATCTATTTAAATTAGTCAACTAGTTTTTAAATTAAAAACCAGAGGTACTATCAGATAAACATATGAAAATAATTTTGTTTCGATTTACATAAATATATTTATAAATACTTAATATAAACAATTCTAAATAAATTTTTAGAAGGCGTCAAGTATTTTAAGAGGTATTCTTTGCAAGGGTATACGACCCTGATCGTTGATTTGCCAACTCCATTTACTTCTGGCTACTCATTTTTATTTTTATTTTTATTTTGGTCTGCCATCCATTTCTATTTTCCATTCATCTCTTCGGGAAAAAAATGTTTGTATTTAAACATATCAACTAGTCCAAATGAGAACTTAATTTGCTTCCATTAGAATATGAAATGTCGATATAAAAAATTTTCAGTAAATATAACTTATCAATATTTCTATAAATTCTTTTTAAATTATAAGATTTGCCCTAAATTTAGTGAGGCCTGTAATCTTATCAACCTCTTATTTCTTTGGAAAAATAAAGCTGCATCGATATTCATCTAAGCGTGTTGGAGTCCATGTTAACATGGTCCCTCCCTGGCGGCTTTCTTCTCAAAAGCCCTTCCCACTTTCTTTTCTCTAATTTTTTTTTTTTAACTTGGTGCAATTAAATACATCCACATACAAATATGATTTTTAAGCTTAGAATCTTATCTAAACATTAAGGGTGGTGCTGCAATTAGGACGGCTTATTATTAACCTTTTACTTATTTTTTAAAAGATTCATATCAATTTTATTTTATAAAATTTAACCTCGTTTTAATTTTAGTTTTCAAAATTTAAAACTTATAATTTTGGTCTTTGAAACCTTATTTCAGGAAAATAAAATACTATTCAAAAAAATTTTCAGACTGATAAAAATTAAAATAAGATCAAATTTAAGAGATTAAAGGTAGCATTAACCCTTTCTAAAATATATGCAAAATTAATTTTACTATGAAATACTTCCAAGTTCCAACTCTAAATATAAAAGCCAACTAATGAGTTTGATCTGATTCTTAAATATCAAATGTTTCACCCTCTCTTGCAATTTATAATTATTCTCAAGCAATCCCATTGATTGCATATAATGAAAGAGGTTTTCATTAATAAATAATTAAAATTAATTATCTAGGGATGTCGTGTCTGCATAAAATAATAATTCATCATTATTTGACCATGCTCTTCCTTACCTGCTACGCTATAACGTATATAGAATAAAGTGAATAACGTATTCACATGTAAAAATGTTGTTCAAACTTCAGTCAACAAACTATGCTCTAATTTCAAGACAAGTAAATTAATTAGTCCCTCCCGAAAAAAATTTCTTGAGGATTTTTTTTTTTTTTAAAGCTTGGTGGTAACTACTTTATGGGTTAAACGCCATGATTTGTACATGGTAAGTAAAACACGTTTTCATAAAATAATTAAAAAAAAGAAGCTGGTTAGATTTGGAAATTTTTCAGCAGCACATGGCTATGGCATTTATAAAAGCACTCATCATAATGGATCAAGATTAACCCAGAATCATTGTCATTTAAAATATAATATTCTAATATTAATTTATATACATTGTCTCTATATGGAGGAATGGATCTTTACACCTATTGGCTCGGGTATGTGTATTTCAATTATCAGAAATGGTTAAAATAATTTTGTACGTATTTTGGTTTTAATTCTTTGAATTTCAAATTATGAGTTTTGGTTTCTTAAGGAGTAAAATGATCCAGATTTTCATTAAATCAGAGAAATTAATTTTTTAAACAAAAAAAAATTTGAGGAATCAAAATCTATTGTTTAAAATTCAAGGGACTACAATCAAAATAAGAATAAATTTGGGGACCAGAGATTTATATTGGCGCTATTAGAAATTAAGGAATATTGAATGTTTTTTCCGCAACTAGAACCTTGAACGTGACAAACTCATACGGGAGATATTTAAATTATTTGGCAAAAATAAAAAGTAGATCTAACTGAAAAATACTATGCACATATAATAATTAAAAAAAAACAGCAAAAAAATTAAATTATAATACATTAAAATGGAAAGAAAAATTAATCAATTAGTCTCCCTATAATCTTAACTTGATTATCACTTACTTCTTGACATTTAACTCATTTAATTTATTCTTTCAAGCTTTAACAATTTAATTTATTGTTTTTTTCGCCTTCAAAAATCATTTGGTCTTTCAAGAATAACATCGTAACTGAATTATAATGTGTAAAGATTGAGTGACTAATAAATTAAATGACTAAAATTTGATGGACTGACTTACCTTAAATTAAATTTCAGGGAGGGAGTGGGTATAACTGAATCAAAATTAAGAAGATTAAATACTCCTCCGGTCCTAATTATAAGACCCAATTGACTTATTTGAGGAGATTAAGGAAGTAAGTTAAGTTGGTTATTTATAATAAATAAGTGTTGTCATTCCTAAAATATCCTTGCTAATTAAGTATATTGGCTAAAACTATCATTATTAGAAGGATTATCTTGGAAAAAAATGCATAAATATAAGAGACAAAATGGATTGGGTCTTATAATTAGGACCAAATAAAAAGTCAAATTGGGTCTTATAATAAGGACCGGAGGAGTAATTTATTTTCTTTTTTCAATAAGTAAAGAATTAATGTTATCTAAAATCCAAGATGCGAATATTTTTATAAGGAGACAAGAGGAAAAAAATTTCCACAACAGTTAAAGTTGGGGTACACGTGTCAAACAACCGTTATTTTCGGAAGGGAGGTTCGCACATTTCAGCAAGCGAGTCCGGTCCGAGACAGTCCGGTTCGCGAGGCATGTGAGAAGATTAAATACGCGACGACCCGAAAGTGACTTTCTCAAAACACCCGTCTAAACAGGGCGATGCTCTTCCCACTACCACCACTGCCCTTTTCTTCTGCAGAATCTCGGTGTTTGAAAAATTGAAAATTGAAATCTTTTTTCCAACCCCATCAAAATTCACTTTTTCTTTTTCGTTTTCTCACTTTTCCATTCTTTCTTGTCAGATAAGTCTATTTATCCTTGATCACATTCTCAATTTAGTCTCTTATATTAATCTATAGTGATACCATACCATTTATTCCCCTACCTATATATTCGTTATTATATTGCATATCTTCACTTTTCGCTTCCTGTCCTTTGCAATTTCGTTTCATTTTCCCGTAGAATCTCCGGCAGCTGAGCTTACCGCGGGGAGATCTGAATTTGGGTGGGAAGGATCTGAAAATGGGTTCGGTTCCTCCAGAACTGAGCTTGGATTTGAGACCCACTTTTGTTCCCAAGACGATCAGTGATTTTCTCTACGAGGTTTCCACGATCGGAAACGCCGCCGACAAGTTGTCGAGGTTCGATGAGTTTCTCAAGAGATTGGAAGAGGAAATGAGGAAGATCGACGCTTTTAAGCGTGAGCTTCCTCTTTGCATGCTCCTCTTAAATGATGGTTGGTCTTGATTTTCTCTCACACTTGTGAATTTCCTTCTCTATGGATTGATCTCTAGCTGTTTGATGATTGTTCTGTTTCCGGTTGTTTTATTGCTTGGTTCTGTTGTCATGATCAATGGGCTTATGTATCTCTTTCGTGTATGCCTCTGCAGCAATCTTGACTCTGAAGGAGGAATCAGCAAAACTCAGGACTCCTATTTCTCAGCCAGTGCTGGAAGTATTTATTCCCTTGACGAAAGAATGTGATCAGAAAAAGGATGATAAGAAAGAAAAGGAATGCAGAGATAAGAAGAATTGGATGAGTTCTGTTCAGCTCTGGAATACCGATAATCATCCCACTACTAACAACCATGCTTATGAGCAAAGACAACACTGTGAATTAGAAAACAAGGTAAGATGATTTAACGAAGGTTTTCATGGATGGTAAATTTAGTAGTCATTTATTTGAACCTTAACACTGATCTCAGAGATGATGCTTTGTTTTGTCTTGTTTTTTCTCCTTGATCATGGCAGAAATGCGAAGAGGAAGGACAATCTCTGCCTGAGGACCTATTCCAATCTCGTAGAAACGGTAATAGTGGGTGCAGGGCGTTCTTTCCTTTCTCAACCTACCCTAGCATCCCTGCGACACCAATGACAACAAAGGAAGGAAAGGAAGACTCCATTAATGGTCTCTCTCTTCTGACTCCCGGTACTAAAAATTTGAGGGAAGGTTCTGGTTCAAGTGGATCGAGAAGTAGCTCTAGCAGAGCAGTTTCTTCCTCGACTCCCAGTTCACAGCCAATTATGCCCACAGGTCATCAGCAGCCACAGAAGCAAGTTGCCCGGAAACAGAGGAGGTGCTGGTCACCGGAGCTGCATCGACGATTTGTCAATGCATTACAGCAACTTGGAGGTTCTCTAGGTTAGAAACTGGAACTTCACAAAAATTTCAATTATTTTGTTAGTAATCTGGTATGAGAAGTGAAAGGATCAAGATTCCCCTATGTTGAATTGAAACCATCAAATATTTTATTCAGGATAGGGTTTCATGATATTCTTAGTTTCTAATGGTGGGTTAGTGTTGAAATTGTGTGGATGCTGGATTCTGAGTGTTTTATACTGTGACTTGGATAGGGTTAGGGATCAGGCAAAAGAGTTAAAGACAGATAAGAAATATTACATATTGCATATCATCTGCCAATCTGAGAGTTCATTTTGGAAAAAGATTTGACAGATCTTAGTGCTTTCTGTTTGAGTTCCTCGTATCTAATTTACATTTCTGGGTTTCTTCAATGCAGCGGCAACCCCAAAACAAATAAGAGAACTCATGCAAGTTGATGGCCTGACCAACGATGAAGTGAAGAGTCATTTACAAGTGAGTTAATGGTGTTCTATTTCTCCTTGTTGCTTGATTGGT
The DNA here is from genome assembly GCF_004799145.2 of Neltuma alba. Taxonomy (NCBI): domain Eukaryota; kingdom Viridiplantae; phylum Streptophyta; class Magnoliopsida; order Fabales; family Fabaceae; genus Neltuma; species Neltuma alba. The sequence continues at coordinate 167,209 of NW_021637378.1, forward strand.
TTTCAGAAATTCGACTGTATATATTAAAGAACTCTTGGTTTGGCATGTCTCATGAAGTTTGTATTCTAAAATTTTTGTCTATTGAAGTCTGAGATGGAGACATAATATGGTTACTTTGTTTTTGCAGAAATATCGACTTCACACGCGAAGAACACCGGCTAACACGGCTTCACCCGCTAATCAGTCTGTGGTTCTCGGAGGCTTGTGGATGTCCCCAGATCAGCACAATGAATCCTCCAAGGCTAGCAGTTCTGGGTCTGGTTCTCCTCAAGGTCCCCTCCAGTTAGCCGCATCCGGTGGAGGGATGTCTCGAACTGAAGGCGACAGCATAGAAGATGATGAAGATGAAAAATCTGAGAGCTTTAGCTGGAAAAGTCACATTCACAAACCTGGAAAAGATGTATAGATACTGTCCACCATGAATTTTGCTGATAAAAATATACGTGGGAGGAGTTTTACAACTACATAAGTATACTACATCATACCTGAAAAGAAAAAAGGATCTACGAATAGAGGCTATTGAAATTTTGCAGGACTAGCTTTACTTTTATTTATCCAACTTGAGTTTTATCATGAGCACTCCAAAATAAAATTCCTCCATGCCATTTCCCCCGTATATCAAGTTCCTTCATTTCTTTGTCCGGTGTTTTAGATCATTTACTCAGTAAGACCCCAAATTTTCAAACTATGGATGTTTCGTAAATTCTTAGGAATGAGGTTGGGCTTTTGAATGTAGAGTCCAAATTTGTTAGGCACTTCTTGGTTAGATTTACGGAATTTGCTTTTCAATCTTTAAGATTTGGTGAAAGTTGTGGGAGATCTGCATCGTGATGTTCTTTTCCTTAAAATAATATCTAGTCTTTGTCTCTAAGATACCATTTCAACAGTCGTTTTAAGAAGAGATTGTGGTTTATCTTTAATTTGACAACAAGCAGATAACTTCTCTGAGGTTGACAAGAACAAATCATCCACCTGAAAACCATTTTATCTTTATTCTACAGACTTCTCCAAACATCTCAGTATTTACTGTAGTGTTTCGGTGGAATTAGAAGCTAAAAGAACTTAATCCCAACGTACACCAAAAGTAAAACACACTAATGAGAATCGTGATTCAAAAAGTGTAGCCCATCAACCTTTTTCAGTCACCAACCAATCAACTTAATCATACAGCTTTGAACCAGCTCTTGGCTTTAGTTAGTCAAGAGTACAAATCTCCTGGATTTTTTACCCTTTTACCTAACCCTGGTGGTATCCCACCTTTTTTTTTAACAATAAAAATCAATCCTCAATCCTGCTTGTTCATCTGGGTTGAGGACAAAATAGTCACTTTCAGATGCAAAATAATAGAGGAGAATCTTTCAGACAAGATATAAGGAAGGAGCCCACTGTGATATCCCGCGTTTTAATTATGGCTTATATAAAACGCTGTGGGTGAAAATGATGGAACCTCTCTTATCATCATCTTCTTCCTCACTTTCCCCATCATAATTTAAAGTCGCTACTGATTCAGATTTCAAAATCTTTTGGAAATATTCCGAGGCTTGTAATGGTATAAATGCAGGGAATAGAATATCATGGAGGGAATAGAAATCACATGCCAGATAAACTAAAATATGGGGGAGTGGTCCCGGATAGAGAGAGAAAGCATTCATGAGAAAGATTCTTTTGGAAGAACAGAGCCAAGTGATACTTATCCAAGCTGACATGTATCATAAAGAAAGAGAGGATTCGTATTAAAAGAAGAAAACGCAATCTCAGAGTGTTCTACGCACAGTGAGATGCCATGTAATTTGGCAAAAAGTGGATCAATACCCACCACTTAGATGATTATTCAAATTTATTCCCTGGCCTAACTCATAGTTATCTTCATTCACTTCTTCTCCAATGTATGTGTCAAATCGCTTGTTCTTTCTATGTTTTGGATAGAAACTTTTTCATAGGAATTTCATGTAAAGGAAGAAGTTTTTTTCTTTTGGTCTGTTCTATCTACTACTTTTTTTTTTTTAATGGTTAGTAGTATATTTAGAGTATGGTGTATATGCTTAGATTTCTTATTCAAGTGTTCCTGCTACTGAATTTGGAGATAAACAAATACTATCTCTGGTCCTTGATATAAGATATCGTTTGATTTTTATTTTGGTCCCAGATATAAGATCCCTATTCACTTTGTCTCTTATATTTATTTATTTCTTTCAAGATAGTTCTTCTAATAATGATAGTTTTAACCAACAAGTTTGATTAGCAAGGATATTTTAGGAAAAACAACACCTAATTATTACAAATAACTAAATTAACTTGTTTTCTTAATCTACTCAAATTAGTCAACTGGCTCTTATATTTAGGAGCGGAGGTAGTATTTTTCTCCCTAATTTTCAGTTCAATATTATCTCTTCCTAATTAAACTCCTTGTTTTGTTAAAATTGCAAAATTAGATCCTTTATATTTCAGTGAAAGTAAAAGGAGTTATGTGTAGTTCAATCTTTGTCTTACGAATTGGGTAGCCTATTATGTTAGTATATCTTTTTATTTTGATATATTGTTTTCATTCAAAAAAATATAATATGATAAGAGATTGTCATATCAAATAACTCGGAAATTGCTTGAAAGTTTGTCTGATTATTAAATCTATTATCTATCTATTATTATATAATTCTTGTTGGGAAGGTGATGGTGTTTGGTTTGACCAACTACCTCATTTTTTTGCCTAAACATAGATTTTTCATCTTATCTTATTTGTCACGGTTCAAAGATAAGATAAGAATAATATACACATATAGACATATATACACAAACAAACAGAAAAAGTAAAATAAAATATTTGACAATGGCTCATTATTGCAATCTTATACCCACAAATTTTAAAAAGAAATAAAATATTTTTTTAAATAAAAAACACCGATATTATTTGGGCTTCTAGTATATAGGATGTCCTCTGGGTTCAGAACACAGACTTTTCAAATTTTTGAAGAGAACATATTATAAGGTAGCAACGGCATCATGAATTATGAATTTAAGATAATAATGTAAGATATAAGGTGAATTTTTTTCTTGAAAAATAATAAATATTTTGATAAGAATGTTGTTTTGGTGGAGGAAATAAATTCTGAAAATAAAATAAATAAATAATCTTCATACATTGCATGGAATTCAAAAATCCTTCGTAACTCGCGGAACTTCTTCGTAATGGCTCCGTTCCATGCCTCATTTCATACGGAACCTCAAAGTGGCTCTATTTCATTATAGTCCATCCATATACTAATTCCATTCATTTAATATTCCTTTCTTTGGTGTTTTATTGCACCATTCAATTATATGCATTTTAATACTTATTATAGATTAAACATGGGATGCTGATAAATAGGGTCGACATGCAGTGAGTTGAGTCAAGCCATTGGGATTTGGGCTACCAAAGCCCAAACCTAACGTTTGGGCTAGATTTCTGATTAGGCCCTTGAATTATGGGCCCCCTGAGCAAGCATGCTAAGCCTTGTCTCAAACTCATACTAAGATCCTATTGAAAAAAAAAAAAATCTTATTACGACAAACTAAAAAGATCATTGTATCCGGCGAAAAAAAAGGTCATTATAATTTTAAATGCTCCATTTCTGTAAATGCTCTAACCTCTAATGTATTTTCATTAATTTAAAAGCAGGCAATTATTTCCTTCGTATTTCTTTTCTTGTAGGATTCAATTTCGCATTTTGTGTGTCAAATTATTCATAAATTTTATCATATTCATTTATTCATTATGCTTAATTTACTCCAATATGATACCCAAATCGTCATATTATAAAACTAATTGTTTGATGATTATAAATAATTTAAGATAATAGTTCAACAAAAAATCTTTAAAAAAAATAACTGTTGAATTTCAAAATTCTAAATCAATATTAGTTACTATATTTATAAAAAAAATGATTGTACTTGAAAAGTAAATAGTAAGCAAACTACATATATCGAAGGACATTTTCATCAATGAAAATAGTTACCAAGGTAATTCATTAAAATGGTATTTTAGGGGAAAAAAAAGTTATTATTTTACCAAAAAAAACATTTATTGCAAATAAACAATTTAATTAATCTTTTAATTTTGATAAATTAGTTATTTAGCTTCTAAAGACAGTTAATTGATTTAACCATCTCAAGAAATCGTTAATATCATTGTCTACTCAAGAACTTCCAGTATAACTCTGTAAAGTGGAGGTGGATTGCTATAATTTAAGAAGGATCATTTTGCTGTTTACCATAACCATATAAAGATTTTGTTTTTAATGAAGAAATAACCAGTTTCAAAATAAATATCATAAAATGTAGAGATTTTGAATATATTCCGATGATAGAGCAAGGCCTGAGCTTGCATGTTAGAGATGTGCGCATTAACGAGGCTTAGGAATAATAATGCTAAGAAGAAGAAAATGCAAGGCCCCTGTGGAAAAATAACAACCTCAAAATTTTAGTCAAAGCCACAAGTAACGGTATATGAGTGAGTCTTTGGGCGCGAAACGTGGATTTAACGTCGAAATACAGTTACTAACTTCAGGGAAAAGACTGAGAGAAAGAGAAAGAGAGGGAGAGAGATAGGTTTCTTTCTTCATTTCACAAAGAATCAAAGATTTCCTTCTCTGATCACATCATAATCACACAGAGAGATAGGATAGAACAACACAGAATAAAGAGAAGAAAAAGAAAAAATGGCGCAGGCACAAGCACAGACATTGGAGGAGAAGAGCAATATCCAAGAAACTACTGCGCCCAGTTCCACCTTCAAGTTGAATGCTCAAGCACCTGAATTTGTGCCCAGATCACATACCCAGATGCCGATTTCGGGTTATTTCTATCCCTTCTTTCATATTCTTGGTGGCGCCGGTGCTTCTGATTGGTTCCCTGGTGGCGATCAAGATCCTTCCTCCCGTTTGATCTCCACTACCAATGTGGCACTTCCTAACTGCTCGAAGAATGTCCTCACTAATGATCTTCAGCAGAAAATCGTCAAACAGGTTTCCTTCCGCTCTTTCCTCACCTTTTTGGGTCTCCGTCTTATTCATGTGGATTCTGCGCAGTATCCCTTAGTGCATTACTCATCTGTTCCGGTATCTTCTGTTTATGAATTATCTTTTATCGCTATGACCACGGATGTGTTGCCTTTCCGCTGTCTTGAGATTTCATGTTTGGATTGGAGAATGTTTTAAATGTTGTATTTGGATTTCCATATTGTTTCGCCTTGATCTCATAAGGAATTACTTGTTGCTTTTGTCATCTTTTCTATTTTGCTTATGCATGTTCTTTATTGTCCGGTGCCAAATGCATTGTCTTTTTACTTTTTACCGTCTTTTTCCCCCTTCTTTTTCACGGTCTTTGGGCAGAAGATCACACAGGTTTTCTGGCCCTCTTTCGGTTTTTTTTTTTTTTTGGGTGTTGCCATCTTCATCGATATTTTCTAAAAGAGTTCTTATGGCTTCTTTCTTCCATTCTGTTTTATTTCTGGATAGTCTTTATCATTAAGACACATTCGCATTGACTTTTATGCTTCTTTTCCTCCTTCCTTTTAATTCTTGGTTTTTGTAATTGATTAGAACAATGTCTTTTTTCAATCTTCTCAATATTTGCCATCTGTTCTATTTCGGTTTTGGACAATATTGATCATGATGATCCTATATGCATTGCCGCTTTACCTTTTTTTCTTCTTTTCCTTTCTAAGGTCTTGGGATTTATCATGAATTTTCTTATATAATATATAGGCGGAGTACCAGTTCAGTGACATGAGTTTGCTGGCAAATGAATCTTTCCTGAAACAGATGAACAAAGATCCTGAAGGTTATGGTAAGGATTTTGGAATGGTATTTGTCAAAAACTCTTCCCTTCCTACTTGAAAAAGCTCATAATTGGCGGATGTTGATTTTTTCAATAGTTCCTATATCCCTTATTGCTTCCACAAAAAAGGTGAAGTCCCTCACCAGAAACATTCACCTGCTTACCCAAGCACTGCGTTCATCTTCAAAACTTGTAAGTCTTTTGAATGGATATGATGCGCATGTCAAGATTTAGGATTTATTAGGTCCGTTTCAGCCTGCTTTATGATTACTTTTTGAAGGTTTTAAGTGCTGATGGGAAGAAGGTCAAACGAAAACAACCGTTCACTGATAAGGAGAAAGAGGAATTGCAGGTAAGCCTATGTGGTCTTTGTCCTCTGGGCTTGTCTCAAACTGACTAATATACAGTGAGATTATATTTTGTTTTGCAGTCTCGCACTGTTGTGGTAGAGAATTTACCTGAAGATCATTCCCACGAAAATCTTATGAAAATATTTAGTGTCGTTGGAAGGTGGGTTTTATTTGCCAACCCCTGCATTTAATTTTTAACTTACATTCTTGATTTTTCTTCTTTCACTTGCTTAAGACAGTAATTCATACTTCGTCTTTGAACAGTGTGAAAACAATCAGAATCTGCCATCCTCAGGAATCTAGTTCTCCCAGACTAAAGGGTGATCTCCTCATTAGTAACAAGGTATAGAGAATGCACCATTCTATGTTGTCTTGGAGAAATTCTTGGATCGTTCATGAATAGACATGTCAGACAAATAAATTATTTAGCAAAACCCACCTTTGACATGCTTATATGTCTATTCTTCATTGGCTTGTGTCTAACTTTTTTATTTGGTGGTTAAATGGCATAGATCTTTTCTTACCTTACCTTGCTTGCTTGTACATCTCTTTTAGCTGCATGCACTTGTGGAGTATGAGACATCATATGTAGCTGAGAAAGCGGTGAGTCAAACTCTCTGGAAATTTAGTGTGAAGATGCGTAGTATATAGATCCTCATCTTTTTCTTTTTTTCTTTTAACATGCATTACTCGATCAATTGATCAGGTTGAGAAGCTAAAAGATGATAGGAATTGGAGAAATGGGATGCGAGTTAGGTTGCTGCTTAGGTGCTCGGTACATACACCTCATATGTCTTGTTTCAGATTTTGTGCTCCTTGAATTTCTCCTCCTCCTCCTCCTGCTGCTGATGGGTTTTAATGTAAAATTTGCAGCCAAGATCTGTTTTGAAGAGTAAGAAGACGGAATTCGATGGCTTTCTTGAGGAAAATGAGATGCTAAATTCTGAACCTGCTGAGGATTCTTCTCATTCATACAACACTGACCATTTGATGGTTCAGACAAATGTAAGTGTCATTCCACGTTTTACTCATTTCTTCAAAGGCTAGCCTTTAACTATATGTCTCATTTTATATCTCAAATACAGAATAAATGTTGGGTATACTTAGTTCTTTTAAGAAAGTACGGACAAATTGAAGAAGACAGAGAGCTGTTGGTCTAGTGCTTGTTAACAAATTCACCGCACCCCAAAAAAAAAAAATAAAGATTAAAAACGCGCGCACACACCCCCACACACAGGGACATTAAGAAATAGTCTGGCATTATTGCCTCTTCCAAAAGAGTCTTTGTAAGTGCTATAATTAGTTAACAGTTTTAATAACAAACACCTTAAGAATTGAAGAAATTAACAGGTAAAAAGATAATAGCCATATCATGCACACTTTTTAATAGAATTCTCCTCTTACTGTGTGGCCCGGCGGATCGTTGGATACAGAGGAAAAGAATAAGAAAAGATAATTCTTTTCTTAAAAAAAAAAAATTGTGAATGAGACATAACATTATTATCCTTATTTTATAAATGTAATAAGAAAGAACAAGTATTATTTATTAGTAATAACATGATCATGATAAACAGAAGAAAAGTCATTACTTTTAGTCCCACCTTCGTCTCACCATTCCAAGTTGAACTTGGTTTTGTCTGAACATTTCTGAAAGAAGCGTATCTAAGTTGTTATTTTGGTTAGGCGGAAGAAAATGGAGTGGGGTCAAAGAAAGGATGGGGAAGAGGACGTGGCAAGGGAAGAGGGCGTGGACTGCTTGCTCTGCCATGTCAGCCAAGTAGCAGCCCTGCTGTTGTTGTGAGTGAAGGAGGTTCTGCAAGACCCAACACCAAGGGCCCCAGAATGCCCGACGGCACCAGAGGCTTCACCATGGGAAGGGGCAAGCCTATTACTTCTTCTTCATCTTCTTCTGCTCTACCTAGGTCACCTCAAGAGTAATAATGGCCCGTGATCTCATCCTCAAATTTTGTTCTCTGATCTCTGCTTCTGCTTCCGTGAAATAGTTTTATTTTTCCCTCCACTCTTAGTGCTCCTTTCTTTTTTGTTTTGTGTAACATTTGCTTTTACTCATTGTAAACACTTTATTGTAGCAGTGGATAACAGTTTTTCGACGTTCCCTTCTAATGCTAAATAAATAACCCTTGGACTTGTCAATTTATGGCTTTATCATCTAGCAAAAGGGAAAGAAAGAAGTGTGATCAGATTATGCCTGTGCCATTATACATGTTTGTTGGAGTACATTTTAAATTTCATACATATTTAAGCTCTGAGTGATTGAGATCGGACTTTGGATAGCAGATATCATAAGTTTGATTCTTATCTCTGTGAGAAAAGAAATAAAAAGAAAACACAATATAATTTGTAGTGGAAAGAGGATCTTAAAATTTTGCTCTCTTACTGTGGAGTGTTAAAGAATGAAGGTGAGACTAATAGGGAGAGCAGAAAAGGCTCACCGCGCATTGTGTGTTGTAAATTTGTATGCAGTGTTTCACTTTGTGTTATTTTCTAATATAAAAGCAAACATGGCACAGGATTATGTTTTTTGCCACCGTAGGAGTGTTGCTGAAGATATGATGCATACATTAAGTTGTGTTTTTCCTGAAAGGATGTGGCAAGAAACTTATATGAACAGAGTAGGCATGCTCTTGTGAACTCATATGCAAATGGTGGAATGGTGGCGAGAGCTTATATGGTTTTATGGGCATTGGTTGTTTTGTTCTCCGTTTGATTTGGTCCCCTGAAACAGCATTTGATAGATATTCTGTACTGAATTTGACTGACCTGTGAAAAAAATCTGTTGACGAGAATCTAACTCCACACTACTAAAACCAATATTGATGCTTACCACTCAAACCGGTCAAGATTGCTGTTTTGTGATTTGTCTCGTTTTAATTTGTCAATCCATTATAACCAAACCCACTCTCCCGTACTGGGAGGTTTAATACTTTGTTTGGGCCAATATTTTATGTACTCTATCATGGCTTACTATGTTTTAATTATGTAAATCTTTTATTTGACCTTTTACAATGTTTAGATTTTATTTAACGTTTTATTGGATATTTATGTATTGTTTTTGGAGTGAAAGCAAGCGCTAACATATATCCATGTAAAAAAAAAAATATTGACGACTTGTATTTCTTCTTGAGCTTTCCGTTTTTTTTTCCAAAAAAAGTCCTTCATGAACAGTATGATAATGCATAATTTAATAATTAATATTATGTGGCCTATTAGCTCAGTTGGTTAGAGCGTCGTGCTAATAACGCGAAGGTCGCAGGTTCGAGACCTGCATGGGCCATATTCTTTATTTTTATGCTAATTTTTTAAAAATATTTTTGACAAATAATAATAATAGTTGAATGGTTTGTATCTTAGACTTTTATGCTGTTTCTTTCAGCATTCTTAGACAAAATAATATTTAAGGGTTCGTGATTCAAAAATTAATTCATGCGCCAACTAAATGTTGTGAAGTTTTATTGTTTATTTGGATCCTTTAAATAAATCTGTGTAATTAAAAAAAGTAAAATTATTATCAAAAAACAGAGAAGTGTATAATTAGAAGTTAGGGGTTTGATTAAAAAACTTGCAGAGTGATGCTATAGTTCATTAATGGAGATCAGAATAGTGGGGTGGTGTTCATCACTTTCTAAGTTCACTGAATGCGGAGCACATAGTGATTTCCATAATCAATGTTACGTGAAATATCATCAATTATATATCCTCAAAATTATAATATTGCAATAACATGATCAAAATCAATCAAAAAATAATCAGAAAAATGATTAACTTGTTAGATAAATTTTATTTGTGTGCAAATTAAATCCAGCTTACATTTATATATTTGTTCACTTAAGGAAAATTATAAAATAATATATAACTTCATATATGTTAACATCTCATCCACATATTTATTATCTTAAAATCTTTTTAAAATATAATATAAATTTATTCTCCCCTATTTTTATGAGCATTTATAAAAGATTCGAACTATAAAGTGATTAAATTACTGTCATTTGCTGGACAAAGTGCATTCCCACTTAAATTAGTCCAAAGCGGCAGATTTGCCTTATCTTCGAGGATATACATACATATAGTGCATAGTGCGGACACAGTGGTCTCCTCTTTAAGAAAGATCCTATTCATTCTCTTATGAAGACTTTTTCTACTAACCTTTTTTTTTTTTTCCACAAGTGCTTTTTCACATCATTGTCAACTTACAAATCTTGTAATTTCTTATTCACATCAATAATACTTAATCATTCTAATGATGCACATGACATTTTCATTAATTTTATAAATATATAGAAGACAATGTAATTAACTAGTTAATCAACTTATGAATCAACAGAATTTTATTACATACTTTTTGAAACTTACAAGTAAATATAAGCCTATATATAGTGCAATAATAGAAAAGAGAAGAGGTACCATAAAAATGAGTTCAAAGGCGGGCGCACACATATATATGGATGCTTCTGATCACATGAAAAATGACATCTTTTCTCTTTTTAATTCTTAATATAAGAGCTATTTAACTAACTTAAATAGATTAGTTAATTATAACAAATGTGACTTAATCTTAAATGCTTCCGTATAACATTATACTACCTTCGATCCTTAGTATAAGACCTCATTTGACTTTTATTTTGATCCTAATTATAAGATTCTGATATACTTTGTTTCTCATATTTATGTATTTTTTTTCAAAATAGTCCCTCTAATAATGGTAGTTCTAACCAATAAATTTGATTAGTAAGGATACTTTAAGAAAGACAATACATATTTATTACAAATAACTAATTTAACTTACTTTCTTAATCTCCTCAAATTAGTTAACCAACTCTTATAATTAGGACTAGAGGTAGTATTATATATCAGTCTATAAATTAGTTCAAGAAAAAAAAAGAGAAATAAAGCGGATTCAAACCTTATACATGATCAGGATCAAGTTCAATTTTCCAACTAGCTTTTATAGTAAAGATTGAAAACATACTAATTAGATAAGTTAATAATAATGATAGTGGACGGGAAGAATATCAACAAAAGCTTTGGCGGCGCATGGGCAATTAGGTTTAGGTTTTAGCTACGATAATGGTGGTGCCACTTCTAAGATTGGCCAATGAGTTCGACCAGACATTCCTTCATGCTTTGTACACAAAGCATTGGAAAGGTTAATTAGACAGAAAATAAATTAAACAACACTGAATAGTACTCGCCATTATTTACCAGTAATAGATGTATCCAGAAATTGTTATAGAAACGAACTGGAAGCTAGCCCTCATATATATATGTGAGCTAGGATATGAATTAAGAAGAAGCTGAACTTTCTCTGGTCAAAAAAAAAGAAGAAGAAGCTGAACTACTTATTATTAACTGTTAGAAACCAAGCCATGGCTTCTTCTGATAATAACTCTAACAGACTCGTCTCGTCCGACCTCAGTCTCTTCTTCGTCTTGTTTTGTGTTTGCCTGTGTCCCCTTAGGGTTCATATGTTTCCTAATGGTTATTATAATTATCCTCCTCAACCATATGGACCTGGAAGAACCCTAGACTACAGCTTCTACGACATAACATGCCCTAACTTGCTTACGATTGTTCATTCTGCTGTCTGGTCTGCCATCAACAAGGACCCCAGAATGGCTGCCTCCCTCCTTCGTCTTCACTTCCATGATTGTATTGTCGACGTACGTAATTTCTCTCTCTTCTCTCTACTTTCTTATTTCTTCCTTCAAACCCAGTTCCAAATATGCTTGTTGTCTTATGTCGTATTCATTAGTGTCTTCTAATTAATTATAGTTTGACTTTCATAATCTTCAATCTTATGTGCAGACACATGTATAGCTGTTTATTTGAAACAAAATACTACTAGTTTCATCTTGTTTACATATCCTTTTCCACAGGTTCTAATTCTGCTCTCTTGCATAGTTCTCTCGATTTTTTTGGTCAACGACAATGAAAATTAAGAACAATAATTAACGTGTGTGTTTTGATTAGAGATCCAGGGAACTTATAAATTATACCTTCTTATTACCACTATGATCTTTTTAATTGTCACTTGTAGGAAGGAATTTTGGTTTTTTTTTTTTAATTGTCACTTGTATCATTTTTAATACTTCATTTTCAATCTGTCCCTATTGATTGAGGAAGACAAATGTAATGAAAAATTTTATACATTTAATGATCTCTTAATATGTGAAAAACCATTATAAGTAATAATGAAAAAGTACGGAGTGCCTTGCAGATTTGGATTCTCTCCACTTCTCCATCTCTTCCCTACTACTTTTTTTGCCCTTATAACCATTGATCAAAACTTCAATGGTAGATTTAATATTCATAATTTGTAAAAATATTTATAAATTTGAAAATTAAGTGCTTGATATGCTATATTATAGACTGTTATTACAGAGCAATTTTTTTCAACTTTTTTTTTTAATTACAGTTGTTAACTGTTTAGACCAGATTTTAACAGTTTAAATTTATTTATTATTTTTAATAATATTATTTTTATAAGATGTTAAATTTGGACCATTGGAATTTTGATCAATGATTGTGAAGCAAAAAGAGGATAGTGGAGGGAAAGAGGATGGGAGAAGAAGTGGAGAGGATCCAAATCCAGTGCGGGAGTGCCATGTCATAGGTTGCATTGGAAGAACGAATAAAGGACGACGCATATATATTTTTATAACTCTTATGCAACATACATGTTCGTGCAAATTTTTTTAATCACGCAGGTCTATTTTAATATTCATAATTTGTGAGACAGATATTTATAACTATCTTGAAATTAGAGTGCTTAGATATGTTAAACCATATTATCCATATATTTATCCACAATTTGTTAGCTATGCCTGGGTAAGTTAGAGTTTTTGTATATATTCATTATATATTGATAATTAGCAACACGTCTTTAATATTATCTTCATTTCTTAGTATAAGACATCATTTGACTTTATTTTGATTCTAAATATAAAACCCCAATTCACTTTGTCTCTCATATTTATTTCAATTTTTTTTAAAGTAATCCCTGTAATAATGATATTTCTAACTAATACACTTAGTTAGCAAGGATATTTTAGAAAAAACAACACCTATTTATTATAAATAACTAACTTAACTAATTTTTTTGATCTACTCAAATTAATCAATCAACTATTATATTAAGGACCAGAGGTAATATTACTCTGTAAAGAAAATTACCTATGAGAGCATTTGTATCGTAAATTGTGGGATATTATTGTAAATATTCATTCCTCTGAAAATGAAAGTTATATTCCTGATATTGTTGACTTATTTTGGTCGAAATAATTTTTTCAAAAAAAAAAAAACACTGGATTCATGACTTTTTTTGTAAAAAAAAATGTTTTAGGTATTTTGATCTATGTACTACATCTGATTTTAATATAAGAGTTTGTTTAATTTTTATTTTAATCTTAATATAAGACTCTAATCTGTTTTATCTCTTATATATATTTATTCATTTTTTTTAAAATAGTCCTTATAATAATACTAGTTCTAACTAATATACTTAATTAGAAATATTTTTTTTAAAAAATATCTATTTATTACAATAATAATTTAACTATTTTTTAATCAATTTAAATTAGTTAATTAATTTTTATATTAAAAATTGACGTAGTATATAGACATTAATTATCAACTATGTAACAGACTAACAGTGCTTTGTTGTCTGTGTCAGTAGCTGCGGCTGCCTCCCTGCACTTCATGAATAATACCCCCCCCCCCCCGGAAACATGCATCAGAGATTCCGGACCTACTCAACAAACAATTTCTTAATTGGCCACTATTATTATGAATAAAATAACTTATTATAAGATTTTTGTTTTAAAAACGGCCCTTCCTGTGATATAATAATAGGTGGAGGCATAAATTTATCGTAAAAAAGAACGCTTAAAAGTCTTTTTAAGATTAAATTTACTTCAAAAGTTTAAAATCAAAATAATATTATCCTATATTATTTAAAATTATAAGATTCTTATAGTTTCAGGTGACTAGTAAAAAAAATCAAGTAAAAAGATTGCAAGATCTTATTTAAAAAAAGTAAAACTATAAGTAAAATGAGATAAAATTACAAGGACGTGATTGAAACAAACCCACAGAAAGCTAGCAAAAAAATCAGGTCAAACCATGAAAATTAATTAATCTTATTAAAATTTATTAACCCGACAAGACGAGGTTGGAACTTGGAAGTCAGAAGTTAGAACAATGCAGTACCTTGCGAGGTAGTGTTCTCACATGAGTGATGGTAATATCACATTCACGCAGGGATGCGATGCATCAGTACTGCTGGATGACACACAGGAAATGCAAGGAGAAAAGAAGGCCGGCCCCAATCTCAATTCCCTTCGCGGCTTCCAAGTCATCGACGCCATTAAAGCCGACCTCGAAACCTCCTGTCCCTCCACCGTCTCCTGCGCCGACATCCTCGCCCTCGCCGCCCGAGAAGCCGTCCTCCAGGTCGTAGCTACTTCTTCCTCCTTTATTATTACTATATTCCCTCAGATACTGACTCTTCATTAATTAATCTCATGTTATTATCAGGCTGGTGGCCCCTCTTGGCCTGTGGGATTGGGACGAAGAGATTCTGTAAGTGCCAGTATGGTCGCGGCCAACCAACAGATCCCCACACCTTTCGAGTCCCTTCAAAACATCACCGCCAAGTTCACTTCCAAGGGTCTTGACTTGAAGGACGTCGTCGTCCTCTCGGGAGGCCACACCATTGGATTTGCTCAGTGTTTTACGTTTAAAAACAGGCTCTTCAACTTCAAAGAGTCGGGCAAACCCGATCCTGATATGGATTCGGTGCTCCTCTCGGGTTTGCAGAGAAGGTGTCCCAACAAGGATTCTTCCAACAGAAACCTGGCCCCTCTGGATTCTGCTTCTTTTTACAGTTTCGACAACGCTTATTACAGCAACCTGGTTAAGAACTCGGGGCTCCTCCAATCTGATCAGGTTCTAAATGCTGATCCCATCACTGTTAATTGGGTGAATTACTATAGCCTCAACCAGTTCGCCTTCTTCAATGACTTCGCTGCCTCCATGGTTAAGCTCAGCAGTGTTGGGGTTCTCACAGGCCAGAATGGCCAAGTTAGGCTCAAGTGTGGCTCTGTTAATCGAGGTTAAGCTACACACACAAAGCTCTCTTGTTCATTGTGCAGGCTTTAACAGGTCTAGTCTAGTGCAGATAAGTCCATCACCTTCAATGCCACTGGTGGTGCAATATATATAATATAGCCTCTGTGGGTTTGATTCTGCAGAAAGCTCCTTACTGTTATGTGCTTTGGGCATTATAACAAGGGACCACTGGGTCGTCTTAACCGTAGTATAATAGTCGTTGTAATTAGTTATTTATTTTGGCTAGATAAACATTAACTAGGCTACAGAAAACCATGGCTCAGGGGAGGCCTGATTTTAGGCCAGAAACCCAAAAAGGAAGGCTTGTGGCCTCATACACTCGTAACTGAACCTTAACCAAACAGTACAATACAAACAAAATCTATGGCCCTGGCCCACTAACATGAGACTGCTCAATGGGCTCATTGGCCCCATCATATGAAATCAAATAGACTATTAATAGGGATTTGGCCTCTCAAAAAGAACTAAAGAGGTGTTTGGGTAATCCGGAATCACTTTTTTAAAAGCATTTTTTCGTAAATTAAGATAAACTCATCCACATATTTATTTTGTATACCGTAAAAACATTTCTGAAACCATGATTTTGATCTTACCCAAACACTCCCTAATATCACACAACCAACAAGAGTTGTTATAGTTGGTAAGGAGTCAGCTTATAACCCACAAGTTCATGAGGTCAAATCCCGCCGCCGATGTGAGGATCTTGTTAGTGGGCAATCTGTAAGTAACTCTATAAGCGCTCTTTGTATCTAGAGGTATGCCTTGGTCTTGGTGAGCTCTCAAGATCCAATTTATCTAATCTCTGTAGCAAAGAAGAACTAATATCACACAATGGGATAAACTAATGTTTAAATCCCTACTAAAAGAGAGAGGTTTCTACAATTAAGGTCTCAAATAATATTCTCTTTAATAGAAAGGTACGTGTGCTTAATAAAAAAATTACACAAGTTCTGCTTAATAAAAAAAAAAAAACACAAGTTCTGTCCAAATTTAGCCTAAGGATTGGTTTCTCAGTGAAAGAGAAGGAAATTGAAGCAGCTTCTGTGGATGAGCCCCAATCCAATCCGAATCATTTCCAACTACGTAGTTTGTATAATTAACAAGACGGGAATACGAGAATGAATCTTGCCGAACACTACATTCATCTCTCCAAGCCGCACGCTGCATCTGCATTAATGATTTTGATCAGTACAGGGAAGTTCCACGAGTCACGTCTCCGCTTTCGTATGCGTCAATATTGGTGCAGCACTTTGTGCGATCCATGAGAGAAAAGAATCAGAGAGAATTCAGATTCCAAAAAGACAAACCGACAAAGCGTCCAGCAGAGTCAAAAAAGAGTATATCCAAAAGTCAATACCTTTTTCAGACTCGCCTCGATTTTAATCAACTCGGCGCATGCAAAGCTACACCACAATTTCTCTGATCTCTGCTACTATTTCACCTGCTCCGAAAATATACAGCTAGCTAGCTACGTCTCTCTCAACTGCACGGTTCATTCCGCTGGATCTTAGGCCTCAATAGTACTCACAAATGCTCACTCACTAGCGATAAAAAAACAAGCTTGTCTAATGCAGTTTGTACGAGGGAGATAAATGATAGCGCTGAATAATGCAAATGGTGGGTTTGGAGGTGTGGTCCAATGACAGTATAGTCCGTAGCTCAAAAAGAGAAAGGTCTCAAACTTTGTATTAAATTTTGTATGATGTAGCGGACAATAATAATAATGATGTTTAACTTTTTGACCTTGAGGCTCAAAGCTTATCTCTTTCCTATGGAAATGAAACTGAAAGAGAATTTAATATTTCATGATTTGCCTCGTCATGCCAAGCTCCCCTGTCTTCCTCTGTTTCCTCTGTCACTTTTATGCTCCATTCGCTGCACTTTTTGATCTATATTTCCCATTATCAAAATCATTTTTTTTTTGCAAAGAAAAAAGTACGATCCCTTCAAAGTCCAATCTCAAATCGTTCACAGCTCACTAGGTTTTAACTCAGGATGTTTACAAAAGTCTACAAAACTGTTCGAGACTTGTCTCACTAATTGCCAAAATCTGAACTCTTCCTGCATGAGGTAATGAGAATGGATTCTCCAATTCTCTATAGGATGGATCATTCTCGTATCTCTCGTGTAATGTTAGAATATTTATTTTCCTTTCCTTTTCCGATAGATGGAATCCATAGATGATAACTGATTATTATTATTCAAATAATAACAATAATGACGTCTATCAGCTATAATGATGCTTTTCATAGCTGTTCTTCATGTGTTTGATTGTTTAAAAAGATTAGCACCTCGCGAACTTTTCCCCCGAATTGATTCTGTATTGATATCTTCTACATTTTACTTCGACTTTACTTTCTTTTTTTTAAAATAGAGAAAAGAAAGATGAGTGTGAGAAGGAGACTAATCGGGGATTATATAGTCCAAGAAAATAACTACACCCAGAAGGAATATGCCAGTAAAAGCAAGGGTCAGAATGACTTGCCAGAGCTTTTGGCTGGCCTCTCTTTTTATATATATGTGTGTGATTGATTGAGATTTGAGATTTCTCAAATCCTGCATCTGCACGATGATGAGGTACTCTGTAAATAAATCTTGGAGGAGGAAAAAGCAGAGTTATTGTGAAGCTTGGAAGATCCTAATTCATTCAATCCTAAATTCCAGTAATTCCTCGGATTTGCAGTTCCCTCCAAACAGTCCTTACAAGTTGCAAAGTAGAAAGGTCACCTCTTGATATCAGGATTTGACACTTTTTTTGAAAAAATCTATTAATATTCAAATAAATATCACCCATTTAAACCAATATTTTTTATATAACTATTTTTTTTTCCAAAAGCAAGGCATGAAAAAAAGAAGGAAAGGGAAGGGGAGGAACAGAGGCTGTATGTGACTGTATCAAAAGCTGTTTTTTTTCCTTGCACATTCCTAAATGGGGCAAGGACAATTACTGAATTACACTTTACCAATGTTGTGTTCTTATTAACACCACAAACCTTTTTTTTCAGAAAACACCCAAAAAAAAAAAAGTAATGCTAATGCAATTTGGTAAAAGGGAAGGCGAAGCCACCATAAAAAGCAATCTGAACACGCTCATGGCTTTTCTCTCAAACTCCTCCTGAGTCCTAACATTCCATCGTCCCTCTTTCTTTCTTTCTTCTTCTTCTCTGTTTATTCTTCCTAAGCCTAAAAAACTTTTCCTTCTTTCTCTTCATCTTTTGATTCTGAGGACCCGGATCATAAATTCCCTTCTCACACTCCTTTCTTTCTTTTATGTTTTCAGAGCTCAAACCCTCAGAACTCACACCATGTCCTCCACTCCAATGGTGAATCTGCCTCCTCCCCAGATGCAGCTGAACCAGCAGGCTTACCCGATCCGTACACCTCACGGGTCTGTGGGACCCGTGATTGCCGTTCTGGCGGTCATCACTGTTCTGGGGGTCATAGCGGGTATGATAGGCAGGCTCTGCTCGGGTCGCCGGGTCATGGGTATGGGAGAGTACGACTTCGAAAGCTGGGTGGAGACCAAATGCTCCTCCTGCGTCGACGGCAGAATCCCCCCTCCTCCTCCCCCACCGCGCCCCCCGCAGCCGCCCGCCGAAGATGTTGGGACGCCGGAGGAAGAGGCGCCTCAAGAGGCAAAAGAAGACGAAGAACAAGAACAGGAAGAAGAAGAAGTAGCAGGAGGCGGACAATAGCCGGCGGCGTAGAAGAAGGAGTGGTTCAAAACATATAGAGGATCTGAAGATTTATGGCATTAATCAGTGGCTACATATGTTGTGTGAATTTAGTTGTAATTTGATGTAGAATTTGTGAGGAAGAAGTAGAAACAGAGGAATGAGTAGGCGAGTGTCAGCTGAATGGTTGTATCCCTGTGATTTTAATTGTAAGGGAGTGAGATTAATTTTGAAATGGAGATGCTGATGATGATACATTCACATTATGGTGAAATTGCAGTGTTAACGAATGAAATTCGAATGCTGCATTCGTTTGTTGAATTAAAGAAATCAAGGAATAGATTTTGCAGAGTGGGAATGTGGAGATAATGGAGATTATGTAGAGCATTTGAAAACAAAATCTGCAATCTGGGAAAGAAAGGTCACGTGCCTCTCACACCCCTACTGCCAATGAGCTGGTCACTGTCCTGTCTGTCTGAAAATTCCATGTGACTCTTCTCAGCTTTTTTCATTCTTCTTCTCTGCTCCTTTATTCCCTGGCCCTGCCCTCCCTCCTCTTCCATTTCCTTCTTCTTTCTTCCTCTTTCTTTTTCCTTTTACTTATTTGCTTCCACGTAAAAAATACTGCTGCCCAAAATCATTTAATTACTTAATTTGATCTGATTAAAAAGATTAGAAAAATTAGTTAATTGTAAAAAATATAACACGTTTTTTCCCTTAAAATATCATAATTATGCCAATACATGGCATGTTGTTAATTTACTAAAAAACTTATTCAAAAATAAAAAGACAAGAACAAGCCCCTGTTTTGCCATACTCCCAGCTGACACAAAAAGGGGGGGGGGGGGAGAAGGAAAAGACATAAGTTGTGAATCTGCCCATACTCCATAGCCCAATATATTTGGGGCCTTCAATTTTGACTGCAATGACTTCCACCAAAATCCATACCTGAATAACTGGCTTGTGTTTTGTTAGCCCAAAAAAATGTGACTTGTTCAAAAATTAACCGCAGCCGTCAAAGAAGGCCTAAAAAATTTTACTCATAAAATATATTTTGTGGAAAAAAATCTTATTTAGTTAATTGATGTAATTGATTATATGTAAAAGCCAAAACCACAAGGGGTTTTAGTATATTTTCAGCAATGTGGTTGATTTCGACTATCTTTTTGGGGGAAAATTTGGGAGATAAATTTGTACTTAACAAATTAATTGGAAAATGGCGCCTGAAATGTGTTAAGCCTCAAGTTATTTGAGTAACAATAAGTTTTAAGAGGGGAAGGGAGCAAATTATCATTAGGGAATGTGAGTTGGATATTTGAGAAAGCCATTTACATATTCAAAAAGGTGACTTACATATCAAGAAAGATCATTTGCACACAGGAATTTGGACATCAGGAAAGGTGAGTTGCGTATTTGGGAAGGTCACCCTCAATATGCAAGTGACCTTCCCTGATATACATGTAACCTTTCAAAATATGTATATAACCTTTTCAAATATGGAACTCATCTTCTTTAATGGTAACTTGGTTATTTTCCTTTCAAACTTCTTGTCACCTAAGGATCTCAAGACTTAGCCCCATTTCTCAATTAATATGTGAAATGGAGATTTATTCACAATTCTTCTTATGCTTTTTTTTTTTTAATAACTGAGTGGGGATATACACACACATATACAAAAGCTTGTCCCATTATACAAACAGAATTTCAACAAAAAGATGAGAAAAAGGACATACACAGGAGGGCACTGATCGGATAGGTTATGAAGAATTTATTGGCTCTTTTGTTGGGTAGTGGTGAAAGCAAAATCATTTTAAATAGTAAGAAGCGACAATTATCATGGACACAAAAGTATTTGCCTGTCCTCTCATAAATATGGCATGATCATGTTCCTTTTGTGAGAAGATATGAAAAAAGAGGAATGAACAGTTAATCACTACTTTATTTAGTTCTGCCACTAAAAATGTCAAACAATCCAGAAGATAAGGAGCGTGGAAGGATTTGAAATGTGGGTCATACTAGAGTTCAGTTCTCCAAGTTTTTTTTTTCCTTCAAACTTTCCATGTATTTTAAACTAAGTTGTATGCATCTAACACTATAAAAAAAATTTCAAAGGCAATTAGTATTTTAAAATAATCTTTGGTCCAGTTTTGGTCAAAAAGTGTTTTTCTCAGCAATAACTCCGACTACCCGCACTTATATACTGAGTATTAAGGAAGAAATTTTAAAGTGCCGGTATGCTACTTAGTTATTATAATATCATATAAATACATTTGGTCTCAAATATTCCAATCTATCCTCCTCACATCCTCCCACTCACACCCAAATTCTTGTTAAAGCAATAATTGCATGCCTAGATGAGACGTTTAATGAATTGAATCTTATCATAGCTAAATGGGCCAGTGGGTATCAATTTTCTGTACCTTCCATAATTTCCTCGACAACCAAACAAAGTCAACAGATTTAAATTATTTCCACGTGAAAGTGCCATAATTGCACCTGTGTCTTTCTCAAATGCATAGTGCTCATTTAGTTCTTAATATAAAACATATTTAACTAATTAGATTAGATTAAAAAAGTTACTAAGTTGGTAAATTATAAAAAATATAACATGTTATAAAACACCGCAATCATCTTTCTTAATACCCTCAATCCCTCTCTCTTATTTGATTATGACTGAATGAGTAATTTAAAAAAAAATTATAATTATGAGAAATACATCTTATATTTAAGGCTAAAATCAACTAAACAATTAGATCCTACGTTAAGAATTGAACGAATACTATTTAGCATTTTGTTTATTACATAAGAAGGTTTGTTTGAGTCCTCAATTACAAGCTCTATATATATATATATATATATATATATATATATATAACCTCCCATCCTTAATTTGGGAAAATTTGAGAATTTACTAAATTATTTATAATATTCATAACTATTGTATTTTTTAAAATTTATTTATCTTATTTATAAATTGATATATAATCTAATAATACATAAAAAAAATTTTGAAAAATCATGTAACATTAAGTAAATTAGTTATTTTTTTAACCTTTTCAAATTAGTCAATTATATCTTATACTGATATTAAGGATGGGAGGCAGTACATTAGTGATGTCTTTAAAAGGATAGGTGAACATAAAGGGAGAATTATATTTAAGACCCTTATAAGCGGATTTGCTAATGTTTTGGATGAAAAAGGAAAGTTGAGAACACAATATAGTTTTTTTTTTAAAAAAAAAACTTTCCCATAGAGAATGGTTAAAAAAAAAATCACGTGAATTGCAATCTCAAGAGAGGTACGAAGCACCGGATGATGAAGAATCTATTCAGTTTGTCGACTTCTTGAAAATACCTAAGCACCTCACGCTCCATTCCAATGTGTTATGTGTCCCTTATAAAAATTTGGTAAATCTATTTTCTTTTATTTTTCTGCCTTTTTTTTTTTTCAAAAAATCTCTTATCAATTATGGTGCATCTCCATCCCACTTGCTACACAATGATTAATTAGTGCTGGCAATTTTTTTCCTTATATATATAAATATTGAATCAAAATCTGTACAACGCTTTTTTTTTTTTTAATTCTTCTCAATCTAAAACAAATCAATGATACCTTTTCATAGTTTGCTTTCCTGGCTTCACATCTCATCACGCAACAAAAGGTGATAAAACTGTTTAACACAATAAAGGTTGAATTTTAATTGTAAATCACAAATGGCCAAATGCGAATTAGGTGGAGTATTATTTAGCAGGGATAAAGTATATTCAAATTTATTTCTTTCGCCCCTATTACGTGTGTGTATATATATATATATATATGACTCAATAATTTGTCCCTATGTTTGCTCCCTTCAGCTTTTGAATTGTGCTTACTTATTACTCTCCGGTCCTAAATATAAGACCTTTATACACTGTATAAGTGTTTTATATTTAGAATTAGAGGAGCACTATTATTACCCGGGATTAGCTTAAAAAAATAATTTTTGGGGCCATCAGTGAACAAATAAGCGCACGTGTTCTGCAACAAAAATGGTAAAAGTAAAATTTCTATGATATAACTACTTTATAAAATAGGAGTAAAATAAAGAAAGTTTAATTAAAAATTTGGAATTATAAAAATTAAATAAAATGAAATAAAGATGAATTTGATTTTTTTTCTTTTTGGAGGCTTCTGAAAATCTCCACAGACACTTAAACATTCATGTCTCACGTACTTGTCTCATACTCCATAAAATTATTTTAACAAACACATGAATCCATCAACAAAGAAGGCAACCTGGGAGTTGCAATTAACCCGGGAAAAAGTGATGATGATGATGATTATTACTGTTATTGTTAATTTTATTACTACTTCTTGGGAAAATATGTTGTTTTTTTATTTTATTACTTTACTTCTTGGATGAAAAAAGAAATGAGGGGTGGGTTTCCCTTTATTGAACACAACTTGGAACTTGACAATTGGCTAATGGCTATGAAAGTGAACTGAAGAGTGAAAGTCAAGGCGCCATAGCTTATGGAGAGAGGGAGGGAAGGGAGGGCGATCCTTAATAATTTTTATTTTATTTTGCGTCTGTTTTACCTACGAATTTCTATCTCTCTGTCTGTTTCCCTCTGAGAGCAGCTCGGAGAAGAGTCTAGAACCTCCAATCTCTATATTTATATCTGTTTAACCCTTGAAGACTTTTCTTCTCGACTTGTAACGCGCTTCCTTACTTTGGTTTACTGAACTGAGAATCGCACCAAAGCGAGGGAACACAAATGGGGAGACCAAGGTGCTTCTTGGACATTAGCATAGGAGATGAACTTGAAGGCAGGATTGTGATTGAGCTTTACAACGACGTCGCTCCCAAAACTGCTGAGAATTTCAGGGCTCTTTGTACCGGTGAGAAGGGCATTGGTCCCAACACTGGTGTGCCCCTCCATTTCAAGGTCCCCTCCCTCCCCTTTTTTTCTTTGTTATCTTTTCCTCTTCTCTGTTCACAGACTCGTTTTATTGATTTGTCATTCCGGACTACTGATTGGTGGATATGCCATTTTTGGACTGAGCAATATCAATTTTTTGTTCTGTTCATGCTGTGATTCTTGCCCAAATTTGGGATTTTTTTTGTTCTATTGTCTGCTTGAATGGGAGGGGTCTGATTTTCTTCAACTAACGGGTTACAGATATAAGAAGGATGTTTGGGGAATGAATATGGCATATGGTTCTTGATGAATCATATCTCGTTGGTTTCTTTCTTTTTTCTTTTTTACCTATTCGTTTTTTAAGGAGCCCATTTTGAGTATTTGGTATCTGGAAACTCCGGACTTTGCAGTAATCGAAAGATTCTAAAACCCCTTTTATTGCTTTTGATCGATGATTTCGGAAAAGACGGTTATGCCCTTCATCATTTTGTATTGGTTATGTATCTTTACAGATTTCATTTGGCAGTTATCAATAAAGTGGATTTTTATGTCCATTATCTCAGACAGGGGATCTTTAAAGGCTATAGAAACATTCTCTTCTTCTCTTTTGGGTAAAAATACCATAGGATCTATTTTCTCTTGAATGATGGCCATCAAACATAAACACAAGTAGCTAATTATTGGACACCGTCTGTTCTTTATTCATTGCATCAATAACAAGCTGAAATTGAGTTGATGAACTGTTTCTTTTGATGCAGTTCAGCATTACTGTGTGGGCTCTGCTTTGTGCTAACTTAGGAGGCAGTTCTTAGCCTATTGGCTCTAGTATTATGGTGCTCAGTTTTATACTAATATACTAGGTTACCATGATAAGTGATATATATTTCTTATATTTTGCTGTCTCTTAAGGGGAACTGGTATGTGGGTGCAGGAAAAATCTTGCATATAGCATGAGACATGATATTTCATATTTTTATTGTCTTATAGTCTGAATTGTTATGTGCAATGTGAATACTAAGCCTGTTCTTATAATCAATGCCCCCCCCCTTTTTCTCATAATGTTTTGACTTAAAACTACTTCCCTGATATTATTTTCAAAGCTCAACTATTGGACTTACATTGTATTCTGATGTGTTTTTAGGGGTCTTGCTTTCATCGTGTTATTAAAGGCTTTATGATCCAAGGAGGAGATATATCCGCTGGAGATGGTACTGGAGGAGAATCTATTTATGGATTAAAGTTTGAAGATGAGAATTTTGAGTTGAAGCATGAAAGGAAAGGGATGCTGTCTATGGCCAATGCTGGTCCTGACACAAACGGGTCTCAGTTTTTCATAACTACAACCCGGACATCGCATCTTGATGGCAAGCATGTTGTATTTGGGAAGGTAGTCAAAGGAATGGGGGTGGTCCGATCGATTGAGCATGTGACAACTGGTGACAACGACCGCCCCACTCTAGATGTTAAAATCGTGGATTGTGGAGAAATCCCTCAAGGAACAGATGACGGAATATCCAACTTTTTCAAAGACGGTGATACTTTTCCTGATTGGCCAGCTGACCTTGATGAGAGCCCTAGTGAACTTCAATGGTGGATGAATGCTGTAGACTCCATTAAATCTTTTGGTAATGAATACTACAAGGTAAAATGGCTTTATTTAGTCAATTCACATTCATTTATCTCCCTTGTGTGTTGGAAGAATGGTGTACCTATCAAAGCAGCTAGAAGCAAATGCAATATTTTTTTGGGCCTGTTAATCGTTGTTCTGTGCTGATGATTATATATATCTTTTGCTTCGTGGTAAAATACCTTCTTTTTTTTTTTTTGTCTGACAGAAACAAGACTATAAAATGGCTCTCAGGAAGTATCGGAAGGCTTTACGCTACCTGGATACTTGCTGGGAGAAGGAAGGGATTGATGAAGGTATGCTAACTTTTGGTAGTAGTTTTTTTGCTTGGTTGTATAGTAACTATCCTACGAATTGAAAATTCTGCCTTTGCATTTGATAATGTGTTTATGCTTTGCCTTTTCAGAGTTGAGTTTAAGTTTGAGAAAAACGAAGTCTCAGGTTTTTACAAACAGCTCTGTAAGACCAAAGTTGCTTTATTTTACAGACGCAGTTTTAAATTACACTTGCTTCGCAGCTTGCAGTTATCTATACAATTCTCCGTTGAATCCTGTTCGCTTAATCTGACATGGTAACTGATTTTGCTCCCTTCTATTGCTTCTCTTTTATCTTAATATTCTGTTTCTGGTATTTTAAATTTTAGGCTTGCAAACTAAAATTGGGGGATCTCAAAGGAGCATTGCTAGATACAGAATTTGCTATGCGTGACGGAGACAACAATGTCAAGGCCTTGTTCCGTCAAGGACAGGTACACGTATCTCCACGGAATTTATGTTAAAATTTAGTGTGGGCTCAAGAGTTTCAGATATTGGAGAGATCTGTTAACCTTTTTTCTTGAAAAAATTGAACTTTAACAGAAATGGAAAAGTGAAATACTAACTCTTGATCCAAAACCATATTACCTTAGGTCTATGAATACTTTTCACTTGCATAATCTGCCTTCATTTTATCCTATGCTATGTAGAACTTCTTTGTGTTATTAAGTGTTTGGGTTTCCATAATCTTTCCAAAGCACTTTTTTTTCTGCAATATGCTATTTACTTCGTATGTAAATTCTTTGTTGTTATCCAAATATAAGTGAGACAAAAAGAGAACAACTTTCTAGTCTTTACTCACATTTGACCCCAATATTCAGAAGTTAAGTATTAACCTCCAATCCTAGTATAAGGGCTAGATAACTAATACAAGATATTAAAGAAATTAGTTAAGTTAAAAGTTTTATTTGACATTGCTTCCATTTGAGCAGGCATACATGGCACTTAATGATGTTGATGCCGCGGTTGAAAGCTTTAAGAAGGCATTGGTATTGGAGCCAAATGACGGTAAGCTGTATGATTTTAGTTCCAGGTCTTTGTCATGCACTCTCCTGTGTTTCGCCAACAAGATGAATTGTTTGAGATTCCTGTTTCAAACCTAGCAATACAACAAACTAAACTGTTTCTAAAATTCTGTGAGCTGTGTAATCCTAAGTCACTAAAAGGCAACTTTAATATTTAATTTCAGCTGGAATTAAAAAGGAAACTTGCTGCTGCCAGGAAGAAGGTAAGTCATGAGTATATGTATCCCTCTAAACAATATCGCTCTTTCAGGCATTGTAGCTCTTGTTAATGGCCTAACTGATTATACTCTGAACAGATTGCTGAGAGGCGTGATCGGGAGAAAAAGGCATACAGCAAGATGTTCCAATAACATTTCTGGTATGTATATGTTGTATTCTTCTTGTTATTGGATACCATACCACAGTCATTTTGTTACATGGCAGCAATTTCTGATGCGTCATCGACACATTGATTTGTTGTTGAATTGTTCGTTTGTTTACTTGACTTGACAGCGAGGGAGACAAGCTAATCACCACAGCGACACAAATGTAAAAGATTGAAAGAAGACAAATGGAATGGTTCTATTATAAATGATGAAAAATTTTCAACCAACGATTTTTGCATTGTTTTACAGAGAACGCTAAGTCTCTAGATATATTTTGTAATCCTTTTGGAAACATCTCGTGGTGATTATGTGGTGGACCGCCGATTGTAATGTCTCTGATTTTGATAAGTTTATTGATTTATATCTCTCGCTGGTAACATTTAATGTTAGTATCTTTGATTAATTATTTACAAAATTCTAATCCCTACTAATCTTCAATTTCTGCTCAGTTACCTGCTGGGTCGATATCTATGGAAATAATTAATGGACATAGAATCTTAAAGCTGAACTAATAGTGGGGGGGGGGGGGGAATTAGATGATGGATAATTTGTGCCGATTAGCATATAAAGTTTGTCTCTATTTCTTTTTTTCTTCTTTTTTTTTTTTCAAATTCTTAATTGCACAAGAGCTTTATGGGAGAATGTTAAAAGATAATATCAAAAGAATATTTTAATCCAAACGTTGGCAAATTTTATACAAGAGAAATGAAATAATTCTATTATAACAAGACAGGACTATATAGAAATATTTTGCTAAAAATAGTAATCCCTCCTTTTATTTTATGAAAATCAAAATGATATTGAAAAGAGGATAAGCTTACATAGTCCTCCGTTTCTCTAATAACAAATAAAGGGGAGTGTAATTTTGCTTCTTATCAGCGAACATTTTTTTCCCCCAACTTGTGTTTTTATTAAAGATATAAGAGAAATATTCTCACATGTCCCATACAATTTCCTTCAGGACATTACTTGTCTACCCACATATTTGAATCTATTAACTAAATAACTTATTTTTTTTAATTGAAAATAGATATATGTTCGACGATGGCATTACGACATGAAGCTGTCATAATAATGTCATAACAAGCATATGCGATATGAAAAGTCCAATATAAGTCAAAGACACGTCCAATTTTGCTATCAGCATCCCACTAGCCACCTCAGCTGCATCAATCAGGTACATTTGCAACACTCATTAACTTTGTTTAATTTTCCTGGAAACTTAAAACCTCCTCTTGTGCTTCAACTATTTATGGTCAACCTTGACCTCTTCTTTTCCAAATTTAAGAATTGATAATTATATAAGAGTATTAATGTTTTCTCTTTTAACTCCTTCACCCACCCACTCATACTCCCATAGCCAACACCACGAACTTCGTTTCATACATATAAAATGCGACCCTGTCCTTTTAATAACTAATAATAGTACCTTCAACTTCTTTTTCTGGTCTAGCTGAAATAACTGTTTCTTAGACTTGTTCGTTCCTACCCACAGTCAGGCAAATACCCATTTTCGTTTTGGAATGCCTGAAAAATGGACATCTCAAAGAAATATATGCATTAATAGATATTATATTGCACTCTTCTGCTTCAAAACCCTAGCTAGTAACTACCCACCCGCACAGCATGTTCCACACAAAAGTAAGAAAAGTTTCATTCGGCCATTTTGAACCACCAAAATTCAAAACCTCATTGCCTGCCCCATCTTCTGCTATATGTATATAAACCCCCATGTGTTCCCAGAAAATCACACCTCACATAACTCTCTTGCTTGTACTGATCAAAGCATCAATCTTTGAAGACAATTAGCCAGAAGCAGCATGATGGCTTCCAAGTTTGCACACTCCCTCGTTGTTCTTGTTCTGATTGCTTCAATGTTTGGAGCAAGTGTGGCCAACAAGGACTGGTTCCCAGGTTTTAACTACACAGACTGGTGGTCCAGATCATTTGGACATCAGAAACCCAACATGACTCGACCACAGTCCAACAATCATCGTGGGTGGCTCTGAGAATTGGCACTTCGGCTTTAACTACTCTGATGGGGCTATCAAAAATGGCCCTTTCTACCTCAACGATACTCTCGGTGAGTTCCTACTTCTCCTTCTTCTTCACTCACTGTACTGTGTTGGTCCTTTCTACACAGGAGCAAGTGTGGCCAACAAGGACTGGTTCCCAGGTTTTAACTACACAGACTGGTGGTCCAGATCATTTGGACATCAGAAACCCAACATGACTCGACCACAGTCCAACAAAATCATCGTGGGTGGCTCTGAGAATTGGCACTTCGGCTTTAACTACTCTGATTGGGCTATCAAAAATGGCCCTTTCTACCTCAACGATACTCTCGGTGAGTTCCTACTTCTCCTTCTTCTTCACTCACTGTTGTTGTACTGTGTTGGTATATGTGTGTGTGTATATTATATGTATTATTTGTTTCTGTTTATATACATATAAGATAGTTACGTGTTGTGTATATGTTGGTTGGAATTCAGTGTTCAAGTATGATGCTCCAAACGCGACCACACATCCACACAGTGTTTACATGTTCTCAGACTATTGGAGCTTCTTGAAATGTGATCTGACAGAGGGCAAATGTGATCTGAAATGTGGCGAACTCAACGCAGGGTGTGGGAGAGGGATTCCAGATTGTGTTAAAGAGGTGGAAGCCATACTACTTTGCTTGTGGAGAGAGAAATAGGTTTCACTGCACAAATGGTGGCATGAAGTTCTCTGTCATGCCCATGATTCGCTCCTTCTTCCCTTGGCCTTGATACAAAAAATTGCAGCATTTTGTTGTGTTGTTCTCTGGATCCCTCCACTTTCTGGTTTACATATACTTTTCTGTTGTTTTTTACTTTTCTGCACAATTTGAATACTTTCGGAGGAAAATGTATTGTTGAACTATATAGATTTACACAGACACAAGATGAATAAAAAATGCATGCAAGACTTGCATTGCTTGCCTTGTTTCTTACTTATTAACGTCAATTTTTTCTCCCTGTTACATATTAACATCAAATTAATATATGCAATAAGGTTCCCATATGGGCGGTCCACAGCATTGTCACATGAATAGGGAGGAACCAGAAAGATCATTTATTTGGTCCAATCCCAATTGGTAGTTGGGCTAATAACTGCTCCCCTTGGGCCATCAAAATTGATCCTTTCAACTTTCTTTGACCATTTACGCTAAACTTGCTCCCCTTTTACTTAATTAAAAGGAGAGAGGTCGAATGCATGACCTTTTATTTATAAGAGAGCTTTTATGTCATTAGGCTACTGAGTATTAAGTTTTTGTGCTTCTCATGTCTCCTCAACTACAACAGATGAATTAAGATAGGATCGATGGTATATATGGTCATTGAATCGATATTAATTCATATTTTAGAAATCAAGTATGTGTTAGTATATCTCTTTTAATGAGTTTAATTTTCTTTACATGTTAATAATTATATTTTTAGGAAAAAAATAAATTGACATACTTATTCGCTTGATATTTGCGCCATTTCAAAATGGATAAGATGAAAAAGGGCAAAACATGAATGTGTGTGTGTTGTAAGTTTGATATCATCAATCAAGTGTACTGTGTAGAGATAGCAATCATAGAGTGAAGACAAGTACTGGTTTGGAGTTTTGTATTCGGATGATACAAACACATCCAAGAATCATGCAATATATATATAAGTCCTCCATGTGTGTGTGTGTGTGTGTATTATCTGATCTTTTTCTTCCTTCCTCTCAAAGTAATCTTGCTTTCCCAAATCCTTTCCAAGGCATATATCAAGTGTTTGTAAAGCTTTCCAGTTGGCGGCCTATCACAATATCCTATAATAATAATGCTTATTGATGGTTGCAAAAAGAGTTGTAAGTACAGCAGTGTGTGTGTGTCATATGTATATATATTTGGTGGCCTATCTATTTATTCATCTTTTCTGATGCAACATGTCATATATAATCCGCGTGCATGCACAAGCAACCTTGTATATAATATCATCTTAATTAATCAGCTGCCAAATTATCCTCCACCTCACGTAAGGCCTCACCTTTTAGCTTCACATAAAAAAAAGGCTATCTTTGACTTCTTCCTCCTTCTCACAAAAATACTAGGGCTCAATATACATACAACTGCTTCCATGCATGTTTCTTTCAATTCAATTTCTCTTTTTAGCAAAAGAATTCATCATCATCATCATAATAATAATAATAATAATACATCGGTTAAAAATGAGTTTTCACTACTACATATGAGGTGTAATTATATATTCCTCCAGTTATAAATGTAAGACTCATTTTATGATATAAATTATACCACAAAATGAATCTTATATTTAGGATTGAAGAAGTAAGTTATTTGTAGCTTGTGATTCTTGTTTAACAAATACCATAAGTTATTACCACTTATGTCTCCTTCAACTAAGAGACATAAAATCAAGTAGTTAAATTAGTTTTTTTTTTTGGGTTACAAAGTTAAATTAGTATTTTGTATTGGTAAAGGATGATTCCAGCTAGCTTGTAATTTTTTTTCCATTCAGCAATGTCATTTATTAGAAAAGAAAACAGACTATAAATATATGAATCCAATCAATGATGTTGTTGCTGCAAGTGAAACACTATAATTAGCAATTTAATTTGTTGGTGTGAAAACTGAATGACAACATCATCAATGCCATTTTAATGATCCATCATTAACAACACCTTATCATTAAATGTGATGTGTTGCAGTAGTAGCTAGAAGGCAAAAAGGCGTACAACAATTGAAAATTTGCTAATCAAATCTTAATAAAGAAAGATGAATAATGATATATATAGGTGAAGACAAAAACGATAACAACTGTGAAGCAAAGCAAAAGATGGGATCCAAATCCACGTCCACGATCATTCAAAATATCTGTGGCCTTGGTGGCTTCACAATGAAAGAATAAGAAGGGGGCATGGACAGATTGATCAAAGGCAAGTAGAAAAAGACAGAGAGAGAGAGAGAAGCAAGTGGAGAATAGTAACAAAATACAAGTTATGACACACACACACACATATATATATATATATGAGGCTAATGATGTATACTTGTGTTTTCATGACTTGTCCATCACAGATAGCCCTGTCACTGTGCCCACAGTTAATTATTTGTTCAAATAATGATGGCCCTCCTATTATTATTATTGCTAGTCTTCTCCTTTAATTATTACTATTACAAAAAGCTTAGGTAAATTAAGTCTCAAACAGTCACTATAGATAGGGCACGTTTTTAAATTTAAAACAGAAGTATTTACAAACTGTCCATCAACAAAATTCTTATATCGATAATGAGATTCGAACTCATATTTTTGTGAAT
Source organism: Neltuma alba (assembly GCF_004799145.2). NCBI lineage: Eukaryota > Viridiplantae > Streptophyta > Magnoliopsida > Fabales > Fabaceae > Neltuma > Neltuma alba. The sequence continues at coordinate 199,759 of NW_021637378.1, forward strand.
TATAAGCTGACTCTTTTACTAGTTAGATTACTCTTGTTAGCATTGCTAGCCTCTTTATTGAGAGACATTGGAGGCTTATATATTTATCATGACCAAAATGTCCCCTCGCTCCCAGCTCTATTCTTTTTTTGGTGACCATGACAATTGGGATTTACAATTTTCACTCTTAAATTCACAAGTCAATTTTAAGAGTGGGTGGCTGAAATTCCACGCTTGGAATGAAGTTTTAGCCCCTCATCCTTCAAATTGACACACACACACACACGAATCTTATATATATGGAGTGGTGGTTGTGAATCTTAGACGTGTTGGATTGCTTGTAATTTTTTTTTGGGGGAAAAAATCTTGTATGGGTTTTTAGTCATCCACCTTGAAGTTTAACTTGTACGTGTGTAATTTTTCCTAATAAAACAGATTGCGTGAAATTTCAATACCACATTGTCGGAAAAAGTTGTCGGAAAAGTTGCCTCAATCGAAGGGGATGACCATGTTGCCGCCAAAAACAATACCTAGGGCATTCTCGTCATGACAAATATTTTATTTTTTCAAGAAAAGGCAAACATTATTGGTAGTAACTCGTAAAATTAAAAGAAGGAAAAATTGTTTGCAAAAATTCCTCATTAAAATTTTTTTAATGCTTTAAGGTATCTAAAATTTGTTCTTCAACAGACGCATGTAATATATTTTTAATTATGTATAAAAATATTCAGAATAATAAATATCTGCATATAACTGAGTATATGTTACACATAAACAAAAGACCCCTCGTATTCGCTTAAAAATCCGAGTTTTTAAACAAATTTACTTTGAGCAATAAATATTTTGAGTGGGGATTTTTCAATAATTTTCTCTTTCATTTTTTGGCTTAAGTCATTTCCCCTTAATTAAATTGGCTAATGGGCGTCACAATCAACGTAGATAAGCATCATTTTCAATTACGTATGCTAGGTGGGTGCATATCCTCATTGGAAGTCTCTCACGAATTCAAATCATTTGTGATACCTAACCAATTGCAATGCCGGGGAAAAAAAGTTTCTAATCATCTCTATATTTACAATCAAGTTCTTCAATTTGTTTTCAGACTGATTAGTTTAAGGAAATTTGCAAGTTACTCCCTCCGTTCTTTATTATAAGAGACATTTGATGCTTATGGCATGTTCCCATATATAAGAGACACTTAAAAGTTGTCTCTATTTTTTTGTATTGATTTCCTATTTTATTCCTATTTATTTTGTCTCCAACTCATACTCTCTCTCCCTCCCATTTCTCTTTCTTTTAATAATTTAATTATTCTCTCATACTCTCTCTCCTTATTAATGGGGGTATTGTTGGAAAAAACATTATACTTTTTACACATTAATTGTCCTCAACTAATTTTAACTGTTTTTTTTATCAACGTAATTTGGTTATTTGTCTCTTATAGTAAAGAATGAAGGGAGTATTAGTGGACTACTTTTCTAATATGAAAGCTGTGCCTGTAAGATCTCTTTGATTCGTCAACGCCTCTAATACTCTATAAACGTTTTTATTTGAAAGCAACGGCTACCCATAAAAGATGCGTTAATCCAATTGATTATTAATTGATACTACCCGGTCTTATTATAAGATTTTGTTTATCCTCTACAAACTAAGTGTTATAGTTATCATTATATGCAATTACAATTATGTAACAAAATCATTATTAATTATATTACCTCGAATCCTTAATATAAGACCAAGTTAACTTATATGAAGATATTAAAAAGTTACTAAATTACTTAATTATAATATATGTTACATGAGCTCTCAAAAATACTTGTGTGTATCATTACATTATATATTAATTTATAAGTATGGTAAATTAATTTTAAAAAAATAAATACAAATACTTTAAAGTAATTTAGTAACCTCATTAATTTCTACAAATTAATAAAGTGGGTCTTATATTAAATTTTGCATTTAAGAGAAGAAATGAATAGAGTTAGTGTATGTTTGAATATTACATTTGCATGCATTTAAAATTCAACTTTTTATTTTTGGAATGGAAGTCGATCGATAGAATTTTTGTGAGAATGATAAATTGATAATTTTTATGAAAAATTAATGTTTTTAAAAATGTAATCCAAACACACTTCACATAAAATTTCATAACTTCTATTGTCTGACTTCATTACATGCCAAAAAAAATTATATTATTATCGTAACAGTGCTCATGGACGGCAAAAGGGTCAAACTTGATCATATATCATTTTAGGCTAGACTTGACTGGAGACTCGAATATGAACACAATTAATTGCAAACGAATGAATTGCAGAAACATATATCAAAATTCAATGACTAATTATATATCAAAGGAGTTTATTGTCAATGTGACAATTTAAGTAAATTTTTAAAAAAAATATTTCTTCATTAAAATGTTCAATAATATTCAACTTTCTACTGGTACAAAAGTACTGTGCTAAATATATATTTCCATTTTTTAATTATTAACTATAGATCATAATAATGCGTCAAAATAAATATATTGAAAATTATTGAGTACTCTAGCGAGCTAGCTTAAAAACCTGTGAACTAATGACTTTGATTATAGACAAAAATAATTGTTTTTAGACATCAAAAAGGCTGAGCTAAGGATAAAATTTGTTTAAAAAGAACTACTGCCAGATGGGAGGAAAGGTGAAAGAGAAAGCATTGAGAAGATATCTGTATCTTCACCATTAAAAATTGGATTGAACAAGAATCGGTGCATATTGAGAAAATAAGTTGAATAGTTCCAAGACTAAACCTTCCAATCTTCCATGCGACAACTCCCAACGAGTGATCACATGCAATGAATATGCAAAACTATACAAATGCAAGGACAGATGCAAGATTTAGTTATGACATATAAGCTGATATTAAAAGAAAAAAAAGAGTATATATATATATACACACACACAAGATTTTGTGCTTAATACAAGAATTATGTAATTAATTTACAAATATTAAGAAAATTAGCTGAATTAATTATTTGTAATAAATGTATCACATATACATTTTAGTAACATATATTTTGAGAGATAAAAAAACATATAAAATTCATCCAATACTACTTTCAATTCTTAATATAAAAGCTAATTAAATATTCAATTTGATTGTCCTAAATATGAGATTCAAACCCACTTTATGTTCCATATTTATTTATTTTGCCTCCAAATAATTTCTATGGTGATTACACAAGTTAAGGAGTTTCCATTAATGAGTTGTTTCTAATGCAAATGATGATTAACAAAAATATTTTAGAAAACAACATTTATTTATTGTAAATAACCGATTTAACAAAAAAAATTTAACATCTGTAAATTAGTTATCTAGCTTTTATATTAAGAATTGGAGGTAGTATTAAGTACGGAGAAAAAAGGGGAGAATTACTATTCAATTTTGTATAAACACTCTAATCACTAAAAAAATCTTATTGATTAGATTAGCGCGTACCTAGCTTGGTGTCATTTCTGATATTAATATCACTATATAACTGCTTACTTGTTATAAGATTTTTTAGTGATTACTTGGCAGTCAGGTCTTATCATTCTCAAAGAACATAAGTTAGCATATGCATGCATGCATGCATGAAGGTTGTGCGTGGCATTGAACAAATCCACGGATCCTTGTCCCCCCAACGCTTTGTTCGATCGCCAAACGTTAACAAATCCAATAATGATTAAGGATCCCAGCTCCAATTATATTGCTGTACAACGTACGTACCAATACTTTTCTCCCCATTTGTTGATATTTTCTTAACCCTAGCGTTTAACATGTCTTCTTTCCAGGTTGGCTCCTTTTCCAATACTCATTCATATCTATCATTACGTACTCTTACGTATTTATAAATCTATTTATCTTTGGGAACACCGACTTGGAAGTGCAAGTTAGGTTATGGCCCCGCCATTCACACTTGGCTTGTGACCTGGGACGACAATGTTAATCTGCTTGCTTTCTTAACTTCTTCTTTTTCCAGAAAAGGAATTAGTAATTCATAACTATAATAAAAGTTTAAAACAGGGATTAAACAAGTATTTCTTCTAATGGGAAAAAGTATGAATCTTTAGAGTGATACGCAGGGGTTGCTTGTGAGTTACTCACTTTGGAGTAGTAGTTAGTGGTTGGGATAGCGTAGGCCTGCACATGGGGTTGCAATGTCCAGGCTGTGTTAGGGTTGGAAATTTAACCTCTATGCCTTGTGAATAAGTACAATGTCTTTATCATCCATGCTCAATTTATCAAGTTACATCATCTAATTCTATTATTTTTAAAACCTTTTAGTTTATCCTCATATATCTGATATCCATTACTTCTAATTGTATATTTGCACCTTTTTTATATTGTGAAACACACATAAAGCCGTTTTTATTATATCACATTTGGTCCTTAATATAAAACCTAGTTAACTAATTTGGAGAGATTAAGAAAGTTAGTTATTTATAATATATAGATATTGTCTTTTTTAAAATACTTTTATTAATCATATATTTGAGTTACCCATTAATAGCAATTTCTTAATATATGCAACTACTATATGGATTGCTTGAAGGCAAAATAAATAAGTACTAGAAACAAAGTGAATTGGGGGTTTTATATTTAAAACCAAATTAAATGTCACACAAACTCTTCTACTATATCAAGTCCTTAAGATAAAAACTAGTTGACCAATTTGAGTATATTAAGAAAATTAGTTAAGTTAATTATTAGTAATAAATAGGTGTTGTCTTCTATAAAATAGTCTTGCTAATAATGTATATTAGTTAGAATTACCATTTGATGAAATCTTTTAACACGTGTAACTACTATAAGGATTACTTTAAAAAAAAAAGATAAATATAAGAGACAAAATAAATTGAAATCTTATATTTAGGATCAACTTAAAAGTGAATCTCACTCTTATACTAAGTGTTGGAGGTAGCATCAAGAACCGATGGAGGGAGTACTAATAATGACCAATCATTAATACTTCCATCTTCGATCACAAAGCTGACCACTTCGTATTTTGTTCTGTTAATAGCTTCCCCCTTATTTTATTATTGCTCATTGTTATTATTTAACATTATTTTCTCAGATCATCCATACTAACATAGGTGTGTACACAATTTCGCAACTGAATTAACAAGATTATATTTTGGAAAATCAAATCCAACGAAGATATTAATCTACCAAAAAATGACATCAAGAAGTGTAGTCTAACTGGGTGACACCAAACATAACTTTGGTTTTTTGAAAATGTCAGTTCACCTGAGTTTGATTATAATGATGTAGGCGGTGCTTGGGAACCCATGCATTTAAGAAAAATATTTTTATACAAGTAGAGAGAAAACTTCTTTCATATTATTTACCTTATATATCATAAAATTATTGGAAAAAAAAAGTTTGTTCAAATTTTGGTTTCATAATGCAAGTTTTTCCTGCCTATCACATAACCAAACATTAGAACATCTGTAGCCTTTCTCAACTGGTAACCGAATTAATTAACTCAGACATAGCATTGTCTAATATCAATATTTTCATGATGCGATTCTTTATTAAAAATGTTTAGAACTAGGAGAAAAAAACAGACCAAACCAGCCAGTTCAATCAGAAAACTGGCCAGTGGTTCAGTTAGGTTTGGACATTAAATCGGTATCAAACTAGTCAAACTGGGTAAACCGGTATGAATCAGTAATGAATTGGTTTGAATGATTATGTTGCTATTGGTCATATTTTTCTGATTCAGCTCCTAATATCTTAGTGGTATATATTTGAATGAATTTTAATGATGATTTTGGTATCAATAATTATTAATTTTAGTTGTTAATGAATCATAAAGATCAAAATTTTCAATGTTATTGTTCTTTGCTTTTTTACAATCAAATTATTGTTATATTTTCTTGTATTTTGTTATCAATGATTATTAATATTATATTTTATTGTTTTTAATTAAATTATATTATTTTAATAAGACTGGCTTAATCGCAAGTTGACCTGTTCAGACCAACTGAATGATTGATCCTTGAATTACTATTTCAACCAATTTAGTATCCGTTCTAGCATTTTTTCCCCCCTTTTTGGTTTAGAAGTTAAAACTCTATAGGAAACAATTGTGCATTGTTGCCTCGTTGGTGACCAGTCCACAAGGGCAGAGGGGAACAACATGTAGCCAAAGCCATGCCAACCAATACAACAATCCTCCGTCTTCCCATCTTCTAACTCCACCTTCCCCTTCTCGCCCTTATCCAGCTTCCTGCATTTCTGAATTCCTCTCTCTCTCTCTCCCCTCTTTCCATTCATTTCACTAATAACTTATTTCCATGAACTGTTGAATTCATGAATCCTGTGCATGCCACGTGGCCACTCTGATTGTCCCCACCTTCATCTTCTCCATTAATCCCATCTTTTCTCTCTCTCAGCTCATCTCATGCTGCATTTAATACTAGGTGGTTTTGAGTCTTCGCCTCTTACTTTTCTTCTTCCTCACTGTATGCTTCTCTTCAATTGTCTGAGTCTTCGGCGGATGAAGCCCAGGAATGATTCTCATACTCTATTCTGGAATTTCTACACGATGCCACGAGTGAATTATGAGTGATATAGTGACCCAGCTTCTTTGATCGAACCCAACATGGGAGTTTGTGTCTCTAAGCCCCAGAAGCCGAACCCATACGGGGTTAGGCAAACAGAAGAAGACCATGATCGGTATGAAGATTCTTCTCAAGTCCCAAAATCCCCGCTTTCTCCCATCGCCAACAACTACAATCGGAAAGATGACGTCACGACCGGGAAGCAGTCTCCGTTCTTCCCCTTCTACAGTCCCAGTCCAGCTCATTTTCTGAAAAATTCTCCGGTGTCGACGCCGGGGGCGAGCAAGAGCGCGAGTTCGACTCCAAGGAGGTTCTTCCGGAGGCCTTTTCCTCCGCCGTCGCCGGCCAAGCACATAAAGGCTTTGCTGGCGAAGAGGCAGGGGAGGAAGGCAGCGACAGCGATACCCGAAGAGGGGGAGGAAGAAGAATCGAGAGATTTGGACAAGAGGTTTGGTTTTTCGAAGGAGCTCACCAGTAGATTGGAGGTTGGGGAAGAGGTAGGCAGAGGACATTTTGGTTATACATGCTCTGCTAGGTTCAAGAAAGGTGAACGTAAGGGTCAGCAAGTGGCGGTGAAGGTCATTCCTAAATCTAAGGTCAACCATACCCTTCTCCCATGTATCGTTCTTCGAATTCTTTCTCTATCTCACACGCCGTTATAATTGTTTTTGCTGAAAGTTATATTGGGGGCTATGACTGATTTTCGTTCAAACGGCACTGGTCTCCGAATTGTGGGGTACTTTGTGGATAATGCTTGAGGTTCTGAAGTCCTGTTTTAGTCTTTTCAAGGGGTTACTGTTGAAGATTCTTCTGGTTAGCTAATGTGGAAACGGTCTAAGTTTGCATGATAAAAAACTTCCTTTAATGAAACTTGATTGGATTGGGGAGAAAGCCTTTAACTTTATTTGTTAGGTTGAACTACGCAGCCGGTTCTTTCAGCTCTATCAATTTCCAATACGTCATTATACTTGGAAACTTTGTTGCTGAGTCTCTGCAATGACAGTTTATGACAAATCTGTCAAGAGGGCAAGGACTTGGTATATTCAAATGTCAAGTTGATGACTAGCAGCTGCAAATCACTGACTCATGAGCCAAGATTTTCAATACTTCACGTATGATCGTAAAGATGCAAAGAAGGATTTACTAGCTAGTTGATTGCTCATGATTTGGTTGAATGGTCGTCATCTAAGGAGTTTGCCTGAAAACAATCCATTATTGAAATTGTGACGGATTGTCACACCCCACGCCTGACAACTATCGAAGCTGACCAAAAAGGAAGTTATAGCTATTGAAAGCTATAAGGATTTGATTACAAACCTTTTAGTGATTGGAACTAAAACGCAATTGGGGAGGACCTATAGGGATGAATAAATTTATTAATATGTTTTAAGAAAATATAAAGATAAAATAAAAGTGAATATTAAATAATATTCCTACATTTTGGGGCTAATTTGAACTTGTGTATTCATGAATAAAACTGTTTTTTAATCTGGCACTTCTTTATGCCACTTCTGTCCATACCACTTTTCAATAAAGCATGATATCTAAATCATATATGGCATGAATAGTATTATAACTCACTTATGATTTCACCTTTTTTGTTGCCAGATGACAACGGCAATTGCAATTGAAGATGTTAGAAGGGAGGTGAAAATATTACGAGCCTTAACTGGACACAATAATCTGGTGCAATTCTATGATGCATTTGAAGACCAAGATAATGTCTACATTGTAATGGAGTAAGTTTGGTACATTTTCTGTCCTTTCAAGATTTTAGCACAGTAAAAGGTTTGCTGGTATTTTAGTGAAGGCTTTTTCCCCTTCTCGATGCACTTGATGGGATACTAATAATATACCTGTATTCCATCAAATACAACCCAATAATCTTGAGTCTTAGTTTCTTTTATGGTAATTTTGAATATTCTATCAACCTGAATTCACTCTGCTGTTTTCTTAAGAATTTTCCAAGTTTTGGACATGAATTGGGTGCTTTTGGCATTTTAGGTTATGTGAAGGAGGCGAGCTGTTAGATAGAATACTTTCAAGGTGATTCTTATGTCTTATTACATCAGCTCTAATTTTTGTTAAAAAAAACTTTTATCTTTGGGTATGTACCTTTTCCCTAACTGACATGGTTTAATCCTTCTGTAGAGGTGGGAAATACTCAGAAGATGACGCAAAAGCTGTCTTGATACAAATATTGAATGTTGTTGCGTTCTGTCATCTTCAGGGTGTGGTGCACAGAGATCTTAAGCCAGAGGTGAGCAAATACATCTTACTTTCTCTTGTTTAACTGAAGCACCAGTGTACATTGGATGGAGTTACAAATGCCATATTTGCTTTGCTGCAACAATAGTCAATGAGTCATAGCCTTGCATCTTGTTTTCAGCTGACTGGATTTTGAAATTTTCAGATGGCACATCTATGAGCAGTACCATTCAAGTAAACAGAATTTTGCAAAAATTGTTTAGTTACAGTTTCCAAGAAAATCATAGAAAAATATTGTGCATAATAGCTGCTCTAATGTAAATACCTGTTACTTGTATTTGTCACGCATCTAATATTTGATGAGTAAAATGGGTAAGTGAATATTGGCATTTCAATGTGGATTTTTAGTTTATTACATAACCATCTTGCTGTTTTACTTCTCAGAATTTTTTGTATGTGTCAAAGGATGAGAATGCTGAATTAAAAGCTATTGACTTTGGATTATCAGACTTTGTCAAACCAGGTTTGCCTTTGTAAAGCCCTACTAACTAGTTTTTTATCACCCTTGAGAATTTGTGGCATTTGCTTGATTCTTTTCCATGGCTTTCAGATGAAAGGCTCAATGATATTGTGGGTAGTGCATACTATGTGGCTCCTGAAGTTCTACATAGATCTTACAGTACAGAAGCTGATGTGTGGAGTATCGGCGTGATAGCTTATATTCTCTTATGTGGTAGTCGTCCATTTTGGGCACGAACAGAGTCTGGTATATTTAGGGCTGTTCTGAAAGCTGATCCAAGCTTTGATGAACCTCCTTGGCCGTCCTTATCTTCAGAAGCAAGAGATTTTGTTAAGCGCCTGTTGAATAAGGACCCAAGGAAGCGAATATCAGCTGCCCAGGCTCTAAGTGAGTTTTCTGACGTTTCTAATATCTAATAAGCTTCTGGGCTTCTGGAAAGATCATTTTCTGAATTGCCAGCGACATTCTTGTATTTGCAGGTCATCCTTGGATTAGGAATTTCAACAATGTAAAAGTTCCTCTTGATATTTTAATATTTAAGCTCATGAAGGCCTATATGCGATCATCATCCTTGCGCAAGGCTTCTTTAAGGGTGCGTATATTTTGATACTGAGCGAGAAGTAGAGTTTATTTTTAGACTGCTTCCTGTTGGAATCAAATATTCTTTTTAATTGCAATCTAATGTCTAAAGGTTTGTCTATAGCTTTTAACATGGAATTTAGTCCACAAAGTGAACTCACGTTATATTTATTTTTTCTCCAATAAACTGGGGATTTTCTTCTCTCTCTCTCTCTCTGCAACAAGATGCAATTGGGGCAATTATGTATTCTCTTTCTTAATGTGTTATTTATGCACCTTATATTGATATTTATAAGTATTAGTTACATTTAATCTTACTAGTTGTCTTCCATTGACCTCTCTGCCAGGCGTTGTCAAAGACATTGACTGCTGATGAGCTCTATTATTTGAAGGAGCAATTTGCTCTGCTGGAGCCAAGCAAAAATGGCAGCATAACATTAGAAAACATCAGCATGGTGAGTGGATAATCCACTGTCACATCAGCACGTAAGGCATGATGTATTGTTGAATACCAAGAGTTTCTCATGCATATTTGTCTTGGCAGGCGCTGAGGAAACACGCAACAGATGCCATGAAAGAGTCCCACATTTCTGACTTTATGGCCTCGGTAATACCTTGCTCTATACGTGTAGATGGAGCATGATTTTGACTGCTTACTGACTCATATCCATGAATATTCCTTGTATAACAGCTAAACTCATTACAATATAGAAGAATGGGTTTTGAAGAATTTTGTGCGGCTGCATTAAGTGTGTATCAGCTTGAAGCCCTTGATCGCTGGGAACAACATGCACGCTGTGCATATGAAATTTTTGAGAAAGATGGAAACAGAGCTATTGTCATTGAAGAACTTGCTTCAGTAAGTTCAGGACACTGAATTGAATCTTTTCTAATGGATGTCTAAATCTTACATTTGAATCTTGGTGTTGTTACCTCTTCCCCCCTCATCGCTGAAACTCCATTGAGAGGATATCGTTGCTCCATCTATTTCTAGGCAGTCACGAATTTGTATTAAGCTCATTTAAAAAACAAACCAAACCAAAACAAAACAAAACAAAAGGAGAAGAAAGAGAAAGAAATGGCTAACCCATATTATTTTCTCCGTACTGTTGTTTTAGGAACTTGGACTTGGCCCTTCTATCCCTGTTCATGTTGTACTTGTCGATTGGATAAGGCACACTGATGGGAAGCTAAGCTTTCTTGGGTTTGTCAAATTGTTACATGGTGTATCTGGCAGAACTCTTTCAAAGGTGCAATAGAAGAGTACAGCAATGGCTCTCGGATATACAGAAATTTCTCAGCTATTTGTGCTGCAAATGCAATAATATGTTGACTGTATATTAACATTATCTGCTGATAGTTCACTTGATATCTGGTGCTGTTGCAAGCACATCCCTTTACAGTATAGTTGCACAGGACATGATGATTCATACCCATTTGTTCACGCTAGAGCTCCAATTGTTCAAGACATTGAGTTCAGGCATGAATTGTAGAGTTAAGAGAAATGGGTGGTAACAATTTCATGTAACTTTATCAAGAAATGCTCGTGTATATACGATCTTTGTAATAATTCTAGTGTCAACTCGTAATGCATATCCTAATTTTTTTTGTTTCTATGGATCAATTACTTTGCTTTGCTGCAACCATGATTTGGTGGAGATTGGTGGCATTGTCAGCTGAGTAAGGAAGCAATTATGCGGTGGAAACTGCTGAAAGATTCTGATTATGATTGAAGTCTATCGTATAATCATAAGCTTTACCCCAAATAAAAACAGTCGATGGTCTATCACCAACTCTTGTTGGTTGAATTCTGCAAGAGTGAAATAGATTTAAAAGCATTACCAAGAATAACTGATGCAGTAACATTCTCTGTTCTTCTCCAAAGTCCAAGGCCTCATGAAACATGAGGGGTTTCTTCTTCCAGGAGGACTTTTCATAGCTGATAAACAGGGCCAGATGAAGGTGGAGGGGAGTGGTGTTATTTTCTGAAGAATATCAGGATGCATTCACATTAGAATATCACACATTTTGTCTTTAAAGAATCTGGCATGTCAAAAGGTCTGGTTTTTAAGTGCTGCCTTTTCTGTTTTCAGCCTATTCATTTGTTCTTATAAATAGGCCCAGAGATAGCGTTTATGATCCTCTTTGTATGATGTTGAGATAGATGCGTCAATGAAGAAGTATGTATTTTAATGTTTTAAATTGAGTGCACGCTCCCCTTCCCCCGCAAAGCAGGGAAATTGATTGTGATTAATATGTCCGTACTTCGAGGCCCCAAAAAGGAGCTGGCAGGCCCGATGATTTTGCAGGGCCCGTGATTGTATGCATATATGTATGGATTTGTAAGACTGGGCCTTGCTGCTAGCCCAATCGAAATGCTTAATTATTTGTATTTTTTAATATTTTATACTCTTCTTATTCTTGATATAAAACCTATTTAATTATTTAATTAGATTTAAAAAGTTAGATATATTAATTAATTATAACAAATATAAGATTTTATTAAAGCACCATAATTATCTTTTTTAATATCATCACTCTCTCTCCTATTTGAAGGAGCATCAATAGGGATGATTTAAAAAAAATTGATAAATATAAAAATAAGTCTTATATTTAAGATTAAAATCAACTCAATAGTTATATTCTATATTAAAGACCAGAGGAATATATTGATATTCCTATCTAACATTCCAATTTAGTAATTCATGGATTATCTTTTTCATTCATCTTTAAGGAAATTTTTGAATTTAGTCCATCAAGAGAGAAATATTTTAATATCTTAAATAGTTTAGTTTCATAAATTTATAACAATGTTATGTCCTTTTTCCTTTTACTTTGTGCAATGTAAAGACGTTACTATTTAATATATTAAGAAAAGAGAAAATGAGACCTTATATTTAAAACTAAACCAAAACCCTAAAACAAAGACCAGAAGGAGTATAGTAATTAATTCTAAAAAAATCCGCGTTAATTAATTCTGAAAATGTTCCCATGTTATGTTTCATTTTTTAATAAATTAGTGGGTAGGTTAAAATGAAATAATATAGAAAGTAGCATATACAAACTTTTATATTGCCAGGATGGAAACACATTACTCCTTCCGTTCCTTATTATAAGAGATATTTGATGCTTATGGCATGTTCCTATATATAAGAGACACTTACAAGTTGTCTCTACTTTTTTGTGTTGATTTACTATTTTACCCATATTTATTATTTCCAACTTACACTCTCTCTCCCTCCCACTTCTCTTTCTTTTAATAATTTAATTATTCTCTCTCATACTCTCTCTCCTTATTAATGAGGGCATTTTTGAAAAAAAAATTATACTTTTTATACATTAATTGTTCTTAACTAATTTTAACTGTTTTTTTATCAACGTATTTCTGTTATTTGTCTCTTATAATAAGGAACGGAGGGAGTATTTTTTTTTAAAATAAACCAAATAATTAAAAATAAAAAGAAGCGCACTGTTTTGTTGACGGAGAAGAACAGGCTGGTGCAGTGACGGAGCCACCGTTTGACTTTGACAAAGTCAATTACTTCGGCTGATTTGTACCAAAAAAAAGATTACTTCGGCTGATGCTGACACTTGTCCCCTCCCGCTCACATGCCCATGCGCCTCCCCATCCTCCTTGCGTATTCTCACAGATATTCATCAATAAAATTTCAATTGGTAAAAAAAAAAAAAAAAAACCAACTCGTATTAAAATGTTTAGCAAGGGAGGATTTTTATCACAAATTCACATGATTACTGTTGGTATAACATTAATCAGGTTGTTTGTACTCCCATTTTAAAAATAAAATTTAGTTAACTAATAATTTTCACATGTTAAAAAACAATTAGTTGATTATTTACTATTGTGTACGTGTAAAAAATAATAATACTATCTCGGATTCTAAATATATGATCTATTTTGTACTGTATAGTAGATCATATATTTAGAACCAGAGGTAGTGTGTATTATTTTTTTCAGAAAAATATTCCTCCCAAAACAGAGAAAGAGAGTATATTTTTTAAATTAGCCTCCACTCAATAAAAAAGTATCCGAAAATCTACAGACACAAATAGGGGGAAAAAACGATTAAGCAAAACCCAACAACATAAGACTACATGTTTAATACTATCTCCAGTCCTAATTATAAGACCTCGTTTTTAGATTACAAACAAAATCTTATAATTAGGACTAGATATAATATAAACTAAGAACTATGATGATGTAAAATCTGAAGGAACTCGGCAATTTGGCATTAATATCATTAAGATTTTCAGAACCATAAGAATGTACTAGCTATTTCTCTTCATTTTTTGGGGGAAAAAAAACTATTTCTCTATTAAAGAGTTATTAAAAGTGTCATTTTGTTAATTAAAAAAAGCGTGATGTTAATTACTAAAGGAGTTCAGAGATATATTTCTTCTAGCTCTGGCTAATTAATGAAATTAATTAAGAATGAATATATTATACATTTTCCAAATTCATTAGCCCTGGCTAACAACTCTATTGTTGGGCAAGGCATAAACTATAAAGAGGCAAAAGCGAGTTCATCTGTATGGTTGTTTTATTTTAATGTTACTTTATATATCTGGGTGGATACCGAACAAAATAGAGAGTTGGGTTGTTTGATTAAAGCACTTTTAATTTTTAAATAATTAACAATGATTGATTTGTTCCTAATGCCACCCACTCTCAATGCAAATTACACTTTTTGTCTTTGAATGCAATCTAGCTTCTTACTCCAAATTTTAATCTTTTTCAAATCAACAGCCCAAAAAAAGGGCAGTCAAAGGCGTGCAAGCCAATCTCATATGAAGTAATAATCATCCAAATTCAATTTATTAACGTAATCTTGTTCATAACCACTCCGGCGTTTTCCTTCTCTAGCTAATCATTCTATTTGGACTATTTAAATCTGATATGGACGATCCATATTTAATTTTTTTATTTTTAACTATGATTTTTTTAAAAAATAATTAATTAAAATATTAAACTTGTATCGTCTAAATCAAATCTAAATAGTCTATAAAGGATGAGCTTTGGGTGCCCAAACCAGTTCCATATGTTTTATGTTAATTACTTTTTCCCCCCTTTTTGGTACATTACTAATTAGGCACTTCAAAAGCTATAATTATATTAAGATCATAGTATTTGCCTTCGCATGATGACTTTACAATTTATAGTAATTTTATTTGTTACTGCTAATTAAAGTTGTTATATATGAAGACTAATTAAGAAACACTTCAATTCCATATCCATGGGACAACCATTGTCCATACAGATAGATCAACTCGCTTTAATCATGTTTTTCCAATCCATACCCTTGCATGTGTCGGTCGATGTTTTATTTTAATATGTCACTTTATTCTACTCTTACTTAGTCATTATTTACCAACAAAATCAATGGCTTGCGACCGCATTTATCATCAAACACAAGCTATATATAGCCAATACACGCACAACACTTTGCACACATTTTCCTATGGTGCATAATAGCACCATTTTCTTTAATTTTTTGCTCCTCTCGTGCCATATCATCATTATATATAAAAAAAAAAAACAATGACTAATGGATATTAAAGACAGCAAAAACAATTACAAAAATAAATTAATATTGATGCTTCTTAAAAATACCAACAATATTTTGTCAAGATAATTTCTATAATTTTTCACGTGCTATATATAATTATTTTACCTTTTTCATTCATATTTATCAATGAAATTAAGAAGATAGAATTTTAATTATAATGTTAATTAAGAAATATATGGAGTAGTTTGCAAAGGGTCTCTTGTTGAATCGACACAAGTTGCCTTTAACATAAAGCCTTGGATTTAAAGGGCGGGGTTACCTTTAATTTGCATGCATGCCTCCTCTCTAGTCCCTACTTCCTTTTCCATGTGTTTTTGTTTGCTTGTAGCATTATTAGTACTATTATATATTATTTTCAAATTTCAGAAAGAGTAACCTTATCATATATGCATGTGATTTCCTTATCAAATGAAATTTAGGATTAAAATTTTTAATTATCACTAACATAAACGACAATATATAATGAATAGTTTTTTCAGTTTAATTAATATGGAGTTGTGTGTAATGTTTAAAGAACATAAATGGGGAAAAAGGGGCAGAGAGAAAAAGGAAAGCAACATGATTATTACATAGTTTCAAAAGGGTCTCTCATTGAATCGACACAAGTAGGCTTTACATAAAGGCCTTAAGAGATAGAGGATAGGCTCAGCTTTAATATGCATGCATGCCCCTCCCTCGTCCCTACTTCTTTTAATTATCATATGTCTTTGTTTGTTTGTTTGTAGCTTTATTAATATTGTTTTATAATTTTCATATTTCATTTCAGAAAGATTTTAGCACAGATTTTTATCTTGTGTAGTCCCAACAGTTTGGGGTTCGGTTACTTTTAAAAAGGTTTGTTGTCATTTGTTTGATTAATTAGTAAATTAATATTTTGTTCCTCTTCTTAACACGTGTCTTCCTCCGATCCATCATGTCCCGTGTTAATTATATCACATAATATGGTTTGAGTAGATATGACCAAATCATCTTTTTTAATACTACTTCCGATCCTAATTATAAGAGCCAGTTGACTGATTTAACAGATTAAAAAGTAAATTGAGTTAGTTATTTGTCTTAAATAGGTGTTGTTTTTCCTAAAATATCCTTGCTAATCAAGTGTATTGACTAGAACTATCATTGTTAGAAGAGTACTTTGAAAAAAAATATATACTAAATATGAGAAACAAATTAGATTGGTCTTATATTTAGGACCAAAATAAAAGTTAAATAAAGTCTTATATTAAGATCGAGGTAGTATGTTTTAGAAAAGTTAATTCATACAAAAAAATCAAAATTAGAATATAATCTTACAGCCTATATATATTATATATATATATATATAACATGCCTTAAATTATCTTTTCTTTGTTAGTAGTTATTACTAGATTAGGTAGGACAAGAGGTCTCTATTGCCTACTTAATTAGAAGTCTGGTTTCTCTGAAGCGTATCTATAACACTATAAATCATCTATACTCGGGGCCGTGTTGTGGCCTAGGGCGGGTGGCACGCACACATATTATAATAAATAGCTTATCAAAAATTTGATTTAATCCAAAATATAATACATTTCTACATTTTGCTCCCCTCTAAATTTGTATTTTACTATCTAAAATGTTCCTACTGATTACGTATGTCAAGAGTTTTCCATTAAAAGGTAATCATAATTAAAAAGAGTATTTTGAAAAAATCAACTTTTATTTGTGTCCAGGAACTAATTTAACTAATTTTTTTAATATACTTAAATCAGTTAATTAATTCTTATTTTAAATCTTATATTAACCACAAGAGGCAGCATATAAATAACAATCCATCTGAAAAATAATATAATATAATATCTCATATTTAGGAATATAGTTTCGCGTGGGGTTACGTTCATTAATTTCAATGATATTAAACACTTCTTTTAAGTTTTTACGAGTTAGGATCTTCCATAAAAAAAAAATAATATCATGATGCATCACCTATGGGGTATAAAATGAAACATAGCTGCCTTTTTACCCCAAAAAAAAAAAAAAGGAAGAAAGAAAAATAGCAGTCTCAAAAATTAAAAAAAAAAAAAGAGTGTCCGCGCTGCTCACTGCTCCATCACGCAAATGAAAATGAACATAAGCTTTAATCTCTCCATCAGTGTTTTTTTTTTTTTAAACCCAAAAAAAAAAAAGTTCATTGTAAGCATTAAAATCTGTATGCTATATCTGTGATTAACTGAATACACACACACATGTATGTGTGTGTAACTCTGTATACATATACACACCTCTAACCTATGGTACAAACACGCTTTTCAAAAAAATAAGTTAACGACAATTCGGTCATCCAAATGCTAGGTCATCCAAATGCTACTCTATCCTAGTATAATTTATTAAAAAAACCAAAATTAGTTACCTGAATCTCTTGTGAATGTCTTGCGTGCAATTATATAATATATATATATATATATGTTACAATTATTTCCATACAACGAAACAGAGACAAGATGAAAGAACACGCTACCACGTTACTTAATCAAAATCTTTTTTTTTTTTCCAACCAAAATCAAGAAGGAGGAGAAGATCAGGAACATTGGTAGTTTTGTGAAACAAGAAATGGGATCATATATATAATATATAAACGTGTGAAGGAGGCGGCAATTTGGCTAGTTGATGATCCGATGGAGACTAGGATTGAATCCCAGGCATCCTAAAGGTCCGAGCTGCTTGTAAGGCAGCACCGTCTTCTTCTTCATCTCTTCCGAAGCCGCCCGGTTCACTGTGTAATGCAACTCATGGGGTGAAACCGCTCCTCTCCGTCTTGATGACACCGAACCCAAGCTCTCCGTCGACCGGAAACTGCTGTTCCTTACTTCCTCTTCCGCTTTCTTTGACAGAACCGCGTACTTCGTTAATGGGTCTTTACCGGCGGCGCGTCCCTCCGATGCACTCCGGAACAGTAGAAAATCTTTTATTCTCCATTTTCTGTACCCTTTTGAGAACGAAAGTGATGACAAGAAGGAAGCGTGCGATGATTTCGTGTTGCTTGTTGAAGAAGAAGTTGCCTTGGCTTGGGACAAGTCCTGATCGGAGACGTCGTCTGTGTCGGAGATTCTGAAAGGAGGCGCCGATCTGCTTCCTTTACGCCCTGAATTCTCCGACGAATATGAGAACGAAGAAGCCCTTCCTGATCTCCCTCGCTTTTGTTGCTCTTGTTCTACTCGGTCTTCCAGTTTTCTGGTTTTCTCAAACGAGTCAGAACCAAAATCTCTTCGATCCTGAATGATTTTCTTTCCCTTGGACCTGGTCGAGGACGATGAATGGAGCCCCTCCTCAGACTGCAACCGGGGCGACGGTGGAGGCTTCAAGGGGCGAATCTTGCCGCCGTCGAAGAGTTCGTCGGCAGAGAGAGAAGTCCTCTGTAAATGGCCACTGAAATCAAACTCGAAGTCTTGAATACCCAGCAGCGCGGCGGCATCAGGGAAGACGGTAGGTGTAGGACTGGCGGGGGCGCTGAAGAAGAGGTTGGGGAGGCGGCGGGGGCTGGAAGGGGAGGAGCAGGTGCTGTCGAAGATGAAGTCAGCCGGAGGTATAGGCGGGGCCCCTGCAACTCCATGGTTGGTGGTGGTGGTGATAGCAGCTAGTAGGGAAGGGGCTTGGGAAAATGAGGGAAGGGGAGAGTTACAGAATATATAGAGGAGAAGGAAGAAGAAGACAAGGCCAAAGATGGGGATGGGGATGGAGATGAGAGCGTAAAGCAAAGTTGACTTGACTACTTTACTATAAAATTTACTTTACCAACATCACATGATTTTTCCTGTTTGCAATATTTCTTATTTTGCCTCACGGCATTTTGTTATTTACTTTCATGCCAAAATTTTCTGCTTTTTTCTTTACGTATAGGTATCAAATTGAATTAGATTTGAGCGTTATTTGTTTTTAATATGATAATTGTTTTTAAAGACATTTTCTGCGTTCAACATATTCAAACTCGAAATCTTATATTTAAACAGTCAAAACAACTTCCATTAAAATCAACACACGTGACTGAAGTTTTACACTGATGCCAATTTTTTTTTTTTTTTTTAAAAAAGTAGAGTCAATTTTAGTATTTTACTCAAATGGGTTAGGTTTCATTGGCAGGAAATTCAAGTGCCGCCAACCTGACTTCCTGCATTTTACTATTTTTGCTCCTTATCTATTATTCCTGACCAAGCTTCATATGTTGTATGTACATTTGAATAAGAGTCGTGTCTTGTCTCCTCTATTACTTTATAATTTTGGGTAACAAAAATTTTCGAAGCAGACACAGAGCAATTGTTATTTTCGATCCTTAATATAAGATATAATGTATAATATAAGCATAACATGTATTTATAATTCACAATACTCTACAACCATTTCATAGAAGAATATTTGCTTAAGCCGCGCGAAAAACTGATAATACTACCTCCGGTCCTAATTATAAGAGTCAGTTGACTAATTTGAGGAGATTAAAAAAGTAAGTTGAGTTAGTTATTTGTCCTAAATAGATGTTATCTTTCCTAAAATATCCTTACTAATCAGATGTATTGACTAGAACTATTATTGTTAGAAGGGTTACTTTGAAAAAAAATGTATAAATATGAGAGACAAAATAGATTGGCGTCTTATATTTAGGACCAAAATAAAAATCAAACAGGGTCTTATATTAAGGATCGGAGGTAGTATAAACAAGATAATATTTTGCTGCCAAAGATAATTAATAATTTAAATAATCTTTGGAATTAAAGGGAGACAATAATAATTATACTTAGGGTTAAATATGAATTAAGGTGCTTGAAGGTGGGGACCCAGTAAGCATGAAGGGTCACCAACCCACAACATTCTAGGTTGTGCCAAAAACTCAAAGACGATGGCTCTCCCATCGAATGCCATTTATGAGGGTACTTTCATTTTCTTGACCAATTATGATTCATTTAGATTAGCTATCATTTTTACCCCATTGTCAAGATATAGGTACCATAATGTATATGGCTCTTTTAGTTTATATATATATATATATATGTATAGAGAGAGAGAGAGAGAGAGTAAATGTTTGTAATTTTTCAATTCTTGAAAATGCATGTTAATCCCCTTAGATATTTTTGCATGTTCCTTTAATCATATTGCATGGAGTTGTCACTCTTGAATAAAAATGATTGGGATCACACATATAGATATAATCAATTTTATTTGACATGTCCTAAGTAAAGTTATATGAAGAAATTAATATAAATTAACTTAAAACACCATTACTTTCGAAAATAATTAATTAATTGTATTATTAATAAGTAGTGACTGAAGTCATTTATTTCGGCCTCTCAAAGCCAACTTAACTTGTCTGATCTGGGAAGCATCCCTTCTGGTTCAGATTATTTTGGATCGCTCCTTGCAAATTGGAAATTTTGTGCTTTCGTTTCATACAAGATACATCAAATATTTCTCTAACTAATATTCTATATTCTTTTGATACTTAAGAGATCGACGATCGTTCCGATTCCGTAAGTTTTTCAACATATGTTTATATAGTAATTCTAGGATAATAACAATAATATTAATTTCAATACTTGATGCTTAAAATACTTTTCTCTCAAGTAAATTAAATAAGTGAGAAAGAAAGATTTTTTTTAAGTGAATAACCACCCATTAATCAGGTTTAGCTTTAAATTTTGATTGTTTTACATTAAATTTTATGAAATAGAAGCTTCAATCTATTTAATTAAGACATTTGCTTTTCCTTAACTACATCACTTACTTTTATAATATTTCCTTATTTGACTTTAATTTCCTGGTGGCTACATGGTTGTTGGAAATCTGGAATTACATTTACAAATTATCTACAGTCAACTAACTAATCCACAAGCAAATTAATTATCTCATCACAACAACCACAACTATTAAGAAGTGAAACTCCATGTTTTGTTCATTCGTAGAGTTATATTTTAATTTAGGGCCTGACAAATAAAATTATATGTCATTGATAAATATCTCTCAAGCCTGAATAATTTTCAGTCTGCTTGCACTTTACCTATAATGATTTTCTTTGTGAAGCAGAAATTACGGGCCCAAATTAAAAAAAAATTAAATCTACAGAAAACCAAAGTTAAAAATGCCTTGATTGAAGGGAACCCAAATAATAAAAGGTAATGAATTGATTTTTGAATTTATGAAATTTGACATTAAATCTGATTCAGTGACATTAATTATATTCCTTAAACATCTTTTATTATTAGATATACGATTGTGAGTTTGACCTTTTACGCATATAATAAGTGCGTGAGTTTCTTTCTCAAATAAAAGATGAAAATAAGGTAATCAAAACATTACCAGAGATGTGTGTGTGTGTCTGTATGTACATATATGCATATATATATATATATATATATATGATGCTGGATATTGGCTTCTCTCCTTTGCTCATTTCCGTCTGCTTCCTCTCCATTGTCCATCTCCACCGTTGGATTATAACTTAAATGGTCTAAATTTAATATTTTTAAAAAATACAAATAAATACAAAATATTTTTAAAAAAAGATAATAAATAAATAAAGGAGAAAATCTAGGTCAAATTTCTTATAGGGAAAATGGCAAATAAAGACCTTCGAAAATATAAAATGGCAATTTGGGTACTTCAATTCACAAAATAGCTATCAGAGACCGGTCCTAAATTGCAATTATGAAATGTAGGAGAAAAGTCAAAAATGCCATTCCCTTTCTCTTCCTTCCGTCTCATCCCCCCCTCTTTTTCTTTCTTCTCTTGCTCTCTCTCTCTCTCTTCGTCCTTTCTTTGCTGCTGCTGAATCAAGATCAAAGCATTGCACTCTAGTCCTCACCTCAGCCACGTCTCTCACTTTAGAATTTAGAGGGAGAGAAAGGTGCTGCTATGTTTTGATTCTTCCACCATAGCTCAAAACCCTATCTCCATTTCCACCTTCCATAGCCACAAACCTGGTGCAACAAAGAAGGATTGTACCTTAGAATATTTGGTAAAGTTTCAGCTTGTACTATTATCTCTCTTGTAACAAAATAATATTGCGATGGTTTGTTGGATTTTGAATAGAAAATCTACTTTGAAATTATTATTCCTTGTCTCGGAGAGAGAAGGAACAGTGTAGCAAAGCATGTTGGAGCATTGTTTTATGCTTGTTTAAGATTATGTGTAATGCTTACAGAGTGTGATATTCTGCCCCTGCTTGAACTAAGTACCAAATCTGCAACATTATTTGATTCATCTTTTATCACCTTGGATATATCAGAACATTATCAATTCATTATGTTTTTCTACTGTCTAAAACAGGGCTTTATGCATATCTAATAATTATCTTACCATAACTTATGAAAACTATACCAAAAACTTGAAGATACTTACGCCTTATCCTTGCTTACACTCATTTTGAATTCCTCCTTCTTTCTTTACTTTGTCTTTGGTATTGTCTTTGTGAGTCAGGTAGTTATGGAGAAATCAAGAAATGAAAATTCATGATTAACTTTCATTAGTCAATTTATCAGTTTCATGGAGAAAGTCAAAGGCTATTTTAATGTGTATGTGTCTTTTTATATATAGTTTGAACTTTTTTGTGTGTACATACCCAGAAAACATACCAAGATCATATTGGATTTTGTTTGCGTACAGGACAATTCTTCCAAATGGAACAAGATGTCAAGAAATTCTTTGAGGACTATGGTTAGATTAGGAAATACATTTCAATTTGATGGTGACAAGTTCATAATCTACTCCTCCTTAAAGAATGAAAGCTTGGATGATTCATTGCATGTGAATGAGGAAGGGAAGTCAACTTTATGATGGAATGTAAGACTCAAGATTGCATGAGGTGCAGCTCGTAATTAGTTTCCTTGTACAAGGGGTTCAACTCACTGAACTTGTCATTAATCTTACTAAACTTGTCATTTACTGCTTATCAGAAGTAGTTGCTGTCAGAAATCTGCAAATTTTAATTTCAACAGAGAAATTTGAAATTGTATGAAACCTTATGGGAACTTGTTATTTGCTATACTCAATTTGTCATTTGTCATAGTAAACTTGTTACTTCGTAAATCAATGTGAAAATTCAGTCATTTTGACAGAGAAATTTGAAATTGTGTGAAAACCTGATGGGAACTTGTCATTTGCCAAACTCAACTTATCATTTGCCATAGTAAACTTGTCACTTCGTAAGTCAATATGAAAATTCAGTCATTTTAACGAAGAAATTTGAAATTGTATGAAAATCTCATGAGAACTTGTTATTTGCCATAGTAAACTTGTCACTTCATAAATCAATGTGAAAATTCATTCATTTTTTTGAAATTGTATGAAAACCTTATGGGGACTTGTCATTTGCCAAACTCAACTTGTTATTTGCCATAGTAAACTTGTCACTTCGTAAATCAATGTAGAAATTCAGTCATTTTAATGGAGAAATTTGAAATTGTATGAAAACCTTATGGAACTTGTCATTTGCCAAACTCAATTTGTTATTTGCCATAGTAAATTTGTCACTTCGTAAATCAATGTGAAAATTCTGTCATTTTGATAGAGAAATTTGAAATTGCATAAAAACCTTATGGAAACTTGTCATTTGCCAAATTCAACTTGTCATTTGTCATAGTAAACTTGTCACTTTGTAAATCAATGTGGAAATTCAGTCATTTCAACAGAGAAATTTAAAATTGTATGAAATTCTTATGGGAACTTGTCATTTGTCATATTCAACTTGTTATTTGTCATAGTAAACTTTTCACTTCGTAAATCAATATGGAAATTCAGTCATTTTAACAGAGAAATTTGAAATTGTATGAAAACCTTATGGGAACTTGTCATTTGTCAAACTCAACTTGTCATCTGCCATAGTAAACTTGTCATTTCATAAATCAATATGAAAATTCAGTCATTTTAACAGAGAAATTTGAAATTGTATGAAAACCTTATGAGAATTTGTCATTTACCATACTCAGCTTGTCATTTGTTATAGTGAACTTATCACTTCTGATAAGGTTTTTATACAAGTTTACATTTCTCTTCGTAAATTATAATTTCCAGAATTCTTTGACAACAACCAGTTTTTTAC
This sequence comes from Neltuma alba, assembly GCF_004799145.2. NCBI lineage: Eukaryota > Viridiplantae > Streptophyta > Magnoliopsida > Fabales > Fabaceae > Neltuma > Neltuma alba. The sequence goes on from NW_021637378.1 coordinate 224,254, forward strand.
AATGAAAGGAGGTAATAGTTGTTAATTCGAGTATATCAGTAGGAGATGAGATTGTAGAATAAAGAGAGATTGTGGAGAATGAGAGCTTTTATATGAAGAGTACTATATTAGGTTATTAGCATTACATGTTTTGCAGAAAATTAAATATGGAAGCTACACGGTTAACATGTTTTCATTTTTCCCATTGCAAATCAATGGGTTGGGAAAAACATGGAAGAACGTCATGGTTCTGGAGAAGAAGAATGAAGTCGAAGGAGAGTAGAAGAAGGAAAGAGAAGCAAGAGGGGATCGAGAGAGAGAGAGAGAGAGAGAAAGGAAGTCAGAAATTTACGTTTCTAATATCATAAGAGAGAAGGAGAAGGAGAGTAGGACGAAGAGAGAGAGGAAGAGAAGAAGGAAAGAGAAAGAAATGGGGTGCTGGAAGAAAGAGAAAAGGAAGGGCATTTTAGTCATTTGGGCTTCATTTCATAATTGCAATCTAGGACCTGGTCTCTGATAGCAATTTTATGAATTGAAGTACCCAAATTGCCATTTTATATTTTCAAGGGTCTTTATTTGCTATTTCCCCTTTCTTATATCCATATATCAAGCTATCCAATTATATGTGACCATGTATTATTTTTTATTTCATATGAGTTTATAATTAAATGCTATTAATTTTATTAATATTTTAAAAATGAAAAACATGGTTATTGAAGAATTTGACATAATGAATATAAGGAACTTATATAAGTATTATCCATAAATAAATTCAAAGCTACTAACTATGGTAGTTTAAAACTCCCACAAAAAATATTTGAAAAATAATTTTTAAAATTATTAAGTTTGGATTGTTCAAATTACAATTTAATATTGGAGAGAGCAGTACTGAGAAGGATAAAGAGGCAAAGCGAATTTGGAGATACTATTGCAAGTTGGTTGCCAATTGCCAAAGGATTAGCTAAACAAGTTTATAAATCACTTTCAGGTCTATTTTGAAAAATGGTGTGCCGCAAGAAGCGGTCACATCAAACATTTCTTTTTCTGGAGAAAAAACAAAGGATGGCTTATTTCTTTGGCATTTTTTGGAGAAAAATTTGTTTGCATTTTTAATTTTTTTTAAAAAAAGAGTAGGTACTACAATGGCAACTATCTTGATTTCGCACATGCATGAATTGGGTACTGTTCGGTGGTTAGAATGGAAATGGAAATAAAAATAAATATAAAAGAAAATTTGATGAAATGGAATAGATTTTTCTTCTTTTTTTTTTTTGGTTTGGCGGGATCAGAACAATTTAAGAAGAAAAAATAGAAGATAATCATATGACCCTATAATTTGTCAAAATACTCCTTCGCTCCTTAATATAGGATCTAATTGTTGAGTTGGTTTTAGTCCTAAATATAAGACCCATTTCTCATATTTATCAATTTTTTCTAAATTACCTTTATGGATACTCTCTCAACCATAATCAAGTAGAAGAGGGAGAAAGGGTATTAAGAAAGATGATTATGGTGTTTTAGAAAAAACGTGTCACATTTCATATAATTACTAACTTACCTAACTCCATTAATCTAATCAAATTAGTTAAATAGGTCTTATATTAAGGATCGGAGGAGTATTTATTAAATTATCAATAACTTATATTTATTTTTAAATATAAGAAGTAATTAAATACTCCTCTGGTCCTTAATATAAGACCCATTTAACTAATTTGATTAGATTAAGGAAGTTAGGTAAATTAGTTAATTATAAGAAAAGTGACACATTTTTCCTAAAACACTATAATCATCTTTCTTAATACCCCATCTCCCTCTTTTACTTGATTATGATTGAAGGAGTATTTATAGGGGTAATTTAGAGAAAATTGATAAATATGGTAAAGGGGTCTTATATTTAGGACTAAAAGTAACTCAAAAATTAGGTCATATATTAAGGACTGGAGGAGTATATTTTTTAAACTTGTTTTGTCTTGTTTTTCAAGGCTTGATTTGATCAAAGCAGCATAATTCTGGAAATTCCAAGTGGTAGAGAGAAATAACAGCCTTACCTCATTCATTCACCTCGTTTCTCTCTCACTTAACAGACACAAGTAGTTAACTGGAATTGGCAGCACTGGGGCCCACTGATCCATTTCCCATGAAAAGTTTTATGTATGATTTTTCCCATACACTTCCTTCCATCTCTCAGTTAGGGGTGGAAACAGGTCAGGCGGCCTGTCAGGAGCCTATGACCTGGCCTGTATTTGGCCTGACCTGGCCTGGCTTGTTTTTTAAAAAGGATAGACTCAGGCCTGTTTGAAGGCCTGTTTAGTTAAACAGGCCAGGCTTAGGCTTTTTAAAAAGCCTGTTAAGCCTGTTAGGCCGGTCTGGGCCTGTTAAGAATTTATAATTATAATATATAAAAAAATTAATTAATGCTATTATTGTTAATGTACTCTTTTAATTTATTTTTTAATTTTAATATATAGTTAATAGCTTAATCTTTTCTTAGATTTTGAAGTTTAGATGACAAGTGAAGATAAAAATATAATTTAAAATAATAATATTAATAAATAATGTGATTTTTAAATCTTAAAAAAAAATGGGAAAGAAAAATTTTGTTTCAAGAATGATAAATTAACTAACTTATGTATTATGTTAATTTAAGTATGATATCCTCCTTATTCATTATAAAATTAGTTTTTTTCCTCTTTATTTATTTGTCTTAATTTTAATTTTTTGTGTGTACTTAAACGTAGTCTTATTCTAAATTTTAACATATAATTACAATTAGTTTTCAATAACATTCTTATAAATTATAATTAAGATATAAATAGTACTTATGATACTAAAATTTAAATAAAAGACAAGACTAAAAATTTAATTATTATGTACGTTTTTTTTAATCTTAGCTTTTTAAAAAAATAATTATTATAATTTGAATTTTTTAAAAATACAGGCCTTTTAACAGGCTTCAGGCCAGGCTCAAGCTGAAAAATAAGCATGTAATAGGCCACAGGCCAGACTCAGGCCAATAGGCTCCAAAACAGGCCTGGCCTGTTAAGAGCAAGGCCTGACCTGACCTGTTTCCACCCTTACTCTCAGCCTCTCACAAGAATCATCTTTTCTCATTTGGACTTTTTTGACTCAAATTTCAAAATTCATATGCTGCCCTATCACAAAATTCCGCTTGTCATTAAAGCAGTCAATATGGGCCTAGCCCTAAAAACCGGCCTTAAAAAACAACGGCTACCCCTATTTTACTTTTATTTTAAATTTTTTATTTGCTTTCTTGCGACATCACTCCGTATCAATCCCAACTTCATGTTCAGAATTTAGATGATGAACTGTAGTGTGAGTTTTACGAATCATGACTTAAATTATAAGTAGCATGTTTGACCTTTAGGGTGTGTTTGGTTGGAAGGGAGGGAAAATGAGTCCCTCCCCTCATTTGGTTAAAAATTTTGGAGGGGAGGAGAGCTAAAATGTCCCCTCCCCTCCCCTCCCTCCCCCCATTTTGGCTCCCCTCCAAATTGAGGGTTTTTGGAGGGGAGTCAAAATTTTGGACTATTATGCCCTTATAATTTTTTTAATATTTCACTTCTACCCATAAAATATATTATTATAATATTTATTTCAAATAAAAAATATATTATCCTAAGTAAAAAAAATAAAAATATATACATTATTATAATTAAAAATATATTATAAAAATTATTTTAAAATAAAAATTATTTAAATAAAAAATTATAATATTATAAAATTAATTGTTTTTTATAAATATATTATTTATTAAATATATTTTAAAGCTAGAAAAAAAGATAGCCTAAAGAAAATAAAATTTCATTTTTCTTAGAGCATATAAAATTTGTTAATTTGATTATTTTAAATATATTATTATATTAATTAGAATGAAAAATTACTATACCAATTTTTTAATACACATATTAACATGATAAGACTGAATTTTGATTAAATTATATAATTTAAATTAAGATGTAAATTAATTTATATAATATATCAATAAAAAACATAAACTAATATATAAGGGTAAAATGGTAAATTGATTATTACTATCCCTCCCCTCCCCTCCTTGAACCAAACAAGGGATCATTAAATACCCTCCCCTCCCCTCCTTTTTAATCAAACCAAACAAGGTGAGGATGAAACCTCCCCTCCCCTCCCCTACCTCTCCCTCCCCTCCCTCCCCTTCCCTCCCCTTCCCTCGCCTCAAACCAAACAGGCCCTTAAATTATCGCTCAAATTGTTGAAAACATAAACTTACACTATGTTTGGTACGGGGTTTTCGGAGGGGAGGGGAGGGAAGTTGCTCCCCTCCCCTTGTTTGGCTGGTATAATTTTTTAGGAGGGGAGGGGAGGAGCTCCCCTCCCCTCGTTTGGTTAAGATGTTTTTTAAAGAGGGGAGGGGTTCTTCTCCCCTCCCCTCCCCTTCTAGCCTCCCCTCCAAAAGTGGAGTTTTTTGGAGGGGAGGTAAGAGATGATATTTTAATTCCTTATATGCCCTTTCAATTTGTTAACCTCTAATCAATCATAAACATTTCTACATAATAGAGTTCTTTTGAGCATCTAATAAGAGATTATTAAGATAATTATCTCCAAAATTAGTGAGCATTTGTAAACTTTTTTTCTCTTCTTCTAATTCTAAGAGGCCGTTGGTATTTTCTTTCACCTTCAAGGTCTTTTCTCTGATTGAAATCTATCACTTGTGACTTTTTGTCTTGATATTCTATAAGTGTGTGACTGTATCTTGTAAATCAAAATTAGTGAATTGTATTATATATATAGTTATATCTTAACAAAATAAAAAGTGAGAAAATTCATTTAAATTTTATGAGGCTAAAATAGTCAATTTTTTTAGAACAAAATAAGGTATTATTAAAATTGCTCCCTCCCCTCCCCTCCAATCAATCCAAACAGGAGATCATTAAAATCCCTCCCTCCCCTCCCCCTCCCTCCCCTCCCCTCCCCTTTGTAGCTACCCTCCCCTTTCTTCCCCTCCCTTCCCTTGATTAAAATCCCTCCCCTCCCCTTCCCTCCGTCAAGCCAAACATAGCGTTAGGGTTTGAATCGTAAATTGCAATATTACTTCCTCCGTTCTTACCATCAAAATCATGTGATCCAAAATGTTAGTTAAATTTAATTAAAAATAATAAATACATAAAATATATACAAAATTTTTAATTATATACTTATTTGTAAACAAATATATGAGAGATAATAAGTAAAAATACATAAAAATGGGAACCCAATAGCCCCAGGTTTCAGGGAAAAAGGGCTTTTAGGCCTTCCACCTGGCCCTTCAAAGATAGGCTCCTCTGTACTTGTCTTATTGAGGAATCCTGAAGTTAGAGGAGCCCAGATTCTGTGTTCAGCTTCCCTTGTGCACCTCGCCGTTCATACTAGACTCTAGCACGTACAAATTGCAGTACAATCAAGACTATCTTAGTAATATCGTGAAATAACACTCCTCAAATACCCCCCCTTTTTATTAGAAAGTTCGAATAACTAATTCACAAACAAGAAACTGTTAGTTAAAATGAATTTAAAATAATAAAGAAGTTAGAAATATAGTTTTATTTTTAAGTATGCTTTTATAATAAATGAAAAGAAATAGAAGAAAAAAAATTGTGCGGAAAAACATGATAGAGGGAGTATGATAAATGAAAGACAATAATTAAACATAAAATTAGAAAATTTGCATTAAATATTAAAATAAATTTTAAATTAAAACTTTCAAAATGAACTACACCTCTCCCCCAGATTTGAAGTTTATAAACACCCATATTCAAAGTTTATAAATAAGACCGAAAGGAGTACCTAGTACTTACTTTGTTCCCACCTCAGTAAATCATCAGGGGTTAATAATAATGATGATGATGATAATTAAATTGATAATGATAAAGAATCCAAACTAAATAATGCTACTACATATGTTGAAGCACACTTCAAAATTTCAAACAAGATATTAATACAATCTTAAGAATCTCTCACACCAATATTAACCAGCTACAAAATTCAGCATGCTGCAGCTCTGGTAAAAGGGCGATGAAATTCATCCTACTTCAATTTTGGCTTCTGCCTGGATTTGCAATTGTTACATCACCGCTGTAAAGCCCCCTGCACTTAAGCAACAGCTTGCATTTTCATGCCTGATGCTGTCTTACGCCATAACCTTGTCCTCCATGGTGACCTCCATTGGAATCCGACCTCCACTGTGAAATCTCCAACCCAATAAGTAAAACAAGAAATGGATTTATGGGTAAAAAATTTGAGCCTTAAAAAGTTTTTTTTAACTTTTTCTAGAACAAAAATTCCAATTGGGTTGCTAATTTACAACTCTTCAGACACATTTTAACAATAGAACCTGCAAATAGAGAAAGCTTGCAGCTAAAAGGCAAACTGGAAGAAGATAGACGGTTAATGATGTCTATACTCCTTTTAAATGGAAAAAAAAAATGGAAATGACATAATTTGATGCGTAAAATGTCAAACTTAACATGATTGACAAGAGAGTGACGTTCTTATCAATAGGCCCAACTGACAGGCAAAGGCAAAATAACTAAAAGACAGAACTGAATTCCAACATCTTACATGCTTGTTTCCTGGACTGCGACCCCAAGAAAGACGCACAGTCTGCTTCCCTATTACTGTCCCATTCAACGCCTGAATTGCCTCTTCTGCATTCTTTCTGTAACAGACAGCAAAAGACATAATTGAATGGCTAATTCAGCCAAAAATATATATGTATATAATACTGGCAATGATGGCATTATTTACAGCAGTTATCAATCATATGATTCAAATTATAACAGGTTGACACAAATTCACATGCATATGTGCACATTTTAAATTTTGGACTACTGGGAACCGGGGTTGAAGTTATAAACTATGTTATGGGACACCACAGGAGTACCTGTTAGCAAATTGAACAAAACCACACCCCTTTCCAACTGGTATCTTTACAGAGACAACCTCACCATACTGCAAAAATGGTTGTCTAAGATCTTCATCACTGATGTCAGAATCAAGCCCTCCAACAAATATCTACGTTATATAAAATAGATGAGTTACTGATGTGTACAGAGAGCAAGGCAATGACAATTACAACAACAAGAAGCTGGCGAAACAATAACAATTATTACGTTTTTTTTTTTACAAGCAAAAAAAAAAAAAAAAAAAAAGATCTTACTCACAGTTGTGTTAAAAGAGTCCCCTTCAGACTGGGAACCTTGGGCCATGGCACCATTAGAAGAATATCCATTAGCCAACACCACAGCTGATAAAATATCAAAATCAAATTTGAAATCATAACCAACATTTTGGCACCGGAAACAACGCATCTAGCAACTAAAAACAAAAATAATGAACTAAAGCAGGAATTTAAATCCTCTTTACTAAATTAATTCTGAGGACTTTCCCAATTGTGACAAGTTCCTAGACATAATAAAAATTTGAGGTGTACGAGAAACAGAAATTATAATTTAGGCATGGGAATAAAGGTTTTCCAGGATAAAAACACAACCATATAAAAGGAAAAAAAGAAGTCTCAACAAATTTATGAGCGTATTTAAAAAAAAAACAGAGAGAGAGAGAGACATTTACTATAAGCATAAATCTATAAGCCATAACTGTTTTGAATAGATCCTACTTAGCTTACCAAGTCACATTAATTAAATAGTCGATAATTAAAAATATTTGAGTCACAATAACTCCTAGCATTAGAAGATGAAGCAAATACATTAGTATTTGATTAGCTTAGTGAAGAATAAGCACAATACCAGCAAAATTAAGATGAAAAAGTTTAGAAAGGATAAAAAGCAAAAATAGAGATACCTAGAAAGGCGGTAAAATAGAATTTACTTGTTAGAATTACAGCATACATAAGAACCACATGACATCAATTCATAAGAATTCTAATTCCTATAAAGGAGGATATCATTACAAATGCAGGAGTGAAGTGCATTAATATCGGTTGCACTACAGAAATAAAAATACTTAACAGAGTATAGTTCAGTCCATTTACAATAAGTGCATCATTACAAACCTTGTGAAGAGTAATGTTGTTGATGTCCGAATGATTTCTTGGGAGTTGCAATACTTATTCGCATTGGCCTACTTGAACAATATTGACCATTCATTTCAGTCAGGGCCCTGGATCTCTCATTTTCATCAGCAAACCTAACAAAACCATAACCTTTTGACCGGCCAGTGCTCGAATCAATAACAACTTTTGCTCCCTTAACAGATGAATATCTGCTTGCAAAGGTTTCCTGTAGCATAGCATCAGTAACATCTACAGCCAAGTCCCCAACAAATATAGAGTAATCTGAACTAGCATCAGATCGCCTATCACCCGAACTGAAAGCAGCCCAATTTAGGCGAAACAGCTGATCTGTATTCGGCATCATAGTACCATTGTAGTTCTGTAAAACTTTCTCAGCTGTTACCCGCGTACAAAACTCAACAAATCCATATCCCTCAGACTGACCAGTTTGCTTGTTGCGTATAACCTTCACTGAATATACCTGTAAACACACAAGCTTTGCATAATTACAGCTGTTGAAACACATTAATCTCAGATTCAAATCAACAGAAAACAGAACTACGTTAACTGCACAGAAGCATTTTGAAAGCCAAACAGAACACTAGGATCAATAGTTGAAAATTCTTACACAATGTTAGCTTAGCACTTGATAGTGTCACGGACTCATAAATCTAAACCAAAAGAGGCATGTTAGGGAAAAACATTTAGCAAAGTCTCATCATGAACCAACTAGCGTATCTTCCTAATAAACCCACGTCAACATTTTTACTAAAAAGGTAAGAGTAACTCAATGAGCGTCAGAGCAGATAGCCCGCCCATCTTCCACAGTTGAAAAATGAATAGATCTTAACTATACAAACAGGTCCAATAAACCGATAACAATTCCATCCAAAAACTTGGGATAATATTCCTAAAGTTGTCATACATAATATCAACAAGACTGAGGTCTGCTTGAATGCAGTCAGTAGTGTCTTCCTAGGGTAGCAACAACAACATGGGGTGTGATCAATTAAAATGATAGGGGTGCCAAGTCTCACCAGGCTTGATTCACGTATGCATCACTTGAGCTCAAGCTTACTAAGGTCAAAAGACATGCTCAAGAATGGATTGTCTAATGCTCGTGAATTCAAAAGTTGATTCACCCTGCGATGCATACATTAATCATCAGCCCGTTCATTTACGTTGTGAAGAAAGCCCAAGCCAGAAGTTAAGTTTTCAATGAACTAAACTTGAGGTAAGCTCACAAGATGATTGCTGATGATAGGGCTAAGAGCCAGGTCAATTAATGCATTTCTCGTTATACGACAGAGATAGAAAGGGAAGGTCATTTTAAGTAATGTATGACTCACTATGAGAGTCCAATAAGAAAAAGTACAGTGCGGTATCTAAACAAAGAACCAGTGAACTCATTAGAAAGCTCAGTTGACAGTTTAAACATGATTGATTGTTTTTAATACAGTAGAGAAACCAATGGGTTTCACAATGATAGAAAACTATCCCGTACCACATGTCAAAACTCATGGCTACAGACTGAAATATTTAAATTATCTGGAAAGGTTTGTTTCCTTAGTTACAAAATCAAATTTTTATGAAACATAATATTATAAACAAGCAAGCACATGAAGATACCACTCTAGTCGTATTCCTTCCTTTCTCTAAGTTACAAACGGTTAAGATATGCCTTCTAACTTCTAAGAATATTTAACATAGAGCCAATTAATTGTATTCAAACCCAGTCTTCCATAAATTGCAATGAAGCATAACATATAATTAGCGTAAAAGGCGACATATAGAGCAAGGGGGAGAGGTTGGCCAAGGGACGAAAAATAGAGCAAGAGAGGGAGAGGTGGCGACACCTCGCCTGTGTGAGCAAAGCAGCTATTTAGGTAGTTCTCGTCCATCCAATGATGCAGGTCACCGAGCCAGATCGTCCTGATCTCATCGTTGGAACCTTGCTGGTGGTGGTGCTGCTGTGGCGGCGGCTGTTTCAAGTGGGGGTGGTGGTATGGCGGCTGATAATATTGGTGAACGTAAGGGATATAATGCGGCGGATACATCATCATCTGGTGCTGCATCATCGCCATAGCCGAAGCTGGATACTGCATGCTCATCCATTGTTGGGGATACTGATGCGGCTGCGTCCACTGCTGCGGCTGCTGCTGCTGCTGGTGATTCAGATCGGCGGCGTCGGAAGTTGGCTGAGCCATAAGGTTGAACTTTTGCGTCTCCTTAGTTGCTTTCTGTGTCCGTGACTCTTCGTCTCTGTCTCCCTCTCTTCACCTTCCCGTCTCCGACAATGGAAGTTGCTACCCGCGAGATGAGAGAGAAGGAAGAGAGAGGAGGGGGGAGGGGCGATTGTGTGTTGCTTGGGTTTGGGTTTGGGTCTGGGTCTGTGAGGGGCGCACACGCTAGTATTCCTGTATTACAGGTTGGATCTCGCTCGGTTACGCCTCGGTTATAACGTCGCCTTGCCGTCTCTTTTCACGTGGCCCTCTGTGTGGGACCCACCTCAAGGAATCGACGGCTCTCCTGCGTTTCTGGGTGCTTCCCCACCGCTTCCGTTATTATCCTCCCGTTATCTCCACTGTTATTAATTTTTTATTCTTCATAATTTCCTAAAATATTATTCTTTTATTTTTATCCAATCAAATTAATGTAAGCGGATCTTAAAGGTATGATGATATTAGTAACGAGATTTTTTTTCTAAAGAATTTATATATCTTGATCTGATCAGCACCTAAGTATATGAGGATAAGTATATTAGCTTTTTTTTCCTTTTAAATTATCATACTCTCTTTAAAGTTTAATCTAAACTCATAATTTTCGGATTTTAAAAATTAAAAAATATATAATTTGGGCAGATAAGTAACTATTCTTTTGATAGCTGCTCATAAAGAACAAATACTCGGAGCATATATAAAAATTAAATAACTAATTTATAGATATTAAAAAAAATTGGTTAACCATGTGAATTAGATTTACCTCTTAATTAGAGCTCATTAATATATATAATCAGTAAGAATAATTTTAAAAAAATTATAAGTTTAAATGATAAAACAAATTAACGTTTTATATTTAGAACTGTCTCTTACCCAAAATAAAAATAAAAATAAAGCCATAGTAAATCATAACGAACTGGCAGAAAAGCCTAAAGTCTCTATTTATTATGAGATGTTGTTATGTAAGTGACCCTAATTAATAAACAAACATTAAGAATTAACGATGCATGCATGAACAAAACTCAGGTTCTCTTCGAATGTCTAAAAGAGAGAAAATGAAGAGATTAATAAAAATAATTAAAGAGCGAAGTTCGTTGTAAGTGATAATAACAAGTGAATAATCTCATCTTTATCTCTGTTTCTGCTCGTTTTTTCTTGGAGGATATCCAGTCTAATGCATGAACTTAATTGGGCATTACTTTTGCAATAATTAATAATAAATCTTCAATTTACGGCAACTAATTTTGGATAGGTTAAGTACGTTGTTTACTATATCATCTGTGGAAGCATCAAGGTAATTAATTATGATCTTTAAGGCATGTTTAATAATCCATGTCTCTTTGTATCCTATATGGCATTAAACAAACCAAATTTATTTTCCCCTTGTTTAAATATTTAATTTAGAATCTAATTCACGGTATTAAATTTAATTAATCTTGTGGTGAACTTTGAACAAGGGAATGAAAAAGCAGATGAGGTCAAAGTCAAATGTTAGGGAACGTTGAATAGAAATGGGCATATGCAAAGCATGGTGTAATGTGAAGACAAGAATGGCTTTTAGATTTTTATCATAATACTACCAACTATGTTTGATATAAAAAATAGTTGAATAATTTAAATAGATTAAAAATTTGTCTCATTTATAAATTGATATACAATCTAATAATACACATAACTATGTTAGAAAAATTATATAATATATGTTATAATTAGATATTAAATAATTTAGTAACTTTCATAATCTTCTCAAATTACTCAACTGGATCTCATTTTACACCGCCAAGGCGGTGGTTATCACAATAATGAAGCCACCAAATGCATGCATATTGTGGTCAACGTTGGAACAATTGAATTGTAGTAGTTGTCTTTTCTTCCCTCACGTGTCAATTTTGACTTTCTTCATAACACCATCCAAAAGATAAAACGGGGACTCGGATGTTTATTCTGGGAAGATTGAGTCCCTTTTCATCAAGTGCCATATGAGATGAAGCTTCCTATTTAACCAGAATTCCATGAACATTCCACACTTCTTTCTTTCTTTCCATCTTCTCATATATACTACCTTCGGTTCTATTTATAAAACCGTGATTGCAGACTATAAACGAGGTTTTATAGTAATACTTATTTGGCCAAGAACAAAACTTCTATGTTGGCTTTAATAAAAAGAGAAATGCACATGTAGCAAAAGAGGCCCACTAGACATCACACACACACTCACACCTACGAGTTTATTGTGTCATGAAATATGTTCCCAAAAATCTCCCACATTAAAGAACTTGTACTAAACTCTCAAAAAATTTCAGAAGTTTGCTCGATGAGCTTGCCTTCACGAAAATATACAGAAACGCAACCACATAATCTCCCTTACCTAGTATTTAATGTCCTCTGTTCATGTTTCTCCTATTTGTATATTCACTTAGAGTTGTTTCTTCAACATCTATGTACTCATTAAGGAAAAAACTGACTTTACAGAAATTCTGCAAATTTAAATAACAACTTATCTTGACAGCTCAACTGCTAGTGTCAACTATCAAAACTAAAAGATAGACAGAGAGGGGCTATAAAGAATGAATCAAATTGGATTAGGGGAGCGGAATGGGATTGAAACTGGCAACAACAAAAAATTGAAAGAGCCTTGGCCAAAATTTCGAACAGGGCGATTATCCATCCTGTTGGCTCCTGGAGCAACTTGTGACTAAAGTTTCAGAGATGAAGGCAATTAGGCAAACAGAACCAGATGAGCTATGTACATTCCTAGCACCTTGCTGTATTCTTGGATGGAGGAAGCTTACTTGCTATAATCTGCATGAAGGAAGGTCTCGTATGGTGTCCCAGTGAGTGTATTCCTCACATCGTTCCAATTTTCAACTTGACCTGATATTGGTCCTTTATGTATCTTCACCTGACGGCTCGTCAAATCTCTTCGAGGGACTTTGAGAAAATCTTGAACATCCGTTAATTTCTGAAACCAGAAAGAAAGAATATTAATGGTTAATAGGGTAGTTAAAAAAATCATGAATTGATAATACTAATCCGTCTAAGTATACAAAAGAAGATGAACTCAAAGGAGTTGTTTTAGTTATTAGTTGGTTTGATCTTTTTTCGCATCATATGTAGTACGACTTACAGTGTTGTTTTTGACAACATCTTCATAGTACATGATAATGTGCCTGGTGCTCTTGAAATATTCCAAAGCCTTAGTGGCGGTTCCATTCACTTGGTTCAGATTGGATATCAGCAATGTCGTATTGATTGTGGGCTTGTATTGCGCAAGTATCTCTGCCTGTAAACCACTGTCAGAAATCGACAACATGACAGAACAAATATTTTGGGTAGGAAAACACACAACTGACTTTAGTTGCGTCTAAAGAAGACCTTTGTCAACATGCACAACCTCAGATATTCAACTTCACATATGAAGCACACAAGAAAATATATCAAGATAAGCATCCACGGGGAGGAGAGAGAGACCTCATGGGGCGAATGAACGTGAGACTTGTGAGTCCCATTTAACAACTTAGCATCCCTATCATATTGATTTGCAAGTACAGAAACCATTCGACGTAGAAGATTCCTTCGGAAAAGAAATATGACTGAAACACCGTGTGTTCTGAAGTAATGCACTATCTGTTCATGATGCTGCATCAATCCCTGTGAAGATTACAAAAGTATGATATCCCAAATTCATTACACTCTCCAATGAAGTATGCACGGAGCAGAAGTTAAAAATAGCATATCAGGCATTTGAACTATATCATCTTTTCAGTGAACACAAAAACAAATATGGGCAGGACAAGGGTCAACTGATGTAAAATTAAGATCTGACTTAAAATAACATGAAATGAAAGCAAAATGAAAAAGAAAAAGCGCATCAATGTTAAATTGAATAAAAAGCCTCAAATGAAAAAATGAGAACAGAATAAGATCATTTTTTTCACTAAAATGAATTAACCGAAGCAGAGGACATCTAGTTTTGCCTATTCAAATATTGAGCTTTCTTCATCAACCAACTTTGCAGGAAAAAAACTTAAAATTTCTAATACTTTGCACTCTTCAGCTTTCTTCCGAGCTCAGACAAAAGTATGGATACAGAGACTGACGCTATTAGACAAGGAAATATAAAGTGTCCATGTGCAACTAGATCTGCCATAGAGAGTCAACTTTCATGTTAACCCTCTATCTGACTCTGAGGATTTGAATCATTTGGCATTCATTTTCTTCGTTGTAAGATTCAATGGAATATATAAAAAAAATCCTAACCTTCATCAAAAATAAATGTTTGTTTGCCACCTCTTTCAGAATAGTTCTAACATCATTTACAATTATCTTTACTACTTTTCCCACTTATGTCCGGACTGAGAAAAGATATCAGAAACCCGTAGTCTCCATAATTCTCAGTTTCTACCCCCTGCTACCCTTCCCACCCATGTTATGTTACAGTATTTTACTGCATAAATGAACAGCCTCACATTTTGGTCAACCTTTACCACAATATGATGAGTAAAACATACGAATTTTCTTTGAATATTTGACAGATGACTGCCAACTCATCCCTTGAGAACCTATATGAGAAGGCACAACCGTGCTGATATGGTTGATGAGGACAGAACACGACAAAGGAGGCCAGAAGTTACTTGAAGTTATTGATGGTTCTGTTTGAGCGTTCCTTTCACGTTTTGGCATGTTTGAGCACATTATGTCAGTGTCGTGTTAGTGCTGTGCTTAGGAAGTTATCAGTGCCTGTGCTACCTTTCTGCCACATTTAGGATCAGTTCATGAGTCAGTTTTCGTTTATATATGTAGATGTAGAGTCTTGGTGTCTTTGTCTTGAATTTCAGAATTATGTACTAGGAGAACCTCCACTTCAAATTTATTTTCAAAACTTACACAGACCTGTCTACTTTCAATTTTTCATTTTCTGTCCCATTCCGTTTGTGGTCATTTGTTTGTCCTGTTACACATAATGTTTGACCAAATTACATCTCCAAAATTGAACCAGCAAGAATCCTAGCTGCACTCGTGGTTAATTCCAAAATCACACCAAGTGAAATGATGCTTCAAAGCCTTCAAAATTGGACACTACAATACCTAAGTTGCGCCTTGTTCTACAAGCTCAACTAAGGAGCTCAAGACCCAAGCCATGTCTATACTCTTACCCTCCCATGAATAGCTCACTGTTCAGCATCCAATGTCAACAGTACAACTGCTAAGTTGCACCCCAGTTCTTTTCCTATTATCCATCACTACTATGATGTGTGTGAGAGAATTTGTTTGATTCTTCTTGCAGAAAATTACAGGTTGCATTCTAAAGCCCCACATATCCATCCGCTTTGGAAGGTCAGAATCTTTAACTTTATTTTAATTCATTACCAGAATACTTAAAAGGATTTAGCTTCCCTCTCAGATTTTCACTGAAGATACAACACTTCTTTCTTGAGATATAGTCAATGACGGTGCGTAACAAAAACATTGCACCATCTTAGACGATTCCTCCAGCACTTACTGAATGAAAGCAAATATCAAGCATGTTTACATCCATTACAAATTTTACAAAGTACCATAATTCATCACTTTCATGTGATACTGAGTACTGACTGCCAAGCAATCCGTACTTCATTACTTTTACATAAAGACCTTCTAACGGCATACCAGTTTAGGAAGACCACCCCCGTCAAGATGATAGTCAGCATTCATACGCCAGGAGAAAAAAAAGGATAGCAAAGATGATTGTGAATGAAACCAAATATTAATAACACCAAAGGACATACACAAATAAAACAAGCAATACCTGATTAAGCATCCACTTCAAGCCAACTGCAGCTGTGCACTCGTTTTTGGAAGCACTGCTGAACCAATCTAGATTATAAACTTTGTCCAGAGTTTCCACAATTGTTGAGATATTACTTCTTCTCACTTTAACAGAGAAAATCTCTCCATTTGAGCTTATATTAACATGGCTGTTAAGAAAAGTCTCAAACCATCCACTCCCAGATCTCTGCATTGACAAAATGGCAAAGTTCCGGACAGGATTGCAAGCACATTCAGCCCTAACAACGGCACACCAAATAAGCAATGTACGTAAGATCCAAGCAGATTCAGGAACTAAATCCAATTCCTTAGCAGTAATTTACCTGCTATAAGTTTTGGGTTTTGGGTAGTGCACGTAAGGGATTTCCCAAGGTTCAATGATAGGTTCCGGGCATGCCCTTTCCGTTTGGATATGTAAAATTCCAGCCTCGGTTTGAACACCAGCCTGCTTTAGACAAATTGAACATATATACACCCCACAGATCATTGCCAAGACCAATACGACCATCCTCCATGCAATTGTTGACTTCTTGAAAGTCTTTAAGAGAAAAATGTCCTGGAATCATAAAATACAATATTTTATTCAGTTTACAACCAAAATATAAACAACTACATGTGGGCTTCAACTCAGTTGATTTAGCACAACAATGGAGTTACTGGGCTAGTCAGATGCCAGTAAAACCTCAGGAAACCATCCAATCACAGGTCAAGAAGGAGCTTCAATTTGTACATATCCGTTCCAATTTATTAAACAACCAGATCGAACAATGTCACATGGAACCCCATGAAATAAAAAAAAAATTAATGATCATACAGAATATTTTGCCTCAGATTTTGGAAGATTCAAAGGCAAAGGGACAACAGTACAGCACATGGTGGAGTGAGACTAACCTTAGCGAAGGAAGAAAGATCGTCAGCCATGGCTGCTGGTGCATTCACAAAGAAAGCGATTGAAAAGGCATTGGAAGCAGCTGCGAAACTAGCTTTGAATTTTCTTACTTTTCTCTTCCTAAAGCATTTCAGCTCTGATTGCTGCAAAACCCACGAAGATTGAAGGAAAAGCAAAGCCAAAAGAGGTTCCTTGATGGCTATAAGCTTTTCCTCGTGAAGAACAAAATGATTAGATGCTCCGAACGTTGCACGCTGTCCTGCGCTTTCTTTATTTGTTGACAGTCCACACACTAATCTTCTCCATCATGTTGCTCTCTCCTTCGGCAGAGGCTCCAGCAAAGTAAAGTGCAGTGAGGCCAAAGCAAAACGACGTGAAATAATGATACAGTGCCACGTGAAACGACACCCGAGTGGCATTGAGAATCAGGAAATTATGAATTAAGAATTAAGGAAATAAATAAATACCGTTAATTCTCATAATTTATTTATCGGGTTAATAAAGTGAGAGCCCATTCAATTATATAAAATGTCTTCAGAAGTTGTTGGACCTTGACCTGTGTTTCTTAACTTTTTAGGCCTTTATTATGCTTTTGAAATTATTTATCCATATTGATTTCTTTTTTTTTTTATAGAACATATTGATTTCTTTTGATGTGAGGACTTTTCAATGAGTGAGATCAAAGTCAAAATTATTACCCAATATTAAATTTAACTAATCATTTTATACTTTAGCTACACTTTTAATCATGGTGATTATTTGCCTTAATTTTTCCTAGTGGGGGGATTAATAGAGAAACATGACAAGAATCGAAGTTGGGCAATAAATATCATTTTAAATTTTAATATAAAAGTTATTTAATTAATTTAAATAAATTAACAAAATTAGATAAATTAGTTAATTATATATATGATATTCCGAAAACACATTTGTGTAACGTTAAATTATATATTAATTTATAAACTAAAAAAATAATAAATACTCCTTTGATAGTATTTATAGAACAGAAAAAGAAGATTTTTTTGGATTTATTTATAAGGCACTAAGAGAATTTTTTGTATGAATATATAATTTAACCCTTCATTTATTATTACGTTGATTTTGTTTATATAAAGTATAACGTATACTCCCTCCGTTCCTTATTATAAGAGACATTTGATGTTTATGGCATGTTCTTATATATAAGAGACACTTAAAAGTTGTCTCTACTTTTTTGTATTAATTTTCTATTTTACTCATATTTATTGTCTCCAACTCACACTCTCTCTTCTTTCCACTTCTCTTTCTTTTAATAATTTACTATTGTTCTCTCTCATGCTCTCTCTCCTTATTAATGAGGGTATTTTTGAAAAAAAAAATTATATTTTTTACACATTGATTGTCTTAACTAATTTTAACTGTTTTTTTAACAACGTAATTCGGTTATCTGTCTCTTATAATAAGGAACGGAGGGAGTATTAAATAAGGATAAAGTTAGAAAACTGTTAAATTTTAAGTGAAAGTTCATAAAGTTTAAGATTTTTCTTGGTGCATGTGAAACACTTGATTTACAAATAGTAGAAGCGTATAAAGTAAAATGAACTAAAAATTATATTTAAAATTAAGCTTATTCCCTTTTCATATCTCTTATATTAAAGAAGAGAATATATACACACACACAAATAAATGTTGGCATCTAAATGTTGACAAGGAGAATCTGAGGCGTGGTACATGGAATAGAACAGGTGTTATGGGCATAGTAAGAACAGAATGTGACTCTGATTCAGAGGCCATTCCGACAGAGGCTCTCTGAGATATTTATTGCCACACAAGGACAGTTTTTTTTTTTTTTTAAATCCTATATATGATGTTATTATTGTTCGGTGGGGGTGAGGTGATTGGTGAGGCAGAGCCAGGCTGGAACTGGCTGCCCTCATCATGAGCTAACAATATCATAATTAAACAAAAATTTTAAGTTAAAGCTGGCATTTAAATCAGTAACTATTATGATTAAAAATCCTCCCGAAAAAAAAAAAAATACTCCCTCCATTGCTTAATTTGCGAGTTAGCTCGATGGTTAAATATGATCGTAAATATAATATTTCAATTCAGTTTGTTTTTTATAATTATTTTTTTAAATAATTTACTGAACTTATAAATTAATAAATATTATGACATCATACAATAATATTTTAGAAAAATTATGTTATACTTATTATGATTAATTGATTTATTTGACTCCATTAATTTACCTGAATTAACTAACTACTTGTAGCTTTCATTTTAAAGACATGCGATGGCATAACAATTGGTGCTTCTTTTTTTTTCCCTCCTAATCTTGTGCCCTCTCGATTATTCCCATAGAAATAGGCATATAGATAGTGAAGATTGAAGAAGTTTAAAAGTGTTTTTACGGTTTACGAAATAAATATGTGGAGAAATTTATCTCATTTTATAAAAAAGTGCTTCTGAGAATTATTTTTGAGGTTTACTAAATACCCCTGAATGGAAGGGCAGGTGGGTTGCTAGCAACCAATTTTAGACACGTGGGGTCTCACTCTGCCAAAAGGAAAAGAAAACAACTTTATTTTGTTTGGTAGTTTGGTGATATACAGAGCACTTTTGAAAAAAAAATTAAAAATTATTATTGGGGTGCAACGTGGAACAAGATTAAAGAGCTTGAACTTTCACAACTTGCTCCAGTTGGCTCCCGTAATCAATTAATCATGATACACATAATTGAGATTTTTTTTAAAACTAAACACAAGTATCATTCTATTAGAATCAATCGTACTCCGGGTACTGTTCAACATTAAATGTAAATATGTCTTCTAGTAAAGATTAAAACAATATTCCACCATGTTACGAAAAATTAATCTTTTCACTAGACACAATTTTATTGGTTTTTATTAATATTTAAAAGTTAGCCCAATATTATTAAGTTTCCGGCATCTAATTGGGAGACTCACGGGCTGTGCACGGATCCCCCGTGATGAGGATGCAAGCCCATCAAAACTGACCCTTTGGGCCACCCTTTACTTTCTGGGCTTGGTCTGCCACATATTTCTCCCGTTATTATGAGGAAGAAAATAAAGGGCTAAAAAAACCAACAAAAGTTGCTCCGGTTGGTAAGGAGTTAGCTCATGATTTACAAGATCATGAGTTTGAATCCTACTATTGATATAAGAATCTTGATGATAGACAATCTGTATGTATCGAGATAAGCGCTCTTTGAGCCTAAAGCATTCTCTGTTAGGCATGCTTTGACCCTGGTAAACTCTCAAAACTCAATCCACCTAACCTTTTGTACATCGGGAAAAAAAATAAAAGGCTAAAATATTTATTAAGAAAATGAATGAAATGAAAATTAATAAAATACTTGGAGTGTGAATCCATCGTATTGCAATAAATCTGAGAATATTTTTGGAGTATTACAGTTTTTCAGAGATTTTATTACCGGAAAAGTTTACCCAGTTCAAAAATTATGTTATTATTTTGACAAAGTACCTTTTTCATTAGAAAAATATCACACGCTACTTATTGAAGACTAACCTACAAGACCCTATTGCAAACATGCAAGCGCGAAAACAACTAAAAAGTGAGCTTTAATTTAACCAAAACAATTTAGTGATTATATTTTAAGAGATACTCGGGAACATAATCCCAAGAGTCTGAAAACATTTGGGGAAAAAAATTATAATCCTCACATTGCTCATGGTATAAATTCAGATATCCTTTATGCAAACCACATGATAGATTAAGAATATTTTCCTAGGCTAAAATAATATTCCTGATTTAAATATTAAAAACGATTAAATTTATTTTTTATAAATTAAGAATATTTAAAACTCTTCCCATGGGCCATGGCCTCCCTCAGTCCCTCCTACAATGATTCGTTAACGGCGCTGTAGTGGATCGCGTCTCACTCAATCCGGCAAAGAGCCTAACCATGGGTCCGCCAGTACCAAAATTTTAATTGGGTGCCGACGCCAACATTTGTCCCCCACGTGACAATCCAAGCTGGCGCAGCAGGATTGGCCAGCATGAACACAGTGCGAATGAGTTTGGGGAGAATTATAATAAAAATTTTTAAAAAAATATAATCACTAGAAAGTGTCAAAAATTATAAATTTTATAATAGATAAATTAAAAAATATTTTAATTTTTTTGTTTAAAAAATTTTAGACAAGTTAGGTTTTGAAAACTCACAAGACTTTTCTTTTTTTCCCCCTACAACTCACAGAACTTTTTTTTTTTTGTGGTACTGAAATTTTAGGAAAAAGGTTAGGCTCATCCATGATCCAAGGGTAGAACACCTAATGCCTGATCCACTAGGACCTCTCCCTACGAGCACAGGAGCATGACAAGCAAGTCTTTTTTTTCTGACTCAATAGGTAGAAATCTTTTAACTTCACTCTACTGTGATGATACCTCCCCAACACGCATTTTGATATAAAGCGTACCAGTTCACTTGCCTGACAATTTTGGGCCAAGATGATGACCCGAAGTTGAACATGGGCTCTGATCGGGACTTCGAGAAGATGGGATGGGAGAAATTGTTGGGGTGTGTGGCTGAGGAGAAAGATGGGTTGAGAGAGAGAGGAGCGAGGTGGTTTGACTGAGCCGTTGAGGAAGAGTGCATGGGACGGGCGGGTGGACCGTTGCTTTCACATGTTTGACCCGAATCGCGAGCAGGTGGACCCGCTTTTTAATCTTGTCGCTGATTTTGTAACTAAAGTCCTGAGCGTTGTCTGGTTCTAGTTTTAGGTGGCAACCCGTGTGTGGTTGAATAATCTGGGACTATTCTCTTTAATTGGTTGCTTTTAAAAATCTTTATGTGTTTGCTATAAGTTATGTGTTTGTTGTCTGAATACTGCATTTTGAAATTTGAATGAACACATAGATTGAGCATCAATGGAACGGAGTGTGGCTAGAAATGAAATCCGAAGGGTAAAGTTTCAACGATGACAACCAATCAAATTAATAGAAAATTTGACTACCTGTTATTCAAATGATCAATTCATATTCCACTTCGGTCTTTAACGTACACATTCCTACCTAATCAAAAATGCATTAAATTGATAAAAAAAAAATAAGATTAACTGTTATTAAATTTTTATCTTCCTCTGTGTATTTATAAATCATTCTCATATCTCTTAAATTTTTCTCCTTTTATAATAAGAATTAAATAAAAATAAAATTAAAAAATGATCATTAAATACTGACTATTCTATAAGTAACTTGTATTTAAGACCAAAAATTTCTCTTGCAAATAACTTATGTTAAGAACTTGAGTAGTACTCTATATATGATTGAATGAAGCCGGCCATGAGCAGAAAATTTAATTAACAAAAATTCTGAAAGAAAAAAGGTTTGTATTGAAATGAAGTGATTTACTAAATATGAAAATACGGTAATTTTTTCATCCTATTAATTAGCCATCAAGGCATATATATATTAATTACAAAGAAAAAGGTAACAACGACTCAATGAGTAATTTTTTCCCTTATAGTGACAAAGAAAAAGGAAAACGCAAGGAAATCAATCCCTGACCCCGTGAGTAAATTAAATTAAGTCAAAACAAATAGCCACACTCAAAGCCAGGAAATGAATCAGTGGCCCATTTTTCTTGCAGTGGCCAACAATATTTTCTATGACATTTTAAAATGAGACCTTTTTTGACGATGTCCGGTTGAAGGGTCAAAGAATATAAAGATATTTACATTTATAAAATAAAATTATAGGAAGTAAGAATGGATCCAAAGCGATATATAGCCATTCTCATTTCTCACCAGAAGAATCCATAATTTCCTGTAAAGAAATCATGTTTTGAAAAAAAAAATCATATCCAAAAGTATGCATAATGATTTTTTTAAATTTCTTTAAAAAATCAAATTTAATATCCATCTATTCTAACAATATTTATTTTATATGAAAAGGATAGGTACTGGTAGTAGTATTATTTTCTGGTTCATACAATTCAAACGTAAATCCCTCAGAGATACAGATACGTCAGCCACTGATTCAAGATGGACGGGCCCTCACATGACAATTGACATCAAACTTTTCCACACGAGCTTCTAGAAGAGTGGACTCATTGGGAAGTTTTATTTATTGGCATGCTACCGCCGACCCTTAACTAATTTAAAAAATTAAAAAAATCATACTTTTATATAATATTTTAAAAATATTTATGTATATTATTATATTATATATCAATTTATAATTAAAATAAATTAGTTAAAAATTATAAATATAAATATTTTAAAATAATTTACACCAAACAATTAAAAACTCAGGTTTTGATTTTTAACAGGGTTGATATAATCTCCTGTTTACTTGCTGTTATTTTGGTTTTGATCATTTAATGTGTAAAATAATCTAAATTTTTATTTAATTATAGATATTAATATTTTAAATAAAAAAATTAAAAAATTAAAACTTATAATTTAAAATTTAATAAACCAACAGTGAAACGAGCGGAACTTGAAAGCTTTTCAATATATCAGAATTGTGGCCAAAAAAACGGATGAATTGATGGCTTTGTCTGACCAACCGTTTTTATTGGAGGATGTGAAGAACAAATACTGTTAAGCCTCATAATAAATCCGATATCAGTCTCCGTAGTCCGTCCTGCTCTTTTTAATAACTGAGCTATCCCCACTCTTCCATCGCATTCCCCTCTCCGATCTCCATCCTCCTCGCAAAACACCCTTCATGGATCCCAATTCAGTCCCTGATAACGATCAAATCCTCCGCCACTTTCCTCCCTGGTTCCGTCTCTACAAAGACGGCCGCGTCCAACGCTTCATGGGCGAAGAAAAAGTCCCCGCCGGCATCGACCCTGTTGCCAGCGTTCAATCCAAAGACATCATCATCAACCCAGAAACCGGCTTATCCGCTCGCATGTTCCTCCCCAAAATCGCAGGCGCTGCTGACAAGCTCCCCTTGCTAATTTACATCCACGGCGGCGCGTTCTGCATCTGCTCGGCTTTTCATCCATTTTACCACAGACACCTCAACACCATCGCCTCCGAAGCAAACGCCATTGTTTTGTCTGTCGACTACAGGTTAGCCCCGGAGCATCCTCTCCCCATCGCCTACGACGACACGTGGGAGGCGATCAAATGGGCCGCGGCCCACTCGAACGGCGGTGGGTCGGAACCCTGGCTCAATGACCACGCGGATTTCAGACAGGTGTACTTCGCCGGAGATAGCGCCGGCGCAAACATCGCCCACAACATGGCCATGCAGATCGGCACCGACGGTCTTCCAGGGTTGAATCTCGCCGGGATCGTTCTGATCCACCCGTTTTTCGGGAGCGATCAGAAGGACGAGCTGATAGCGTTTTTGTATCCGACGATGGCGGGTCCGGATGACCCAAAAATAAAACCGACGAAGGATCCTAATCTGCGACGGCTGGGTTGCCGGAGAGTGCTGGTTATGGTGGCGGGAAACGATTTTCTGCGGGAACGTGGGAGGACGTATTACGAGGCGTTGAAGATAAGTGGGTGGGAAGGAGCGGTAGATATGGTGGAAGCAGAAGGTGAAAGCCACGTGTTTCATTTGTACGATCCCTCCAAAGAGAAGGCTCAGATCCTCGTGAAGCAGTTTGTCTCCTTCCTGACCCAGAAGTAGACGACGTCGTATTCTTCCGATTCCCAAATTAGTAAAGTATATTTTCTCCGGGCCATCTTTTGCTATTTGGAAATAAAATTCAAGTTGAGTGCTTAGTGAATAATTGATTTTGTTTTACTTGAATTCATAGAATTTTCTGATGCTCACATTGTGTGTGATGCCTTTTTTTAGTTAACAGAGTGATCTCCTACCACTTAACTAATTAAATTTTTTAATGTCTATCACCAAAAAAAGGGGTCATGCATGAATGATAAATAATTCTATAAACAATATAAAATGCACATTACCATTGTTATTATTTGAAATATTATTTATGTTTTTTTAATAAATAAATAGCTGCGTTTGTGAATGACGCGTGAAATTCTTAAAAAAAATAAAAAAAGAAAAGAAAAAATTGCAAAAAAATTTTTTAAAAAAATTGTTGTCATTTTTTTATAAATTGTTGTCGAAATCAATATTAATATTGTAACAGGTTTCTATTTATAATTTTTTCATTTTCAAGGTTTTTTTTTTGGTGATTTTCTCAAAAGAAAATTAGGGCCAAGGTGATTATTCTGATGAAGAGTTGAGCGTAATTCATGTTAAAAGGCAATAGAAGATTTTAAAGTTGTTTCTTGAATTGTCCGGGAGAATGGATCCAAAAGGGCAAAGATCACACTGATGTATTTATTGACCGGGCCCAATGAGGTAACGCCGTGAAGGCGTGAAGCTCCAGAGGGCCAGAGTCCTAAACTCCTAATGTCCAATGTGAAAAGAAATATAATTTATTTTATAAATTTTAATTTGGATTTATTTTAATATTTAATATATTTTTTAATTTTAATTTTAATTATTTGTTCTCATTCTTTTGTTATGATATCTCTCAGCACATTTTCTTAAATTTTTTAATATTTTTTTATTTATTATAAGGATATATTTAAAAATAAAAATATATTTTCAACCTATTTATTATTTTTAGCTAATTTTAACTAATCATTCGTTATCTATAAATTTATTATTTGAAACTTAAAAAAAGGTAGTAGTTTTTTTTTTTGTTGACAAAAAGAAGGCCCAAGCCCAACTCACTACTCATGCTCAACTCTTTCTACCCCATTTACACGACAGCTACCCCCCATTCCTCGTATCTTATCTTCTTCGCATAATCCCTTTAAGATCCCAGGTTCCTCTTTCCAGATCTGTAAAGACCCAACCATTTCCAAACTCAACTTCGCAAGAGCGTCTGCCACAGTGTTCGCTTCGCTTCTCGTCGAATCCACTCTACTTTGACTTCCCACCTTTGATCCATTAATTCAGCAATCTCCTTCCATAAACAACAGGTAAAACTTTCTTCTTTATACTTCCCCTTCAACCTTCTGACAGCTTCTCTCGCATCAACCTCCAATATTACCTTTTTGATTCCCAAATTCCAAGCTACTTCCAAACCTGTCCTTATACCCCAAGCTTCTGCCTCTTCTGGTGTACAGCGTCCTACTTTCGCTGCAAACCCAGAAACCCACTCCCCTTTCTCATCTCTTACCACACTAGCACATCCCGCCACTTCCTGCTCTCCCCTACAAGCTCCATCAATGTTAAGCTTGAACCATCCTGCTTCTGGGGCCTTCCAAACTCGTCGCCCTTCTCCTTCAGGATCAACCTCCATTGGCAGCACAAGGTTGCATCTTTTCGCCCTCATAATCTCACGACACGAGTTCAAGCATCTGAGGAGTAGGCGGAACGCCCCTTCATCACCTCGCGCCTTACTTGGGTTAAAGATTCTCACATTCCTTCGTTTCCATAGGTTCCAACAAATCACCCCAAAGCAAATATTCCAAGGTATTCCTCGAAATCTCTCCTCATTTTTTAAATTCAGCTTAATCCATTGGCCTGTCTGCTGGTTAATACTATATCTTCTTAACCCATCCATCATACTCCAAACCTCCCTTGCTTCAGACAGTCACGTAAAACATGACTGGTAGTCTCTAACTCCTGACATACATCACAACTCCCTGACACACCGAGCCTCTGATTCCTCAACGCATTAGTATGTAATCTGTCATTGGTAGCTAGTCAGAGGAACAGCCTTACTCTCTCCGGCCCTTTCCATTTCCAAATTAGGTCCCAGTCTTTCCCCTTAACTCCCCACTTCCTCTCTTCTAATAGTTTATAGGCACTCTTCACAGTGAATATGCCGTCTCTATTTCCTCTCCATAGATCCTTATCTCTTCCTCCATCCCCTCTCGGCGGGGCTTTTGCCCAAATCTTCCCAACAACTTTTTGGGAAACAATGAGTTCAATTAGCTCCTTATTCCACTGTCCCTCCTCAGTTACCATATCAGCAACCCTACAATCACTTTCTACTAAATCTTCACCCCTTTTGAAATCCTGTAGTGCAGTCTCATTATCAACCCATCTATCCCTCCAAAACAGCGTGTTTTGACCATTCCCCACACCTTTCCAACTAAAATTACTAACCTCTTCCCAAACTCTTCCCAAATCCTTCCATAACGTTGACGCCGAAGCTCTGACTATGGGGAAACCAGTTATTTCCCTTCCATCATTATACTTATTTAACAGTACCTCCCTCCACAATCCTCCACTTTGAGCTTTCAGTTTCCACGCAAGTTTCATCAGACACGGTTTATTCATACTGGTCAAGTTTAGAATGCCCAACCCCCCATACTGTCTTGGCCTTTGCATCTGATTCCAGTTCACTAAGTGCATCTTCCTTACTTCATTATCATGCCCCCACACAAAACATCTCTACGCTTTCTCAATCCCATCAATAATCCCCTTCGGAATCTCAGTCACCATCATCGGATAGATCGGTATGGCACCAATCACTGACTTAGCCAAGGTTACACGTCCCGCCATACTCAAGCATCTCACCTTCCATCCTGCTAGTCTGCTCTTTACTTTATTCAACACAGACACAAATTTTCTACTTTTTGCGTTACCATAGCTCAGAGAATGGATCCAAAAGGACAAGATCACACTGATGGATGTATTTATTGACCGGGCCCAATGAGGTTACGCCATGAAGGCCTGAAGCTCGAGAGGGCCAGAGTCCAAATGTCCGATATGAAAAGAAATATAATTTATTTTATAAATTTTAATTTGGGTTTATTTTAATATTTAATAAAAAAATTTAAATTTTATTCTCAATTATTTGTTCTCATTCTTTTGCTATGATCTCTTTTATTACATTTTTCCAAACATTCTTTTTTATCTTTTTTTATTTATTATAAAGGAATATTTTTAAATAAAAATATTTTTTTTACCTATTTGTTGTTTTTAATTAATTTTAACTAATTATTCGTTATATGTAAATTCGTTATTTGAAATTTGAAAAAGAGTAGTAGTTTTTAGCTTACGAACGTGGGTGTTGAAGTTGTTATTAATAGATTATTATTGATATTTTATTATAATACATATCTAAATATTTAATATTTTGTTATTATTTTTAATCTACAAGTATTCTCTAGCAAACCAGGTAAATGTCTTTCTGGGAAATATGCCCTTTGAGCACCTTCATTTAAAAATTTTCCCCGGTTATCTTTGGGACTTTCACAATTTTAGCCATTTCCCCCTAAAACAAGTGCAAAATTTTTGTGTTTTTCCCCTAATGATTTACAAGCCCTCTTCCCAGTTGTTAATTAGGCTATGAAATTTACAATTCATATACATTAATATTTTATACTTTTAAAATAATAATTATAAAGAAATGAACAGCTAAGGAGAAAAATAGCAAATTTTAATTTGTTGGTGGCATCACGGCTTAGCGACAAAAATTTTTTTTTGGTACCGGGAAGTCACAGGTTATTTATAACGTCCTTGATATAATTATTCAAAAATAATTATGTAAGTATATTTAATCTAGAGCATAATTTAAGTACATTTACAGGGACGAGCTTGCAAATTACATACAGGTGTTGGGCAAGAAAATTATGCTATTACGGGAAAAAAATGCTTTCTCATGGAAAAGTCACAGAACATGTGTCTGTTTATTTGTTTCATATTTCTGGGTAAACGGAGAATTGTATATGTTACCGGTAATAGCAAACAACCATATTAAATATACCAACTCTAGCAACTAACATTAAATACTTATTTGATCTTTAATATATGATCTAATTACTCTTCTGATTCTTAATATAGGATCTAATTTTTGAGTTGATTTTGGTCATAAATATAAGACCCATTTCTCATAGTTATCAATTTTATTTAAATTACTCCTATGGATACTCCCTCAACCATAATCAAGTAGAAGAGGAAGATGGGGTATTAAGAAAGATGATTATAGTGTTTTAAAAAAAATATGTCACTTTTATTATAATTAACTAACTTACCTAACTTCTTACTCTAATCAAATTAGTTAAATGGGTCTTATATTAAGGACCGGAGGAGTATTATGTTAATTTTGATCCTAAATATAAGAGTTATTTATCATATTTATTAATTTTTTCTAAATTATCCCTACAGATACTCTATCAACCATAATCAAGTAAGTGAGGGAAGAAGGATATTAAGAAAGATGATTATGGTATTTTAGGAAAAACATGTCATATTTTTTATAATTGACTAACCTATCTAACATTTTTAATCTAATTAAATTAGTTAAATAGATATTATATTAAGGACCAGATAAGTAGTACTCCCCTGCTTTTAAATGTAAGACCCATTTTATATTGTAAATTATGGGTCTTACACTGGATAGTACTCCTCCAGTCCTATATATAGGACCTAATTGTTGAGTTGATTTTGCTCCTAGATATAAGATTTGCTTTTCATATTTATCAATTTTTTTCTAAATTATCCTTATGGATACTCCCTCAACCATAATTAAGTAAAAGAGAGAGAGGATATTAAGAAAAATGATTATAGTGTTTTAGGAAAAGCATGTTATATTTCTTATAATTAACCAATTTACCTAATTTTTTGATGTAATTAAATTAATTAAATATGTCTTATATTAAGGATAAGAGGAGTAGCACATTTATAACATATGAGCGGGTAAATGTGAGGGCAGTGTTCCCCGTGAACACTGCCGGTTTAATTTAATGTCACACTCACACTGCGAATTGATATATTTTCGCCACGATATTTTTATTCATATCCAAACTATATGCTGATATGCATACAAATATTGATGGTATGATTTTTTCTCATCATTTAGACGTCACTCTTTTCAATTTAATACTACCTCCTATCCTTAATATACTACTTTCGAAATTTTATATAAGAACTCGTTTAATTTCTATTTTGATCATAAATATAAGATTTCGATTTATTTTGTTTTTTATATTTATTCATTTTTTTTTCAAATAGTCTTTGTAATAATAGTAGTTCTAGCAAATACACTTGATTAATGAGAATATTTTAGGAAAAATAACACCTATTTAGTACAAGTAACTAACTTAACTAATTTTGTTAATCTACTCAAATTTGTTAACTAATTCTTATATTAAAGATCGGAGGTAATATAAGACATAGTTGACTAATTTGGAGAAATTAAAGAAGTTAATTAAGTTAGTTGTTTTTAGTAAATAGATATCATTTTTCTTAAAATACCCTCATTAATTATATGTGTTTGAATTACCTATTGATAGTAACTTCTTAACATATGTAACTATTATAGAAGTTACTTGAGGACAAAATAGATAAAGATTGGAGAAAAAATAGATTGACATCTTATATATAGAACCAAATTGAAAGTCAATTAGCTCTTATATTAAGTATTGGAGATAATATTATATTAATGATAATAATTTATAAGTACCTATAAAATTAATCGTATATAAGAGATTTGCCCAAGACAAATGGCATAGAAGGGCGAAATAGAGAAATAAATAAATATAAATATTTTAGATATTACAGTTAAATTATATTTATATTTTGAATCCAGTTATTGAGTCCCTTTGAGTTTGAACAGAATGACTTATATTACGCATGAAACGAGTATTTTTTCTCACTACAGGTCATGCATAATTAATTAAGCTTTTTGTAATATTACTCATATTTAAAATTATTAATTCAAAATCTTTTATTTCAATGTGAAAAATTATTCACACATGACATAACCACTTTCCCGTTACGACGAGGGAATACACTGAAAAAGATAGCATCGTCGCCGTCTCTGTCGATTACAGAAGAGGCCCAGAACACCCTGTTCGTACTGCCTTCGGAGACTCATGGACGTCGCTGAAATGGGTCGCTTCCCCGTTCCGGCGGGAACGAATCCTAGCAGTTACTAAACAGTCACGTGGGTTTCGAGAAAGTATTCTTCGCCGGAGCGACAATCGCAGACCACATGGCGATTCGCGTGGGCACGGAAGGATTACCAGCTAGGCACGAATCAGGAATGGATCGTCCTGGCTCATCCATTCTTCTGACGACGTAAGAATTGATGTTATCACCTAGCATCCCAAGAGTTCCTATCAGCTGCCGTACTATGTGTTTTATTGCCGGTAAGTGGGGTTTCTTCTCTTCTGGTGCGGCTCAATTCAACTACTATATTCCAAAAGATTAGGTGCTAGTCATTTTCAGAAGAAAATGATAACTGCAACGTCGTCTGAAATGGATTGGAACTTCTGCTGTGGTGGGGATTATTGCAGTGCAAGAGATCAGGCATATTCAGGATTTTTGTGGTTAGATGTTCTCAGAATCGTGATAAGATCCTTTTGAAAATTAATGGCTTTTTTTGCAAGGAATTTGTTATGTTTCTTCTACCAAACCTCCCCTTTTAAAACGCTTAATTAGCAGAATAATACATGAAAGTAATGTGATGTGAATAGTGCGTGTTAATGGAATATTTTTAAAGTTTAATCACTCCCTTTTCAGTTTGTTGCTTGACCTTTAATTCTTACGAAAACTTTTCTTTTTGGAAGTGTGTGTGGGATGGATATGCAAAACAAAAAAGGTAAAAAAAAAAAAAGGATTATATATAATTTAAAATTGCGTATATAAGAACATCTATTGATTAATTAAAAATAATAATATCAAACCATACAGTAATTAATTATGGGAATAAGGTCCCCCCCTCTTTTCCTTTACTTTTTTTTTTTTCTGTGAAAAGTCGATAAACCACAGCAGAAGGATGAGTTCCTTGCATTCTACGGCGAGTATATACTCGCGTACGTGGCGTGTCTACGGCCTCACGTGGCGTATCTTTCATTTTAACATTTTTTTTAATCTTTCTTAACAATAATATTTGATACTCATTCTAAAAAATATACCAATCAACACATAAACTAAATTATCTATTCGTTTAAATTTTACGAAATATATATTTAGAAAATATATGATAAACAAATATACTTGTAATAGGATTCGTTCCTTTCATTTTGACAATGTGAGATCTAACAACACCTAAAGTGATTAGTGAGAAAAAAAATGAAGCATGAGGTAAACTAATGGAAAATAAGTTTGTGCTTGTGTTTCTTAAGGTTGTGCATGTTTGGTGTGTTTAAGATACTAAATAAGGATCGTACCCCAAAAAAAAAAAAAACGGAAGCTTGCTTTAGGTGTAGGCTTGGTACTTTGTTTTAATTATACATTTTATAAATAAGATATAAAAAATTTGTCACATTATTTCAAAAGTAGTTCTATCATTTAGTAATAATTAAAATTTTCTGGTAAAAAAAAGTAATAATTAAAATTTAATGCGCAAATAAAAAATATCTCAATAAATTTAGCATGTGTTGGGGACCAGTTTTGGCTGAATACTCTAAACTTAGGTCTAAATTATCTATAGCTCATTTGAGTGGTACAGAGAATTTGAACGTAAAAGTTAAATACAAAGTCTTAAATGCAGCATTTAAGTAAGGAGGCCGAGCGTGTATCTGGCTGCGTTCTCACAACACTGAGCTCACCATTAAATTCCGCCATGGATTCCAGCACCAACGACGTAGCCTATGATTTCTCCCCCAGGCTCATACTCTACAAAGATGGTCGCGTCCAGAGATTCCTCGGCATTGACTTCGTTCCGCCATCCCTCGACGATCCTAAAACCAACGTCCGATCCCATGACGTCGTTATCTCTCCAGAAGCCCCCATCTCGGCGAGGCTTTTCGCTCCCAAAACAATCGTTCCCCACCAGAAGCTGCCTCTCCTTGTCTACTTCCACGGCGGAGGCTTTGTCATCGAAACCCCCTTCACCGCACGGTACCACAACTACGTCAACTCGCTCGTGTCCGCGGCCAACGTTGTCGCCGTCTCCGTTCATTACAGAAGAGCCCCAGAACACCCAGTTCCCATTGCCTTTGAAGACTCATGGACGTCTCTCAAATGGGTAGCTTCCCATTCCGACGGGAACGGATCCGATGAGCTACTGAACCGTCACGCCGATTTCGACAAAGTATTCTTCGCCGGAGACAGCGCCGGAGCGAACATCGCACACAAGATGGCGATTCGCGCGGGCACGGAAGGATTACCAGGTATAAATCTAAAAGGGATCGTCCTGGTTCATCCATTCTTCTGGGGAGCGGAACCACTCAAGTCAGAGAAGTTAGAAGCGAGTTTGAGATCCATGGTGGATAGTCGGTGGCGCTTTGCGTGCCCGACGACAGAAGGATCGGACGACCCGTTGATGAACCCGGCGAAGGATCCGAATTTGGGGAGCTTAGGTTGTAGAAAGATACTGGTTTGTGTTGCAGAGAAGGACTGGTTTAAGGAGAGAGGATGGTATTAAAAGGAAGCGATGGGGAAGAGTGGGTGGTCGGGAACGGTGGAAGTGATGGAAACCAAGGAGGAGGCCCATGTGTTTCATCTGCTCAATCCGACCTGCAACAATGCTGTCGCCATGCTCAACACTATTGTCTCCTTCATCAATCTGAGTCAATAATAAGAAGAATCTTCTTCTTATTCTGAGCTTTAGCTTCTGTAATAATTAGGACCGGTAGCTCTCGTATATAAATGTGTGTGGTGGAAGATCATCGACTGGGTTGATTGGGTGTTTTGATAGAAACCAAACTATAGTTTCAAAAGTGTTTTTATGGTTTATGAAGTAAATATATGAAGGAATTTGTCTCGTTTTGTAGAAAAGTGTTTCTGAAACTATAGTTTGGAGGTTATCAAACACTCCTTTAGAAGTGTTTGTCAAGATAAAAGAGTGCTTTTAAAAAATAGTTTTCTGCAGAACGAGACACTCCTCTACATATTTACTTTATATGCTGTTAAAATATTTTTAAAATTATAGTTCGGCTTCTGTTCAACACTCTTTTAAAATAAGTTCAACAGCTTCTTATGAGCTGTAAATAATGGGTTTGGTTTGTAACGCGCTACGTGTAACGTGACGTTGAGTTTAGAAAATTCTGGTGTGTGAAAATATTTTTGTGAGTGGTGGTGTTATTTCGGTCTTTTTCGGTTGGGTTCAATTGATTAACTTGCAGAAAAAAGGAAAAATAAGATGGGTCGTTTTCAAAAGACAAAATAAAATAACATAAAAATCGTCCAGTACAGGGGAGGAATTTCGTGTGCGGTGGGCATGATTTTGCTGGAAAGTAGGATGGAAAGTGACGTACATGACAAATAAAATAATGACATTATTCTCTAATTTTCTACCACAGTTATATATATGCAAATGTCGAAGA
Organism: Neltuma alba; assembly: GCF_004799145.2. Taxonomy (NCBI): domain Eukaryota; kingdom Viridiplantae; phylum Streptophyta; class Magnoliopsida; order Fabales; family Fabaceae; genus Neltuma; species Neltuma alba. The sequence goes on from NW_021637378.1 coordinate 258,376, forward strand.
AAGTGATATAAATTGAGGAAAATGAAAACCTGTCGTGTATCATAACAGGTAGCTAGAAAATAGGGATTCCTGGAAATGTGATGATGAGGGTTAATATTAAGCCTTCGTAAATCATAAAATAAAAAGAAATTGAACGGATTCAATCGCTCTTAGCTGCATGTATGTATAGAAAATGATGGCAATAGGAAACCAAACATACAGATTCCCTTAAAATTAATACACATTGCTACACATTATACAACAATAAAATGAGAATATAAATAAAATGTTTCAAAAATAACTCTGATAATAGCACTTAAAAAAAAAAAAAGATACTCCATATGTGTTGCCAAAAGGTTGCATTTTCCCTATGTAATTAGCGGGCTGAATGATTTCAACATATAGTATCAATTTATCAAACATTATATTATTTATATTTTTTTTGACCAGCTATATTTTTATTATTCAACATATCAAGTTCTATATTATGTATAACTTTTGTATTATATATATTTTCATAGTATAAAAATTTATTTTATTATATTCTCATATGTGCGCGCGCGTGTCTGTACATGCTACATTATCCACCGTATCAAGAATACCCTTAAGTAAAAGATACCTAATTTTTTTTATAAACATTGTTGTGAGTTAAAACATCCCATTGTCGGCTAAAACAATCCCATTAAATAAAGAGTAATATATAAATATTTACCACGTTAATAGTGGTATATAACTCATTTAATTGAGGAAGAATTTAAAAAAAAATCTTTAAATTTTAAAATTCTAATTGAAAACTAAATAACAACACATTTTTGTATTTATTGCTGATTTGGAATTTTAAAGTTTTAGAAGTATTTTTTTTAAGATTTTATTTTTAATTAATTCTGGAAAAAATTTTAATTAATTGTCTCTGTTTTTTTTGCAACCACTACTATTTAATTGATCGTCTTGATTCTAATAAAACCAGAGGAGTAGCTGTCGAGAAGTAACTGCCAAGCCCATATTCATGAATGCTGCGATTTATGTGATGTACATTGATTATCAAAATATATTAATAGCATTAATAATAATATTGATGGCATGACTCTTTTTCATTATTATTGAGGATTTTTAGAGCCAATCATTAAAGGATTCCCTGAACCAAAAAAAAAAAAAACTCGTAAAAAACAAGGGAAAAAAATAGCAACCACTGCTGGTATTGTTACGTAAACACGTCACCTTGGCATCTTTCTTCTAGCCATTATCTCCTCTGCTGAAAAAGATAAGCATATTGCTATCCCAGTTCTCCCGCCATGGATTCCAGCTCCACCGAAGTAGCCCACGACTTCTCCCCCATGCTCAAAGTCTACAAAGATGGTCGCGTTGAGAGACTCGCAGGCACCGACTTCGCTCCGCCGTCCCTCGACGACCCGCAAACTAACGTCCGATCTCACGACGTTGTCATCTCCCAAGAAGCCCCCATCTTGGCAAGGCTTTTTGCTCCCAGAACCATCGATCCCCACAAGAAGCTTCCTCTCCTGGTCTACTTCCATGGTGGAGGCTTTGTCATTGAAACCCCCTTCACCGCACAGTACCATAACTACCTCAACTCGGTCGTGTCGGCCGCCAACGTCGTCGCCGTCTCCGTCGATTACAGAAGAGCCCCCGAACATCCAGTTCCAACTGCCTTTGAAGACTCATGGACGTCGCTGAAATGGGTCGCATCCCATTCCGGCGGGAACGGATCCGAGGAGTTACTCAACCGTCACGTCGATTTCGATAAGGCATTCTTCGCCGGAGACAGCGCAGGAGCGACCATCGCACACCACATGGCCATTCGCGTAGGCACGGAAGGATTACCAGGCATGAATCTGGAAGGGATCGTCCTGGCTCATCCATTCTTCTGGGGAGTGGAACCAATAGGGTCAGAGAAGACCCGAGCGAGGGAGAGATCAATCGGGGATAATATATGGCGCTTTGCGTGCCCGACGACGGAAGGATCGGACGACCCGATGATTAACCCTGCGAAGGATCCGAATGTGGGACGCTTGGGTTGCAGAAAGATACTGGTGTGTGTTGCAGAGAAGGATTTGTTGAAGGAGAGAGGTTGTTATTACAAGGAAGTGGTGGAGAAGAGCGGGTGGAAGGGCGTGGTGGAGGTAATGGAAGCCAAAGACGAAGGTCATGTGTTTCATCTGTTCACTCCAACCTGCAACAATGCTGTCGCCATGCTCAACACTATCGTCTCCTTCATGAATCAGAGTTAAAAGTTAAGAAGGATGATGACGACGACGATGCAGTTTCTGGGATTTTTCTTTTCCTTCTTCTTCCTTTCTTCTTTCTTTTGCCTAGCTCATACATGTGCTTGACTTCGATGGAAGATCGACTGGGTTCAAGAAAGATCAGATCTAGCATAAGTGGTGATCAGCTTCTATGAAGAATTGGATTGTTCGCTTCCCAAGAGTTCATATCAACCTGTACTGTGTGCTTAATTGTTTCTTCCCTTTCTGTTTCTGGTAGGATTCATGTAATTAATGAACTTGCTGAGAAAAATAAGATGTTGGTCATTTTTAAAAGAAAAGGGTGGCAGCAAAATAGTCTAAGATTGGGTTGGAAGTCCGTTGGGGTGAGTGGCGACGGTGACTTTTCTTGAAGTTTGAGAAGGGAGGTTTCCGTTTCATGACGTGTAAAGATCAATGAACAAAAAACCGGACCGGATACTAAACCGGTCTAGCTAGTGGGTTAAGGGTCAATAGGTCAGACCGGGGTCAGACCGGGGTCAAACCGGTCATATTAAAATAATATAATTTAATTGACAATGACAAAATAAAAATAACATTCATCAGTAATAACCATTTAACAAAATACAAAAAACAACCAAAGTGATTTAAACATTTAATTGTACCAAACTAACACTAACAAATATATATCTTCATCATTACAGAAAATCAAAATCATCATTAAATTCATTGGCAGGGTCAGGAATTGAGACATCAATAGTTGGAAGAGGAAAATTAGAAGGAGTAGCAACATCATCTTGCAGAGGTGGAGGTTCAACAATATTCATATCATCACCACCACCTAAATAAGACAATAATAAAGTGTCAATTAAATGTATGTAAATCAATATTAAAATAAAAATATTTATAACTTCTAAGAGACTAAGACAATAATACCTTCATTATCCCTCCCAGGAGTTGTCAAATTTGAAATGTCTTCATTGTTGACAACACTTTCAAATGTTGCCACATCTCCATCATCAAACTCTGGAACAGGATCTTCTTCAGTCACCCAAAAGTCCACCAAATCAATGTTTTCAAAGTCAATAGGATCATAGCTTGCCTTCTGCTTCTTCAATGTACTCCTGACAAATAAAATTTTAATTAGATGTAAATCCATATCAAAATAAAAATGTTCATAACTTATAAAATTACCTATACTTTAATCGCAAGTTATAGTTTGTGAAAACTAAATCATTTAGCCTTTTGTGCTCCAGTCTATTTCTTCTTTTTGTATGAATGCGTTCAAATAAACTCCAATTCCTTTCACAGCCAGAAGAAGAAGAAGTTTGACTAAGAATGCGCATCGCAACACGTTGCAATTCTGGCACTGAACATCCATAATATGTCCACCATTCATCTAAATCATGAAAATATGAAATATAAAATTAGTGAATGACCATAAATATACTATTAGCTATTAAATAAAACACTTACAAGGGTCAAGTTTCTGTGCTGCTTTTTGACATGATGGTCTACTGAAAGATTCTTTGGCTTCACGATAAGTAGTTGCTTGTTTCATTACCAAGAAGCCATCAACCTCTTCGTTTGAGTAAGACTCCACCACATCAATTAAAGCCATCATTAACTTTGACTTGATAGAGCAGTCTGGAGCATATGTGATTGCAGGATTCAGCAAATATGATGCTGCATGAAGATTGGTCTTTAAATGCTTGTCCCATCGAGTTTTAATGATTGTTGTGTAGGGCTTATACAGCTCCTTGTTCTTCTTAAACATCTCCTTAATTGCCATTTTCGCCCTTCGCATGCCTTCATAAACATAAGGCAATGAAGGCTTCTCATCTGAATCAACAATTCTCAACAATTTTATGAGAGGAGATACAATTTTCACAACTTGATAACAATCATTCCAAAACCGATTGTCCAATATGATTGCACTAAAATTTTTTCCAGCTTCAGTCCTTGATAATTTGTGGTCCACAAAGTGTTTATCAACAACTAAAGCTTGCAAGTCATTCTTGTGCATATATATGCTGTGCAATGTAATAAATGTGGTAGCAAACCTCGTGGCACCAGGACGCACAATTTCTTTCCAAGTTGGTCTTCTCCTCAACCACGATAAGAAAACCATATGATTATATGCAAATACAGTTATCTTTGATGCCTTTGATGCGAGGTCTGACACATGAGGCATGCTTGAAAAGTCCTTCAACACAAGATTCAAACAATGTGCAGCACAAGGTGACCAATAAATACTTTTATACTTCTCTTTAATCAATCTACCACATGCTACATAGTTAGCTGCATTGTCAGTCACCACATGAACAATATTTTTAGGACCGATCCACTCAATGACTTCACAAAATAGTGTGAATAGAGTTTTGGCATCTTTAACTAGATCTGATGCATCAACAGACTTCACAAATACCATACCATGTGTAGAATACACTAAGAAGTTTATCAAAGTACGTTGTCTAACATCAGTCCATCCATCAGCCATGAGTGTGCAGCCATTATTTTTCCATTTAGCTCGATGACTATCAATGAGTAACTGACATTCTTTTCTCCAGTCACTCAACAAGTTGGTTTTAAAATCATAAGCACTAGGAGCTTTAAACCCAGGCCCTATTGAAGCAATGCCATCCACAGCTTTTTGAAATAAAGGGCAATCAAACGCCTTAAACGGAATGCAATTTACAATAGCCCATTCAGCAATCAACATTTTCACATTATGCTTTGCTTCTTTAGTAGCTAATGCACTCTTAATGCCAGGTTGAGAATCAGGAGTTGTTCTAGGAGCAAAATAATTGTCTATGCTCCCAGAAGCTTTCCTCTTCCTTGCACTACTTGTGACATTTGGTGATCCAACATGAGTTTCTTCGATTTTCTCTTCTATGTTTTCAATAGTTTTTTTCTTTGACCCTTCTTTTAAAGACTCTGCCATTCTATGACGTACATCATGTGGAACTTTTTTACAAGCAGCTATTTGACCAACAGTGCCAGCAAGATGTTGCTTCATCCTATTGATCCCACCTCCTCTATAACTATTAGTACAAAAAAGACACGTATATATATTTTGTATTCCCTCTTTTTTGTAGGCAATATGTGCCCATGCTGGATCAGTTTTGGCACGTAATGAAGATGTGGGTGTGGAGGTTTCGGTTTGGGGAGTTGAAGATCCAGTATTAGAAGTCATGTTGTCATTTCCAGAACTTTGGTTATTTGTAATATCCATCACTGCTACTAAAAAACAAATCAAAAGCTTAATAATTAATATAACATCTGAACATCGGTTATTTCTCATCTGAACATCGCAGCAGCCATAACACAAAGAACATAACACCACAACTCCATATGATTAATATAAACCCATATAGTATATTTCCAATGCTATGGTAAATTGACTAAATTCAATCTATTATTTCCAGATAGTCTAGCAATCTAACACCACAACTCCATATGAAGCAGCACGGAAAAATCAAAATTGACAGACAAGCAGAGAATCCAAACTCAAAGGAAAAATCAAACCAGAAATTTAATAGATTATCACCCTCAATCCAAGTTCAAACGAAAATAAGAGTGGCCGAGAGATCAGAGAGACAGAGACGGAGAGCTCAAACCGAGTCAAACGAAATCGGGAGTCTGGACGAGCAGCTTCAGGCGAGGCAGGGGACGACGCGGCGATGGTGCAAGCTTCAGTGAGCTGAGCTGGGAGATTCAGTGAGGCGACGGCGGTGAGATTCAGTGAGCTGGTACCGAGACGGGACAGTGAGCACACGGCGACGGCGGCGAGGTTCACTGAGCACACGGCGACGGCGGCTGGGACTGAGGATTAGGAAGGAGCTGCCGAGATGGTTTTGCCGTTTTGGAGACCGAATGAGGAAGGACCGAAGGAGACGGGTTGGGCGGTCGAGGTCGAGGTCGAGCTGGTCTGGGTTCGAAGTTTTTTTTTTTTTAATAAAACGCCGTCGTTTTGGGTCTCTGGAGGGGGAAATGTTCTGAACCGGCTGAATCACTTAAACCGGCGGTTTACCCGGTTTTACACCGGTTCATACCGGCTCAACCGGTTCACCACCGGTTTAACCCCTGGCCGGTTCTTGTCTTATTTCGGACCGGACAACAGGCAGGTTCACCGGTTCACCGGTTGAACCGGCCGGTCCGGTCCGGTTTTTTTTTCCATGGTAAAGATTTTTTTGAGGCTTTTCCCCCCGGCGGTACTAGGTGAGAATATTTTGTTTCCACCTAATTTGGCAGTCAAATAAATCAATGTCGTTGCCACTTGAGTGTGCTCGTTTTATTGGACTTTGAATAAAGTTACCAAAAAAAAAAATCAATATCTTATCAAGTGGAATTCAACCCACAGCCTCTCCTTAAAAAAATCAATATCACTGGACTATAAGACTTTTAGCATAGTTTAAAATTTATGAAAATCATTGTTATAATACACTCGCTCTGGTCTTTTTTAGGAGATATCAATAATCTAATTGCGCAATCTTGATCAAATCACTAAATGTGAATATATTTTCCAGTGATAATTCAAGTATTGATTTGCTACGTTATGTAGAACTAATTCTTCCTGCTCGACTCAACCCTTACTGGTAGTTTAGTTAATTTTTTTGTTAAGCATAAATATCTTTTTATCGGAGATAATCCTATTCAAACTAATCTCTGGTGCTAAATATGGTTAAAGGTAATTCAAAAGTTTCAATCTTATAAAAAAAAATAATGAGTACTATCTCTAGTCCTAATTATAAGACTTTATTTATACACTATAAACAAGTTCTTATAAATAGGGCCGGAAGTAATATTAGACAAGCCCACAATTAAGTTGTGGCTGGATTTGGGCTTAAAGGGCTACTACAATCCTTCTCAACTACCGTACATACTATCTTTTGGAGACTCAATGGGCCTCCATACGTCACTCCATGGGTCGTGACCACAGCTTCCTGCATATCTTTCTATTGGGCCAACACAATCCACACAGACCAAAATTTTTTTTGCCAGTCCCCAAAAAAATAATTTAGATCTTTGTGTGTGTGTGTGTGTGTATTTTTAATTGTTCACTTTAGGAAAGGAGGTCAAGTGCATATTATAGCACTACAATTCACAACCTCACGTTTAAAAGAGATTTTTAGTGCTATTAACGACAAAATTTGATTCAATCCAAAATCTTCATCAGTTATAACCAGACTCATTCATTATACTTCAATATGCAGAGAATTTAGTGTTATTTTATTGGGAATTTTTTTGTAAAAAATTTGAAATTACTAAATTCAAAATCAATAACAACACTTCATTTAGTTTTGATAATACTGAATTTGTAAATAACAACAAATTTTTGTTAAAATTTTTTATTTGATACCTAGTAATTTTAAACTTCTTTTTATGGGATTCTTTCTATTTTCTTTTGAATGAAAAGAATTTAGTGTTATTAAAAATTAACGAATAGAAATGATGTGCAAATGTGCAAATATGATTCTTCCTAAACAAAATTAATTACTATTTATTTTGTTATTTTTATTTAGTTTCATTATTGTACTTCCAATTTTTGTTTTGCACTTGAGGCTAATTACAGCCGCACTTCTTTCGCCGGCCAAACAATAGAGCAAAAGTTGAGGTTTTGGAGTCCCCACCCGCCAGGAATGTAAGAGAAGAACCTGGCAATTAGAGAACCACAATAGTTTCCGATATTTCGTGCACTGTAATTATCAGAAGGCTTTTGGATTTATTTTCCCTCCTATAATCCTCTTCATAGGAGCACGAAACCATTTGCGTCTTCCGGGTTCTAATTGCTAAACCCAGATTCTCTGCCTCTCTCTCTGTTATCCATGGAGAGAGCCGCTCTTCTTCGTTCTTTATCTTCATCTAGATACTTCTCTCGCTCCTCTCCTTCCCTCCTTCTCTTTTCTCGCTCGTCATGTGCGTCTTCTTCAGCTCCGTTTCACTATCGTCGCTCGATTTCCTACCCCACCCGACGTCCTCTGCTCCGCCGCCACTTCAGATTAGTCCCTGCAGCTCTACCATCTTCATCACTTAATCTCCGGAAGCATTTCTCTTCTGTATCTCCTCGTGCTGTTGCCTCGCCTCCGTTCCCATCCACTCCAGGTATGCGAGGCCTTCTTGCTCTTACTGTGATATTGATATTACTTGTTTCGGTGTGAACTTTGTGCTGTCAAAGTGGGGTTTTGAATGGATTATTGTTTTTTTTTTTGGTATTTTCTGGTGAAGAATTCGCTGAAGTAAAGGATGAAGTCGCGGAGAAGTTGGGTTTTGAGAAGGTTTCAGAAGAGTTCATTCCAGAATGCAAGTCAAAAGCAGTGCTTTTCAGGCATAAGAAGACTGGCGCCGAGGTCATGTCTGTTTCTAATGACGATGAGAATAAGGTGTTCGGCATTGTTTTCCGCACACCTCCGTAAGTAAAACTTGAGTTCATGATTTAAATTTAATGTAATTCCGCTCGAGCAAAACTGCATTCCCCAGATTCTATGTGCTGGCATAGGATAAGTATTGGAGGTTAAATTATTTTAGCACCACTTATGGATGCTGAATATATTGTAAAATATTCAGGAAAGATTCCACTGGCATACCTCACATATTGGAGCATAGCGTACTATGTGGATCAAGAAAATATCCTTTAAAGGAACCATTTGTTGAACTATTGAAAGGAAGCTTGAACACTTTCCTGAATGCATTCACATATCCTGATCGGACATGTTACCCAGTTGCTTCCACAAATACCAAGGTCACAAGTCAATATATTGGTCATTGAACTTTCAGCATTTCAATTGTCAATCTATTTGACGAGCTAATATGACAACATTGTTTTCATTTTAAACAGGATTTTTATAATTTGGTCGATGTATACCTGGATGCGGTTTTCTTTCCCAGATGTGTGGAGGACTTCCAGACGTTTCAACAGGAGGGTTGGCACTTTGAGCTCGATGATCCTTCAGAAGACATCAGTTACAAAGGTTGGATAAATATAGTCATTGTCTATTTCAAGTTCTTTACGCCTTTCAGCATTTGCCTTGCATTGATATTTTGGGCATATTTTCTTCCCCTTTTCTTAATGTTAACATTTTGTTATTTCAGGTGTTGTTTTTAATGAGATGAAGGGTGTCTATTCTCAACCTGATAATATACTCGGGCGGACTGCTCAGCAGGCTAGCTCTTACACCTTGTCCTTTCTTTCCTCTATTTTTTAAATCTTCCACTTCTTATATCTTGTTCTTATTGGAATATGTGAACAACTGACATAACTGAGAAAACTCAGTCACAAATCATGACTGCCTAAACCTTCTCTTTATTATATTTGGGTATGTTGACTATCTGATTACTGAATTGTATCAAATAATATTATTTTATATAGATTTACTTTGTACTGTTGGCATTGAATTTTAAATTGTGTAGATTGCCTGACATACAGCATCACACATTTTTGAATCCATCGATTGTCAATATCAAGTTTCTTTTTAACTTGTTGATTTATTGTATTCTTGATCATTCAATGTGTGGATATTCATTGCTATTATGTATTACTGTGGTTCAGGCTCTTTTCCCTGACAATACCTACGGTGTTGATAGTGGAGGTGATCCCGAAGTGATTCCCAAATTGACTTTTGAGGAATTCAAGGTATGCTTTGACAATCATGTTTGAGAAAACGTTCTAGTTTGCAGAGGTAGCAATAAATTTAACCATGGTGTATGGTTTGGCTGTCTTATGGGTGAGGGATTGTCTCCTGGGCTTAAATTATTAGAAACAAGCCCAAGAATGGTTTTTATTTGTACTTTTAACATGCCTCATGTAAAAGTCTCTTGGGCTTGAAGAAGATAAAGCATAGCTAGAAAAGTGTGAGTGGCAAGGATTTAACTATTGACCGCAAGTTCTTCGCACTAGGGCTTTTATGACTGTTCCAAAAATTTAAGCTGTTGAGACTTGAGAGAAACATTATTTATCATTCTTTTCTTTTCGTGCAAACATTAAGGTTTTAGGTAAGTTTTTGTGGCAAAACATAGAAAATCATAGATTATATTGATTCTTTCAAGAGACATGTCTATCTTCTCTGTTTAGGTTTTGCAGTGTTCTTTTACTGCCACATAGCTTTGCATTTAACTGTAGTGAATAAAAACAACTCGTTTTTCTTTTAACTATATATGACAGCTTTTGTTTTGAACTTTATTCACAGGAATTTCACCGCCAATATTACCATCCTAGCAATGCCCGAATATGGTTCTATGGAGATGATGATCCACATGAGCGCCTCCGTATTCTGAATGGTAATAAATATTGTAATAAACTCACTGTTCTGGTTAGAGTGCTGACAATTAGGGATTGTGGCTGTGATGTGAAACTTTATTGTAAGCTGAAGCATAAGCTTTTTGTAAATTGAATTAATGCCCGACCAAACACTGAGGTATTTGGCCTTATTTGAATCTGTCAATACTTTACCCCTTCCATGTTATAGCAACAATCTGGGTAATGGTGGATGATCCTGAGACGGGAGTTTAGGCTGATGACTTATGAGGGACGCTCCTTGATGGAAAGGCCTTAGCTAAATAAGTTGGCACCCTGTTCCTTTTCCTTCTGTGCTAAGCTTGTAAGCAAAGAGCAAGTAATCTTTCTATAGATGAACAAAGTAATGGCATTTCAAAGGCTAGTAGCAGTCTCTAGGCAGTGTGGTGTGCGTTGATCTTAAATATAATGGTTTGTTGCAAGCTATGGTATGAGATCCGGTAGTTAAGAAAATGAGGTGTTCATAATGTGAGTTTGGTATAATAATAGATGGTATCTTACATTTAAGTAATGGAAGACATGATGGAGCATCTCAATCAATCTTATTTCCTTCTTGAACTTTCTAATGTACTCTTTAATTTTTATATGTTACATCCTTTAAATCTTGTAAGGTTACTGTTTTGAATTTTGATTAGATATATAACCAAAAAATTTAAAAATCTCATGTATAGTTTTCCTCCTTGCTTGTTCATGTGGAAAATAAAGTATAATGCCATTTCTGAATATTTTTATTATATTTTATGTGGTTATAATATTTTTATGGGTAAATTTTGTTTTGGAATTAATTACCAATAAATATAAGGGCAAATTTGCCAACATGAAAAGGATTTATTGCACTTTGTGATATGAAGTGACATAATATTTTGGTCATTCAATAACACATTGTAACATTAACTTATCAAAGGTGTTATTTCAGACATTACCTTGTTTATCTATATCTTCACATAAAAACATGCCAAATACCATCATCCAATCTTAGTATCCGAGATACCTTGGCATGTGAGATTACAAGATCTAGATACCAGTTTACCAAATTACTCCTTGGTTTCTTTCTCATGAACAGAGAAAATGAATACGCTATTGAATCTGAAGATATGATGGATTCGATTGTATAGAATTTGTCTCCTTATGATGTGATACATATCTCTAAAATTGATTGTTGATTATGTCCTGTGTAATTGCCCTAAAATCTGGTCCTTAACCACATCATTGTTATGAATTTGATTTAATCTCAAGGCTTAAGAGTTCAGAGTACATGACAGAGTAACTAATTGCCTGTTCACACTCCTTAAGGATTTAAGACCTTTATAATCCTTTGTTATCAGGGTTGACTTGTTGAATTTTCTGCATTTATTTGTAATGCATGCCCATTTTGTTACTGTTAACCTGGTTACAAAGTAAAATTATGTTACTGTTAGACAACATTACCTGTGGAATTAGTGCACTGGAATCCGTGCAATGCATTGGTTTTTATGTCTACTTTAACTCTAATTGTTAAAGATCCGTAGGTTGCAGAATGAGTAACTCTGTCACTCATGCTTTGTGCAGAGTATTTAGATATGTTTAGTGCAAGTTCTGCTCCAAATGAATCGAAAATCAAACCACAAAAGCTCTTCTCAGAGCCAGTCCGGATTGTTCAGAAATATCCTGCTGGTGAAGGTGATTTAAAGAAGAAGCATATGGTCTGCCTTAACTGGTTGCTATCTGATAAGCCCTTAGACTTGGAAACTGAGCTTACCCTCGGATTTCTGGATCATCTTATGTTGGGTACTCCTGCTTCACCCCTGAGGAAAATTTTGCTAGAAAGTGGACTTGGGGATGCCATTGTTGGAGGGGGAGTTGAAGATGAGCTACTTCAGCCTCAATTTAGCATCGGACTGAAGGGTGTTTCTGAAAGTGACATACACAAAGTAGAAGAATTGGTAATGAATACGCTTAGAAAGTTAGCAGAGGAGGGTTTTGATACAGATGCTGTGGAGGCTTCCATGAACACTATTGAATTTTCTCTCAGGGAGAACAACACTGGGTCATTCCCTCGTGGTCTATCCCTCATGCTTCGATCTATTGTAAGACGTGCTCAATTTTTTGTAGTATTTGTTGCTACTTGTGCATTTCAGCTGATTGAGATTGTGAATGTTTTGGCTTTTGATGTGGTAGGGTAAATGGATTTATGATTTGAATCCCTTTGAGCCACTAAAGTATGAGAAACCACTACAAGATCTAAAATCTAGAATAGAAAAGGAGGGCACTAAAGCTGTTTTCTCTCCTCTAATAGAGAGGTTTATTTTGAACAACCGTCATCAAGTTACTGTGGAGATGCAGGTACTCATTCTCTTATTCTAGCATTAGCACATGGTTTTTTGTTACCGGATATGTTATTTATTGATGAGAATACTTTACAGCCTGATCCTGAGAAGGCAGCCCGTGATGAGGCAGCTGAGAAAGAGATCTTGAGTAAAGTTAAAGCTAGTATGACCGATGAGGATCTTGCTGAGTTGGCACGTGCTACTCAAGAGCTTCGTCTTAAGCAGGAAACTCCTGATCCACCAGAAGCTTTGAAAGCTGTCCCAAGTCTATCTCTGCTAGATATTCCTAAAGAACCTATTCGGATCCCCACTGAGGTTATCATATTCCCCTTGAATTAGATTTTTCTTCTGACCAGTACAGTTCCGAGATTGACAGGCACATGTATGCTCAATGTAGGTTGGCAATATCAATGGAGTTGAAATGCTGCAGCATGATCTCTTCACCAATGATGTTCTGTACACAGAAATAGTCTTCAATATGAGTTCATTAAAGCAAGAGCTTCTTCCTTTGGTCCCGCTATTTTGGTAATTATGTAACCTCTGGTGGCTGTTTTCCGTTTTATTTTTCTGCATCTATAGTACCTAATATTTTCTTCTATTATGAGCATTTTGATATGCCTCTTTAAATTGTAGGTATCATCTTTATTTTGACATTTATTGTAGGTACCATCTTTATTTTGACATTCCTGTGTCTCGAATATTGGTTATTTAGACTTATTAATCCCATTTCATGATATCTCGTGGCTGCATATTAGATTCATGTTATGGTAGCTGTGAAACATCATAATTGTGTCTTTGGTCTATGATGTTAGCTACTCTCAACATGCTCTTTCATATCCTTTATCATAATTCTCTTTTGGCTAGACTCCTTTCTCAAAATTTAGGATCATGGATGATGAATTTACACCCTTTATTTTTAGAAATTTAAATTATTTTTCCTCATCTTAATATATTGTGGATGTCATACTCAGTTGGTTACTCTTATTGCAATCTGGACAGTCAATCATTGCTGGAGATGGGCACAAAGGATTTAACTTTTGTCCAACTGAACCAATTAATTGGGAGGAAAACGGGAGGAATATCAGTTTACCCTTTAACATCATCAGTGCGGGGCAAGGAAGATCCATGTTGTAAAATAATTGTTCGAGGCAAAGCAATGGCCGGACGTGCTGAAGACCTTTATGATTTGGTATTTGGAACCTTGCTACCTGAGCTTCATGCTCCACTTCAACACTCAATAACTAAACTAAAATTATTTCCGCACAATATGTGAAGTATAATTTTATGCATCCTGCGTTTTAGGTTAATCGTGTTATTCAAGATGTCCAGTTTACAGATCAACAGCGTTTCAAACAATTTGTTTGTCAGAGCAAAGCAAGGATGGAGGTAGTTATCAAATAAGAGGATGAAAAGGATCAAAATACAGTGTGTTGAACCCATGCATAGATTTTTTATTGAGTCTTGTGTTTATTTTCAGAATCGGTTAAGAGGAGGGGGTCATGGAATAGCTGCTTCAAGGATGGATGCAAAACTAAATGCTGCTGGCTGGATGTCTGAAAATATGGGTGGTCTCAGGTTAGAATACGGAATGCTAATTTGATGATGGATTACTAATCTATCCTGATTAGCTTGCCTGGTCATTTCATTGTCTCCATTCCTGATATCCGAATGTTCTTAATTATCTATCCTGTTTAGATATGCTTTAGTTCTATTGTTGTAAGTTTCATAGTTAGCTTTATTAGTCTACTTTAACTGTTTAATCTGGATTTTGCAATTCAAATTGAAGTTCCATGGATAAGTATTGTTGATTCTTTCTGATTCTGTTCTATGTATTTCTAGCTATCTTGAATTCCTCCAAACACTTGAAGAGAAGGTCGATCACGATTGGGCCAATATTTCATCATTTCTTGAGGAGATTCGCAAGTCTATATTTTCCAGGCAAGGTTGCTTGATAAATATGACTGCTGATGGAAAAAATCTTGCTAATACAGAGAAATACGTGAGCAAATTTGTTGATTTGCTTCCCACTAGCTCTCCTACTGAAACAACCAATTGGCATGCTCGGCTCCCTTTGGGAAATGAAGCTATTGTGATACCTACTCAGGTAAGATAAATCTCCCTCTAGCCATCCCTTGCGTATGTTTCTTCTGTTAATACCTGAGCTTTTCATTGTCCAGGTTAATTATGTTGGAAAAGCAGCCAACATTTATGATTCTGGTTATGAGCTTCATGGCAGTGCCTATGTCATTTCAAAACACATTAGCAATACATGGTTGTGGGATCGTGTAAGAGTTAGTGGTGGAGCTTATGGAGGATTTTGTGATTTTGATACTCATTCAGGTAAACACGTGTTGCTTATAGGCATAATTTAACAGCATCTCTTTTACAATCTTACCTATGTATTCTTTCAGGGGTGTTCTCCTTCTTATCTTATCGTGATCCCAACTTGCTGAAGACACTTGATGTGTATGATGGAACTGGTGACTTTTTACGGGAATTAGAAATGGATAATGATTCTTTAACAAAAGCCATAATAGGGACCATTGGGGATGTTGATGCATACCAACTTCCTGATGCCAAAGGCTATAGTAGGTACGTATATAACATATTTTGCTGTCTGTATGTAATTTTCTCCAATTATTCTTTCATACATGACTTGTGTTTTAGGGATGAAATCTATTAGCTAGTGTAGAGTTGGAAGCATCGTAGCTGGATGAAAAGCGACGATTGAGAATGCATGACATAAACTTCTTGTTTTGAGTTGTTGACAATGCCCATCTCCTATAGTATTCTCAAATGATAAACTAAGTCCTCCTTGAAGCCATTAATCTTGTCCAAGTCTCATGCTTTTCTGAGTCCTCTGGACGGGATCAGTAACAAATTAGAGAGGGGCTGTTCAAAATCTTGTGACGCATCTACTCATTCCTGTTATTTCTGACACACGTCTTGCTCAATGAAGTTCTGATAGGAGCAATCTTAATCTTTCCTTGAAATGCCTTTCAATTTTTCGAAAAGTAAAATGCAGATGAAATTGGCCGTTGAATTTTGACTGCCACTCAAGAAGAATGGTTGTGCTCATTCCCCAACTCCACCTCCCCAAAAAAAAAAAAAAAAAAAGACTCAAAGCACATTAGCGCTGATTGAAGATGCTTCCCATTGAGTAGTTGTTGCTTCTTTTCTCAGTACAAATAATAATTACGTGCACTTCCTTTACATTTCCAATGCAGTATGCTGCGGTACTTACTCGGCATCACAGAAGAGGAAAGGCAACGGAGACGTGAAGAGATATTATCTACGAGGTAAAGATTCTGATTGGTGTCTGCTCTTGCTTTGTTTTCATTGCTTGTTCGCTCCATATGGGTTTGCTGGGCTTCAGTTTTGTTGCTTGTAGACACTAAATCTTACTCCTCTGATCCTATTTGTAAGTTGGAGAGAGAAAGCTTTTCTGATCTTATTTATAAGCTACATCATTAAATTTTACTTGACTGGCATTTTTTTAGAAAGGGCATATTGCTGGCATTGATGTGATATCTTGTGACAGGACCTGGGGTCTATTTTTGCATATATTTGACTCTTGCTTTCACATGCCTTGTGCAGTTTGAAGGACTTCAAAGAATTTGTGGGTGCAATGGAAGCAGTTAAAGATAAAGGCGTTGTAGTTGCAGTGGCATCTCCGGAGGATGTAGATGCTGCTAATAAGGAGAATTCCAACAATTTTCAAGTAAAGAGAGCCCTTTGAACACCTTGGGATTATACAGAATCATGTTTGATTTATAGCAAACTAATGAGTTATTTTTTTCATGGTAAGTCCTATATTTAGCACTTGAATCATTGTTAATAAAAATCCCTTTTCTTCCTCTTTGTTCTGGTGTTTCTCTTTTAAATCTAGTGGCCATCTTGTTTCTTTTTGGATGATCAATCAGGAAACATTGTGGCTTTTTAGGACTAAATTTAGGAATAACTAGATTAGAATATTTGATTAGATTTGAAATTTTAAGAAATTGCATTATTTAAGGTAGCTTAAGATTTATTTTTTATTCATTCAAATGGGATTTAAATTAGAGACGTGCAATTTAAAGGAAACATATAAACATTTAAAGTTAATTATTTATTTTCATTTAAGCCTCCCAATTGACATAGGAGTATTGTTTAGTTATGATGCTTTCCATTTAATTCAATAGATCCAAATTCTAATTAATATATTATTCAAATTTAAAATTAGTTATTAATTTTTTTGTTTCAGCTTCTAATTAAAATCTCATTTAGTAATAATGCTTATCATTTAATTCAATATATTCAAATTATAATTAAAATAGTATTCAAATTTTATAATATCATACCCGACCTGTGGGTATATTTGAGGGTTTTAAAAAGGTAGTTGATTGATTCTTTATGCTTTTGCTATAAAGTTCTCTCATAATATTATAACGTGTAAAAAATTACTCAGATAATCTAATATTATGTTGAGTTGTAAAAGTTATATACATACCTATCAAAATGAAATTCACATGGTGTTACTCCTTTTGGTTTCATATGTTAAAAACTTGAGATGACCTTTTCCCATTTACAAGGGATACCAGTGGTTTGTTTGAAATTTTAATGTGTTTTTTCCATTTTTGTCCTCATTAATTATTGGATAGTTTTATTGGTATTAATTATTCACCCAATTTTTATCGTACAAGCTACCTGATTAGTTTTAAAAAATTAAGAAAATTAGAAAAATTATTTAATAAATTAAAAATTTTAGAGAAATTATTTAATTCTAACAAAATTGATATAATCTACCTAAAATGTCACATCTAAATTGTCATATTTTTTTTGGGTGTAAACTTCCTTAATTTGTACAATAAGTAGGAATATTTTGAAAAAAAATTATAATTTGCAAGATAAAATATAATTGAGTTTTATATTTAGAATTAAATTTAAAGATAAAGGTGCATCCAATATTTCAAATTATTTTTTGACGCATCTAATATTCTGAAATATTTTTTAGGTGCGTTTAGGATCATAAAAAAAAAAATTTTGGCCTTAGTACTGGATATATTAAGAAATATTTTTGAGTGCTGGACATGTTAAAAAAAATACTTTAAGGTGTCAGATGTTTTAAAAAACACTTGAAGATGCTAGACGCATTTAAAACAATACTTTAATATGTTAAATACACCACAAATCATTTTGAGATGCTGAATATATCTGAAAAAATATTTTGGACAGTGGATGCGTTTTAATACTAAATTTAATCCCAAACTAATTTTTATATTTATATAAAATATTATTTTTTATATTTATTATTTTTAATTAATTTTAACTCGTTTTGTGCGTAGGTGTGTGCGCAACAAACATTTATTCATTTCGCAGAAACAATACTGACGTGGCGTCCTTAAAATTGAACTGGGGAGAAGTCAGACTCCCTACCCGTTTTTGCAGAGTAGTTGCAATTCATCACTGAACGGTCATGTCATGGAGGATCTGCCACTCTGTGAAACACAGATTCAGGGGAAATTACTTTTTGAAACCCCTAGAGAAAAAATATAAGAAATTATATTTGAGCATTAATTATAAGAATACAATTAACAGATGAATATTAATTACTCTACAGGTGACTAATATTTTAAATCAAGTCATTCTTCTATAAGTGATTTATATTTATATTGTGCATGACTATGTTTTATTGTAGTTTGATTTAGTTTATACATTAAACATTTTTGGAAAAATTATTATGAAGTCTTAAATAAGAAATATAATTATTAAAAATCTCAATGACAGCAAAAAGTTTTTTAATGACAAGTTTCAGAATAATAAATAATATCTATTTATTTGTCATTAAAACTTACTATTTTTTTGGGATTTTATTGTAATTCTCTCAATATTTTTCCAGGTTCCTAAATTTCTTTGTATTGCTCAGTAAAATTGTATGAATTATTTTTAATTAAACTTTCAGGGGATATGGATTTCATAAATTAAATTTACTTCTGAGCGCTCTCCGTGGTGCCAGTGGTAGTTGCACAAGTCAGGTTTCATAAAATATTTAAACAATTTATAAATACAGTGGTAAATTTTGCAAAATTAATTCTTTTATATATATAAGTACATCTCAACACAATTATGTTTGAAACATTATCGAGTATTAAAGATAAATATCTTTTCTAATAAAATATAAATTTTAGTTTATCACATTGTGGGAAATCAATCCTTTTCATTAAACCCAATTCTTAAGTTGTTCTTCCAAAATTAATTCTACTTGCACAGGTATTTATTTTCTGCCATAAATGGGTTAAACTAATCTTACATACACATTTCTCTTTACTTCAGAGTGACCCGGACTCTTTCATTTATTTTGGGTTGAAGGTAGGATAGTCTTAAAATTTTATTTAAAAAAAATAAAGTTAATTGAGTAATTAAAAAAGTGGTTCATATTATAAATTGAACCAACTTCTGACAATTATACGTGCGCTTTAATTTGTGCATGTTATGTCGAAATAAAAAAGTGGGCAAGATCATTCATTATTTCTGTTGTGAGGAGTAAAGATACTTTCACAAAAATTTTCAATCACAAATAAATGATATTTCATTCAATGTATTCTTAAATTATGTTAGATACAACCTGCATTAATAAATATATTACCATGATTTTAAATAATACCTTTCTGGTTCTGTTTATAAGGTATTTCCAGCATATTTCACACATGATGATGAAAACTTTAAAATGCATTAATTCTCTATTAAAATATAATATTTTTTAACTTTATCTATATTTAATATATACACATTTCAAAAGAAATAACTTTCTACATTATAATAAATGAAGGACAAATAATATATTCATGTTGAAAATTGAATAAAATAACTTATAAATAGGATTAAAAAAACATTTTCTCTCTATCTTATAAATAGGATCAGAGGAGTTTCAGTCTATGCAACTAAACTCATTTTTTATGACATTAATTAGCTGGGGTTCTTGTAAACTTTTCCAGCTATACAAGTTTTTTTTAAAATTTTTTCTGGATTTTCAATCAAATTATTTTTTAATTTCCATGCATGATTTTAAGGAAAATATTCGCATAATATTTATTTTACAAAATTTGAAGGAAAAATTACAACACAATCTCATATGAGCACTTTAATTATTAAAAGACTACTGCAGCAACATGCAATAATGAGTTCAGGAGGAGCAGGAAATGACAATAGATGCATATTATTCACTTATCATAAGATTTTTTAATTTTTAATAATTAAATGATTTATATGAATTTAATGCGGTGATTTGCCTGATTCCAACCAAGGAAATAAATAATCAAATAGAAAAAAGTGGTTGGGTTAGGAGGAAAATAAATTGTGCCAACCAGAATAAAATAAGAAATACACTATGATATACCAGACCATAATAACTGGCCGTTTAGGCTACTTTTCTGCGTCGATCAATTATAGAAAGCTGGTAAAATATAACAGTACTCAAATTTGTTATGCAACAAAGTTATGAAAATAACTTTTTCATAAAAAGAATTGAGTTATTCATAAGTCATTTTTTTATTTGATTATTTAAAATAAATATGTTTATTTGATGTGATACTTGTCCCTATTACATTATTAGTGGCACATGTATTAAACAAGAAGATCTTATGCTTTGTTGTGTAGTTTCAGAAAACGTTGGAGATATATGTTGTTTAATTTTTATTGTTAAAAGAGTTTTGTGTAAATTTTAAAAACAGAAAGGAGGATGAGTGGAATTTCAAAAAAAAAAATTGTGAAATAAGGGCCACACTTCTCTTCATTTTTTTAATTCCATCCTCTTCGTATTTTATGTGTATTTGGAGAGACGACAACCGTAGCCCATAAAACAATAGTCGTATTGATGTGAAAAGTTGGACAAAGTATAAAAGACCAAATATATATCCTTTAAAATATATCCTACTTATGATATCGAAGATGATTTTTGAAAAAATTACAATAAGGTTCCATCTAAAAAAATTAAATAACAAAAAATCTCTTAAAATTATCAAATTAATATGAAGTCTTAAGGGATCTCATTACAAGAAATTTTATTTATTTAATTATCAAATTACCCTTATCTTTTTTTAAATATATATTGACAATTGAAAATATAGTCGTTAACAACTCAAAGTGTAATAATTAACAATTATCATGATAAATATTGATAACTCATATATTATATTTTTGTAATAGGCTGAGAAAATGTGTTGTTAATACTTGTGATGATAGTTGTTAATCGTTGCATTTTAAGTTATTAAATGATTGTTTTTTAGTTGCTAATGCATACTTAAAAAATAATGACAATTTAATAATTAAATAAATAAAATCTTTTATAATAAAGTCTCTTAAAATTTTAGATTAATTTGATGATTTCAAAAACATTTTATATTAAATTTTTTACTTGGCGTCTTATCACATATTTTTCATGATTTTTGTGGGTGTTAATATATCGGAGTTGACATTAATGTGATAGGAAATATTACCTTCCAACAATTATTTGGATGGTTTTTTTTAATAATTTATTGTCCAATCAACTGATCAAGGGACAAATATTCTTACTCAGTGTTCCCTACACGTAACTTAATTGGGAGATAGAACTGGCAGCTTAGCAGCCGCCATAAAATAGCGCGCCTACCACTTCCCCCACTTGAAATATTTATCTATTAAGTGGATAATATTCTTATTCACTCCCTTGCACTTAGCAAATTCTTGATTTATTGATGTAATCCTCGGAAAGTTACCAAATTGAAAATATGTCTAAATATAATGAATATATTTTTCACTACCACTTTGATTTAACATAAAAAAATTTTATAGGGTAAATTATAAATATAGTTATCAAATATAAGCTTAGCTCATTATATCTTGGTAGCATAATGCGAGGTCGCATATTTAATATTATCTCCGGTCTTAATTATAAAAGTCAGTTGATTAATTTGAGGAGATTAAGAAAGTAAGTTGAATTAGTTATTTGTCCTAAATAGGTGTTGTCTTTCCTAAAATATCCTTACTACTCAAGTGTATCGACTAGAGCTATCATTATTAGAAGGGCTACTTTGGAAAAAATATATATAAATATAAAAAACAAAGTGGATTGGGATATTATATTTAGAACCAAAATAAAAGTCAAACAGGATCTTATATTAAGAACCGGAGGTAGTATTATTTATATATAATTTCAAGCTGTTAGTGTTAGTTCTTTTAAAAAAAGTTGCTATGATGTTTCGGAACATAATTACTAAAAAAATCTCAGTAACGAACAACTTGTATTAGTAAGTTTCATAATAGTAAATGACAACTGCTTACTTATCATTTCCACTTACTGATAATCATTTTATTTTATTTTTGAAAACTTATGTAATTCTCTCAAAAAATGTGAATATAAATCACACTTCTGTCACTAGTATTGGTCCAAGAAATGTCAATGTTATCGCCCTACCCTCATTAGAAAAAAAAAGAAAAAAAAACTAGTTACTTATATCAAGTTTCTCATATCCATTATATCAAGCTGTGTCATATTTTTAAAATATATTATTTAATTATAAGTCCGCATGAAATAAACAAAATACATGGTCACATGTAATTAGAGAATTCGATAGAATGGATATAAAAATTTGACCTCAATTTTTTTCCCAAAAAAAAAAATCACCCCTACCATTAAATGTTTTTATGTTTTTTTTTTATCTCTAACCTAACTTAATTAATTAAGACGTACGTGCCATCTTATCTGATCGTTACGTTCTGGGTTCCAGCCTAACTAAATTAAGACCCAGCATATCTTTTGCGTGGGCATATGGGGCATGCAATAACCTTATTCAGTTTAATTAAATGCTAAGTATTTCAGATAACATAATATTTATTTACAATTAAAAATTATGATAATTAAAGAATAAAGAATCAATTAAAGTGCACGTGGATATAAACATCATATTTATTTGTGATTAAACAAATTGGGCGTTTTGTTTTTGGATATATATAAAATTTATGATAATTAAAAGCATACCTAATCATGCCAACCCCTTATTTAATGTTTACTCCTCATTTGATGTTGTAACAGCAGGAAATTAAAATGCTTTCAAAGATATTACATCCGGTCCTGCTTATATGATCTTGTTTATAGTCTATAAACATGTTTTATAATTAGGACCGAAAGTAATATTTCCATCAACTGTGAAGTTAGTTAATTTGATGCTATATTATTATTTATGACTTGGTTATTTTAAAATACTTTTTATGCATTAGAAGGCAAGAATTAAACTATTATTAATTGCTCCCATGTGATTAGCAAAAGAAGAGAAAAAAAAAACTAGTTACTTATATCAAGTTTCTCATACCCATTATATCAAGTTGTGTCATATTTTTAAAATTATTATTTAATTATAAATCCGCATGAAATAAACAAAATACATGATCACATGTGATTAGAGAATTCGATAGAATGGATATAAGAAATTTGACCTCAATTTTTTTCCCAAAAAAAAAAATCACCCCTACCATTAAATGTTTTTATTTTTTATTTTAATCTCTAACCTAACTTAATTAATTAAGACGTACGTGCCATCTTATCTGATCGTTACGTTCTGGGTTCCAGCCTAACTAAATTAAGACCCAGCATATCTTTTGCGTGGGCATATGGGGCATGCAATAACCTTATTCAGTTTAATTAAATGCTAAGTATTTCAGATAACATTAATATTTTATTTACAATTAAAAATTATGATAATTAAAGAATAAAGAATCAATTAAAGTGCACGTGGATATAAACATCATATTTATTTGTGATTAAACAAATTGGGCGTTTTTGTTTTGGATATATAATAAAATTTATGATAATTAAAAGCATACCTAATCATGCCAACCCCTTATTTTAATGTTTACTCCTTATTTGATGTTGTAACAGCAGGAAATTAAAATGCTTTCAAAGATATTACATCCGGTCCTACTTATATGATCTTGTTTATAGTCTACAAACGATGTTTTATAATTAGGACCGAAAGTAATATTTTCATCAACTGTGAAGTTAGTTAATTTGATGCTATATTATTATTTATGACTTGGTTATTTTAATACTTTTTATGCATTATAAAGCCAGAATTAAAACTATTATTAATTGCTCCCATGTGATAATAATTAACACATTCAGGGTCACATCCTACAAGATTAGCCTTAAAATCATTAAGAAAGATTCTCAAATTGCTATGAGAAGGAGATTCTCTGGTTGCATTATAAGAATTTTTGTTATCATAGTTTAATTTGCCCATTAAATTCTTTTCCCTAAGAACATCAGAGATCAGAATGATCAATACGGAAAGATACCCTTAGGGCATAATCTGATTTAATTTGAAGATTCTATTTCTTCACACAATACTCATGTCATGTTCTTCTCCCCATTATAACCGTACGTCATCTCATCATTCCGTGAGCTTTTTTTTTTTTTTTTTTTTAACCTTTTCCTTCAATTTGATCTCCTCTATGTAACTGCTCAGGCCTCGTTTGGTTAGGTTAAGTAGAGAGAAAAAAGTTAGATTCCCAAAAGGCCAAAACAAACACACACACACACACACATCTTGCTTGGTTTCAAATAAATATAATACTCCATCTTTTTAAGAAAATGACTGTAAGCTTATGAAAAATGCAAAATCAACTAAATAACTTATATATTATTTTTTTTTTGAAAAGTTAACTTTCCAAAAGGCTACGTGATTGAGCCAAGTGAGGCTGCAGTCAATTGATAAAAATAATCTAAGTAAATTTATACAAATAAAAAAACGACCATAACGTTGAAATTAAATATTAAATATAAATGTAATCTTCCCTTCATAAAATTATATCTATTAATAAGGTTCCAATTTCAATGAATTAATTAAGCCGCAACACGCAACAAAATATGGAGCTTGAGATATACTACCCTCGATCCTTAATATAAGACCCTGTTTAACTTTTATTTTGGTTTTAAATATAAGACCTCAATCTACTTTGTCTCTCATATTTATACATTTTTTCCAAAATAGCCCTTCTAACAATGATAGTTTTAGTCAATACACTTGATTAGTAAGGATATTTTAGGAAAGACGATACCTATTTAGGACAAATAACCAACTTAACTTATTTTCTTAATCTCCTTAAATTAGTCAATGACTTTTATAATTAGGACCAGAGGTAGTGTGTAAAATATTCTAAATCATGACATTATTTACAAGTTAAATACATGAAATCAGCTTCCTACTCCTGCTCAATTTATATGTTGTTATTATTAGATATTGGATTATTCATAAATTTGTTTGTGCGTTAATGCATACAGAATATAGTTAGAAATATATATATTTACATAAAGAATAGTAAAAAGAATAAGCTTTTAGAAAATATGTTTTAAAAAAAAAAAAAAAAACACAACCTACAAACGGCAGACACGAAGTCTGCGTTTTGGCAAACCCGGAATACTGTTTTATACGCGGGGGCAGTCTAACGATGACGTTTCGCTCATATCCTCCTGCTACTGTTGAGAAAGTCAGCAGAAGTACCATCAGGGCACGAGGAAGATGAAAGCAATCTCAACCGTCCATCTTTATCAATAAAATGTGCAATAATTTTCCTCCGATATCACTCCCTCTCTTTATTTATAGCTCCCTTTCACTTTCACCTTCATTTTTACCTCTCAAGCTTCGCTGAACCAAAAAGTGCAAAACCAGAGAGAGAATGAGTGACCTTAAACGCAATGCTTCTTCATCACTTGCGGCTATGGAAGCTTCTATTGAAACTTCCGTGTCCAAGAAAATGAAATCCGACTTCGGTTCTTGTCAACCGCAGTTGCCTTCTTCCGTGTTCAGCTCCGAAGCTCACAGTTGGCAGACACGGCGATTTCTCCGGCTACCTCTGTGAATTCCACTGCAACTAAGGTTTCCGGAGAACATTTTCTGGTCGGTTACCGCTTTCCTGTTCCTCGGTATCCAGCGCTAATGTTGAAACCATCGATGCTATGGGAAACAGCACGGCCACGGCGTTGGATCCGGAGGTGCAGTTTCGAATCTCTGTTTACGTTACAGTTTGGTCTTTTTTTCATCCTTCCGCGTTATGTCTTTCAAAAGTTTCTTTTGGTTGCTGAGAATTTGAATTCTCACAATAGCATAAATGTTTGTTTCCTTCTGTTGCGTAGATTTTATCCTTAAATCCTCCATAGCACGAAACTACGAAAGGAATGTAAGATATATAGTTATCTGGTTGAACTATTGATATTTTCTCTCTTCTTTTGTCCTGTATTTTCTTCGTAGCCAAGCAGTTTCCCAGAGTCATTGCAAGTTTATGTTTCTATCCTATTCGAATTGCCGTTATTGACTAATTAATAAGCATATTTCTAATATTAATTCATACATTTTCTAAACTCGATCCTGCAGACCAGCGTTTTAGAAATGGCAGGCTCAGCTCCTAGCACGTCAAATTATTCAGGTTTGAAATAGCTGTTTCTTCAACTCTCGGTGCGTAAGCGCAATTTTCTGAAGAGGAATGGCCATCATAACCTTTTCTTTTTAAAATTATATGGCATGTGTAGCAAAGACAGGTACTCGTTGAACGAGTTTTACGGAGACTCGGAAGAAATGACGGTGTTTCCGGTGAAGTCCTCAACGGAAGCCAGTGAGCATCGGAAGTTTGCGGCGACAAAGATGGCGCCAGAGGAGGAGATTGAAGAGTTCTTCGCAATGGCGGAGAAATACGAGCAAAAGCGGTTCGCGGAGAAGTGAGTGTTAAATTTGTGGTGCGCAGGATAAGGAGTGTGATCCCCAAGTGCTCACGATAGCAGAATCAAACCCCTAACTAACTAACAACTTTCCCTTTTTCTGCAGGTACAACTATGATATTGTTAAAGATATGCCATTGCAAGGTAAATATGAATGGGTTCGTTTAATTTGAAGCCATGAAAGTGCCTTACGGAATTGATCGTGCCACTTCCGGGGCTTCTGTTGAAGAGGACGTAGATTTGCTGGATTTTGTACAGCTAACACGTTGAATAGAAGTAAGAAAGCTACGATTCTCTACGACATCGTTTAGGGCTTTGATGGAAACTTCCTTTTTCTACAGAATGTGAAAGAAAAACATTAACTTAGATAAAGACAAGTCCCCATTAATTTTGTGCCTTAATTGCATTTGAACTCTCTTCTATATGAAAGTTTCTGGAGGATATGCACTTGAGGCTGAGCTAAACCCTTGGGGTTGCTCAAAAATGGGTATTTTTGTAATGAAAGGAAAAAAGTTTGTCTTTATTTTAATTTTTGTTTAAGTCTCCAAATGCAGGTATCTTTTTAAAATGTGGGGTTTGCTTTTGGACGTTTTAGAGAGTGATTCTTTTGAGCTTTCCGCGCAGCTTGAGACGATCTTTTTATGGGATTATTCTCTTTCATGGACACGTTTGGGAACATCCTCTCCATCCCAAGCAATGATTCCATGTTTTTATCCCCTTGCTTTGTGGGGACCATGTGCCCTTCCTAAAGAAATGCCTGCATATCAAACTAATTTAGGTCCTTCGTTCACTGTTAATGATTGCAAGAATCATAGGGTACCGATATGGACAATATTAACCCTTTGCTTAGAAATAGAACAAAAGCATATCATCCCCACCCTACATCCCAACCATTTTCATTTCTATGACCCCATTACCCCCATAGGCCACAGCTAGACTGGTCGTTACATCCAGATTCTTTGGTCACACCTACACTGGTCGTTATATCCAGATTCTCGGACATGACATGTGTGGTCCATTTCTCGTTACTTATGTAGTAATAATAAACATTTTATTCAGCAAGCTGGACGGTTAAATTTCAAAGAGGGTAATATTTGAATGTGTTGTGTTGGAATGTCTTGTCAATTTTCTAATAATGTATGGATGGAGATCATCATTGTGCTTATACGACATCCCACGTATGGTAACGTTAAAAGCACTGCTGTGAAGTGAGAAAGTAGGCAATCGGTGCCTTGAAAGCAAGAATTATAATAATTGATGATCAGGTAAAGAAAGAGTACTGATCAGAGCCAAAATGTGAAGCAAATGAGCAAAGAGGCAAAAGGAAAGCAGCTTTGTTTTGTGGGGTTTCATAATAATTATTATAAACTAAAGGGTTCGCCAGAAAAAGGGGGAAGGAAGGAGGGTGACATAATAATACTTGTTTTAATGGAGATGAAGAAGGGAAGTGTGACAGAAGACATTGTCGGAATTACAAGAAACAGCGTACATACACACATAGACCCCTCCATTATCATTATTTTGTCCCCACTGCCAACAATTCCACCCCTTTACCTCTTATCCCATTCCCTCTCATCATTCTTCTTCTCTGCGTGGTAGGGTTTGCTTTCCGTCCTTCTTTACCCATTAATAAGCACATCCATGTTGTTATCAAAAATGACAAAACAATAGAGAAGGTTAGGGGAAAATTTCTCATTAAAAATTTTATTAATGATTATTAATACTTTCCGTGTATAAATATCTATCAATTCTTTCCTATCAACAAAATTTTTGAAAAAAAAACCATCGAGGAAAATAAGTAAAAGGGTATTATCATTTTTTTTCCATTTCACAAAAAAGCTTTCGACGCTGCTGGGGAGTATATTGGTGCACAAATGTCAATAAACATAATTATGTTTAGTTAATGTTTACAAAATAATTTTTTTCTTTCTTGTTCTACCCATAATTAATATAGTTATTACCTATGATATACCACAAAATGATTATATTTGATAAGAGAAAGCGTTCTCAAAGCGTGTTGTAATGGTGGGGTATTTGTTTTCATGATATTACTTGATCTGATTATATAAAATGGTGTTTATCTACCATCTTTTTTAAACATAAAACAAAGAAGTGCAATATAGGCATTACTTAACATGCTTCTAATCTGTACTCAACAGGAAATAAAAGTTTCAACTATGGATTCTACCAAATACATTATTGGCACTGCCATGGTGATTAATAAGCATGGAAGAAAATAATAATGGCCGCATGATTAATAATAAAGGCAATTAGGATGGATGAAAGAGTAGCAAAGTGCGTTCAAATCATCATCAACATGTTTTAATTAATGATGCTTATTAAAGACGTGATGGTAATGAAATGACTTTTGAGCTTTTGGAAGGAGAGATCCAGAATATCTTTCCTTTTTTTCTTCTTCTTGTTTTTTTTAACTTCCCAAATACTTCTTTTTCCTTTTCTCTACATGCATCTAATCAAGCATATATAACTTAAAAATATTACAATATTAATAGTTTGAAAACCCTTAAAATGAAATCACTGTATTAACATTTGTCATTGTTCATATTTTTCAAGGTAATTCATGTCAAATCAAAAAGTGTACTCGGGGGTTATACGATTCAACATTTTCTAATCAAGAAGTGTACTTCTCGCGCTCTCTCTCTCTCTCTATATTTTAAATATATTCCATCTCAATTGAAAATGAAATAATATTTTTAATATTGTATATATACACACACTCATAGGAGAGAATGATATTTTTGTAGAAGATAAGCTCAACATGCTTTTCAGTTTTTGTTGCTTCCATTTTTTCTCTTCATTCTTCACTCTTAAATAAAGTAACATCGCTATCGTTCCATTTTCCGATCGATCTCCGGACAGTTCCATTTTTATTTTATTTTATCACTTTTCTATATTTTAATTTTTAATTTTTAAAACATAGAGCAAAAATCAAATTTTAACTCTAATTTTTTTAAAAATAGTAATAGTGAATATTAAAATTTTTTAAGAAATAGGCTGCCTAAATCTAATTAAAATAATCCAGGAGTGCTTAGGATGATGGCATGATATTTCTATGCGTTTTCCGGAAGTAAAAATCACATCCTTTTTCCGGAAGTAAAAATCACATCCTTATCATCTACTACCTCAAATTCTTAATATAAGATCTTGTTTGACTCTTATTTTAGTCTTAAATATAGATCTCAATCTATTTTGTTTCTCATATTTATGTTTTTTTTCAAAGATCGTCGTTCTAATAATAATAATTCTAATCAATATTTTTAGTTAGTAAGGATATTTTAGGGAAAAAAACCTATTTATTACAAATAAATAACTTAATTTATTTTCTTAATTTACTC
Source organism: Neltuma alba (assembly GCF_004799145.2). Lineage (NCBI taxonomy): Eukaryota > Viridiplantae > Streptophyta > Magnoliopsida > Fabales > Fabaceae > Neltuma > Neltuma alba. The sequence goes on from NW_021637378.1 coordinate 288,252, forward strand.
AAATTAGTCAATAGCTTTTGTATTTAAAACCGGGGGTAGTATTATTTGGATTTGTTTTACTGCATTCTTATACTGTATTAAAAAGAAGTATTCCTCCGGTTCTAAATATAAAACCCCTATACTAGTGTGTATAAGGGTCTTATATTTAAGATCAGAGGAGTATATAAATAGTAAATTACTGATTACTTATGAACTTTTAAACAATGCCACCATTCTGAAAACTATGGTTAAACTCCACCACGGTTAACTTTTTAAATTGAAGGAGCAAACACTTTGTGTGGATATGGAGAAAATGAGAGATAAAAGAATATTAGGAGGAAAAATTTTCAAATATAGCAAGTCTTTTGACTATTCATTCAATCCATCCAAACATAGCTTTAATAGCTAGAAGTTACAAACGGAATTGAGTTCACAGCCTTCCATTTTAACAAGAGCATCAATGCGGTTAGATTATAAGGCTTTTTGGCCAATCTTAGCCTTTTCTCTTGAAACAAAGATGAAAGAACTTTCACCTCATATATGCAAACCGGATTATTAATTGATTAAATTTATATCCAGCTGGACAGCTCGTTTACCAGAAGTACATGTATTTATATATATAATATAATATAATATAATATAAAACTAACACAACGTGTGATTCATAGCTTATAAATTGTGCAACCCATCTTAAAATTCATAGAAAACATGTATTATAATTAGATAACTTTTGGAGCGGTAAAAACACTATTTAACATAAAAGCCAATATACAGCTTGCTGGCAATGAGTTAAACAACGCGCAAAATATTTTGCATAAAAAAATAAAAATTATAAAAATAAATATTTTTAGTCTATTATTCTATTAAATTAAATTTTAATTTGATCTTCTTAGTATTTCATGTTGTGGTGAACTAGAGTTTAAATTTTTTGTTGAGACAGGAACCCACATTTAATAGGTAAAAAAAACTGTGTCTAGCATAAAAAATGAAGCAAGAAATTGACACCTATATATTGTTTATGACTTTTTCTAGACGTATATATAAATTCATAACAAAATTTTTTACTGCGACTAATTCAAACTAAAATATTAAAAGAGGAAGAACTTATAAAAAAAATTAAATGAGATCTTATATTTAAAATTAAAATAATTTTTTAACTAATTTTTATATTTAAAATCACGGAGTGTATTGTATTTTAGCCGGTTATTGCCTCTTCCTCTCCCATTAGAATCGACATGGTCATGAATCACGCATGACGCCTGCATTTTACTTATAATTAATTTATAACGAGAAAATAATGAGATAACGAGAAAGGATAGGAGGTGGAGAGAGAGCATTATCCTGGAAAGCGTAGTGGCGCGTGGTGAATAATATCGAGTGGTCCCATTCACATTCACAGGTTTCGCTTCGGCCATTATTCGCCTAAGCAAGGTGTGGAGAGAGAGAGGAGATACGCCAGAATTAGCATCGCCAGCCACCTAACCAACAATTCATCATGTGCTGCTCGCCAGAATTAGATGAACACTAGCCCCGATGATTCCCACCATCACTATTATCCCAAATCTTCAACTACCATAAAGTAACATTCTTTTATTTATTTTTTTGAATATTCGACCTGAAATTCTCAGAATCCTGAAATTTGAGCTGTTCTGAAAACTGGGTCTTCCTCGAGCTATGCCGAGAGGTGAACTTCGGCTCGAGCTATGCCGAGAGGTGAACGTGGCGGCGGCTCCAGTGGAGGCGTCAGGGGTGGAAATATCTTCTGGGGAAGAAAGGAGGACACTGATTTCAAAGGAATCGTTGTAATCTTTGCTTGGGTTTCTGTTCAGGAGAGCCAACTATGGGATTATGTGGATTTGTACTCATCCTTAGGGTGGAATTCTCTTGTTTGTCATGCTCATTATATCTCTGCGTAAGTCTATTTCTGTTAATTTTTTTTCTTGGTATGACTTTCACGCGCCAGTTCCTCTCAACATTGCTAATTTGCTATTTCTTGTCAACCTTCGGTAAATTTGTTTCTCAATTGATGCAGTGACAAAGCCTCGGTGAATTCTCGTTCAATTTTATCCTTTTCGATTTTTGTTCCGTGATTAGTCTTAGTTTCCTGCTGTGATAACTGTATGGGGTTTCTTTCTTGGATGTAGTTTTGTTGTTGTTCTTTAAGGTTTGAGGCTCCTTAGATTTCTTAATAAATGCTTTGATTGGTAGTAAAGCGCATTCGTTGGATAAATAAGCTGCTCAGATATGAAGATGTCATGCCTGGCCGTAGATGAGGATGAAATCTCACGACAGTCAACTGTCTGTCGAGTACAACTTGAATTAGGGGAACGAGGCTGTCGCATAGCATTCCTTGGTTTTGGAAATTATAATCATGCTCACTGCGGCCTGGCATGTTTTTAGTTTTTTCTGGATCGGTGTCAATAATTATTACGAGTTATGTTTCTTGCAATTCAAGTGTTTTTGGGTTTAAGAAAAGAAGTTGTCATTTATTTGATATAGCTGATTGTTAACACTGGCCTTCCTCTCAGTCCAGTGTTTTGATGCTGTAAACATCGGAGGTCAGTGATGGACCCAGAGCTTGCCATTTGAGGGTGCAAAAGTGAACACCATGTAAAATATTGGGGGCTGCAGTTAAATTTTACTCTTTTGTTTTGGATAATAAAATTAATTTTTTTAATAATATTAATTCTTTTTCTTAACGAAGTTGTGAAATATAGTGCTTGCTCCCCTTGGATATGTCCTTGTCAGAGGTCCCTGCGTTATAACTCGTGACATGAAGGTGCATGTTGAGGTTGAGTTCACTTTGGATGTCCTATAACACACGGTGCTAGAGTCAATATGTTGATGAAGATTACTGGGCACACAAACACACACACACACACACACACACACACACACACACACACTCTACAACCATTTGAGGCCATTTTATGGACTTGCAGCACATACTAAACTATCTAACTATCAGAAAAGGCATCGGCAAGCCGGCAAGCAATGTATTTCACGTTCACACAAATACAAATCGAGGATATCTATGTATATTTGTGCCTGTACAGTTTGGCTAATATATAAATTGAATCACCGTTGGGAATGATTTGTAACTCTTGTAGGTTAGGCACCCAATGAAGGTTATCATCACCGTTTGAGTAGAGGGGAAATATCTAAGACTTGTTATAGTATGTGTCTATGCGTGTAAATATTGTTTTGGAAGGTTTTAGTTTGTGGTCGAACTGTTGAAGCGCCCCTATTAAAGTTAACGAAGTTTACCTTCAAATATGATTAATGAGAGTGAGAATGGAAAAGTTTCTATAAGTGAATATGTCAGGATGAGAGTAAGGTGTCGGGCATGACTAAATGGTAGATTCTCAGTAACAAGGACCCTAGTACTTTTCTGTTAGCACATGTAGAGACATGCTTAATCGATAATCATTCAAAAATGATTTGAGTGGGCTATACTGTATTCAAGTGGCTTATCAGATGCCTTCTCACCTGAAGTGATTGGTTGGCATACTAATAGAATTCTCTAATTTATTGTTTTTCATTTTGTAGGTTTCATCATGAGAGTGCACTGTCATTGGCAATTTCCGTTCTTGATGAACTCATCAAGGTTAGTATTAGAAATGGGAAGTTGTGCTAAGATTTCATTTGAGTTTCTCAGACATGAGGAATTTAATGATGTTCAGGCTGCAATCTCCGGGTATAATTTGTTAGCTTTGTATCTGAGGTTTTGAGCAAACAGTTTCTTTGTGTTATGCAGGAGTTGAGGACAAGATCATGCCCTGTGGTATTTGCTTCTTTTTCTGCCGGATCAAAAGCTTGTCTGTACAAGGTAGTTCAGGTAATTCCAATCACCCATTCTTATCTTTGGTGTGGAGAATTTATTGGTTGAAGTATGTAATTTTTGCTGGATTGGAAATGCTCATTCTTATAACTTTTCATGTAAATGCAGCTTATTGAGGGAAAATGTGAAGGTCAGCTCTACCTGGTAATGCATTTTCCTAGTTAATAACTTCCTTTTTTCTTAATTAAAAATCCTTTTCTCATTCCTTGATATTTTCCTTGGTCAGTGATGTCTTTAGCCTTTTTACCATTTAGATTATATTAATTATTGTTTTATCATGTGAAGCATAACTATCAACTGCTCAGGAACTTTGTTTCTGGACACATCTATGATTCTGGCCCACTAGATGTTACAAGTGATTTTGGCATCCGCTTCGCTCTACACCCAGCGATTGTAAAAGTGCCAGGACCATCAAAGGTTGTTTCCTGGATGGCAAAATGTGTGGCTTCTGGTTTTGATGCTTTATACCTAACCCGGTTTGAATCCTTAGCTGCTGAACATTGGCAAGCTTTGTATTCTTCTATTGTAAGTATCTCTTCTGTCCAGCTGGAGTTTATTTTTGGGTATGATTGTATTGTTTTAATTCATTCTAATGTTCATTTTTCTCTTCAGAATTTTGGGGCTCCATTTCTCATTTTCTGTTCAGAGAAAGATGAGATTGTGGCATTTCAAAGTATCCATACTTTTGTCCAACGATTACAGGGTCTTGGTGGAGATGTTACCCTTGTAAAACTGAGTAGCCCTTCTCACTTAGGTGTGTCTGATACTTTTTTATGGTTATGTTCACTTTCCTGCATTGCTACCAATATTGATTGTAATGCTGACTTCAGCGTTGCTTTTGACTCTAGTGATTTGCAGTCAAAGGTTTCTGCATGCATTCTGGAAACTTAAATATATGGTCTTCATCTAGTTCTACCTTATTCGGGCAAAGTCTTCCTTTGCAAATAAACCAGTGTAAGCACTTGGAGCATTCTAACACCATTAATTTTCTGTTGTTCCAGGTCATTACAAGCATCATCCTATCCAGTACAGAATTGCTGTGACCCATTTGTTAGAGAAGGCAACCTCGATTTATTCTCATAAAATGATGGAAAGAAAGAGAACTGGAATGGAAAGTATGCATGATGAGATCTCAGAGTTAATCTGCGACCTACAGAAGGCAGCAAGTCATTCAAATCGGAGCCTCAGAAGAGTTGCATCAGAGCCAAGTGATCATTTCTTTCTGCCAAGCTCCGCAGCATATCATGACAGTAGAGATTCTGGCACTCCACAGGATGAACAGAAAGAAAAATCTGTTTGTCTGCCCAGTCTCCCGAGCATCAATGCTCATAGTGTCCTTGGCCAATTTCTTTTCGATGTTTGTGTTCCCAAGAACATCGAGGAGTGGGATGTTAAATCTTCAGGGACCATGAATGGGAAGCCTTTTGCATCTGCTCGCGGGCGTTCACCCTTCAGCAGTGTCAAGTGTATCCGTCGCTCCAGATTATGAAATCGTTTTCTTATCTAACTTGAGGAGATACTTAATAACAAACTTAATTGCAAGAGTATGGTACATCAGCTTTCCTGCAAGAACTTGACTGGACAATATGACCTTTCTGCAGAGTAACTGAAATGGTTCGAGTGTTTCATATAAATAGAGTTTGCATGGGAAGAACCCACTCATGGATGTAAATTAATGATCATCTAATTGCCTGACGCGGGAGTGAGTTAAGGAGAGGCTTGCAAGAAGATGTTTTGCATGTACAAAGATTAGTGCTAGGGTCCAGTTTGGTTGTAGTTTTGATCAAAACAAGTGTGAGTTTTGTGGTTTACCGGAGCCTAGAAAATGAGCCCCACTGTCCACGACTCAATGAATGTATCTTGTTAGAGTTTTTATATTGTACATGGATGTGTGTGTGCGTGTATATATATTGAGGTTAATGAGATGTGATGTTTGGAAACTTGTAGTTAAGACGTGTCTAAAGAGCAAATAAAGGGGAAAAGAAGCTGCTTGCCAGTTTATATTTTGTCCATGCTGCTGCTTTCGTTGGCAGGATCCTAATCACAGCCAAGAGGAGCGTCCAATAGGTCCATGAGTAACAGACTTCGAATGCCAGTCTGCACAATGATTCTTCTGACGAGCCGCGTGTCTCAAGGTAGTCACCCGATCTTCCATGATCAGCTCTCACACATCCTCAATCAATGAAGTCAACTTACGGTTGCTCAATATTATTCTCTCTATCCGTCTGAACCTGGATGCTCTTCAGATTCCTAGCCCCAGTTTCATAATAGTCCATAGTTCTGCTACTGTGCTGGGGTCCATAAACCAATGCTGTTGCTCTTTTCAATGTTAATGGACCCTATAGTTCAGGAACCCAGGTCTCGAGTGGAATTAGTGATTCTTCTTTGAATCATGAGTTATGTGTACAACAATTTATATGCCAAGTTAGGCATTGTCTTATGTACTATTATCACTTGCTATAAATTTTATATTTTACTTAATAACAAATTTATTTTTTATTCAATTAATTTCTCCCCTACTTTCTTTTCTCTTTACTTAATGAAACCAAAGCGGGACTCCTATGGAAAGCCGAACAAAAAGCATGGCATTATTATTATTTTTAAAAATAAACCAAGGTTAGAATAAGATGGCATCTTCTTTATTATAGAAATATAAATAAATAACCAACAAAGGTTGGTTCTTATGATAAGGAGCTAATTCATGATTTATAAGGTTGTGAGTTTAAATTTTACTGTTGGGTTTTATTAGTGGGCGATTTATTTCTATAAATGTTTTTTGAGTCTGGAAATATGTTTTGCTTGTGTTGAATTTTAAGAATCCAATTCACCTAAACTTTTTTTTTTATAAAAAATATATATAAAAAATACTTAAATAGAATTAAAATTATTCTACATTTAAAATTTAAAATTTTAACATCAAAATAAATTGATATCATTGATACTTATATAATAAGCTGTCTATAATCTTCATTAGAGAAAATCTAAAAAAAAGTTCCCATTAAAAATTTTGTACCACTACTTTGTAAATTTTGTAGCCACAGACTGATTTAGGTCATTCTCGTTAACTTTTCCTTATTAATAAAATTTTCGATGGAGACTATTTTCCAATATTCCCATTTCATCATTATAAAATATAAAATTTATAATAAGTTATTCACATAAATAAAACTAAACTAAACTAAATAGAATGATTTATTCCTTAAACTTCAGCGAGGCAACCAACTCACGAATCAAATGAAATGGGAATACGAGACAACTTAAAAGTAGCTTATAAGTAGCTTTTTAATAGTGATTTGAGGAATATGAGACAAGTATGTTAAAGAAATTTTATTTCGGCTTACATAAAGTTTATACGAAATTTCCACTATGATCCCAAACAGCCACGAAATATATATCGCGGTCGTACTGTTCCATTTTATGGAATGTCAAAAAGAGAACTCCAAATAACTAAATTAATGGGTTGACAAACCTCCTTATAGAGCTTGTTTGGCTAAAAGTTTGGAGGCAAATAAGTTGCATTTTTTCAAGCATAGGCCCATTTGAAGAATTTGTGCTGTTTGGCTTAGCGATTAAGCAATCTGATTTTTGTATGAAAAGTTACAATAAGCTATAACCTAAAATTAATAGCTTATGACTTATATCTTTTGAAATATGGAGAGAAAAAAAGTTAAGAAATTTATTACCTCTTTTAGTTCTTATTATAAGCCTCAAATAACTAATTTATAGATAACAAAAAATCAGTTAAAATTAGTTGAAAGTAATAAATATGTTAGAAATGTATTTTTGTTAAAATTACTTACTCAATCATTATTAAAATATTTTTTATGATCTTTCTAAATTTTTAAAATTTGATTCACTCATTAAATTTCGCTTATTTATATTAAATTAATTTAAATCCATTGTATTATGTAAAATTAATTTTTTTAATAATGATTTATTATTTGTTAAAACTCATAATCATTTTGGTAATTTTATAAACAAGCTTACTTTTACTCGGGTGTGTTTGGATGAAACCAAACCGTGGTTTGGAAAAGTGATTCTGGAGAATAGATTCTGGAAAAAATAGATTCTGTGAAGAATAGATTTTGTAAAAAAGTGATTCTGAGAAGTGAGAGTGTTTGGATAGTTGTTATCAGAAGCACTTTTTATATATACAAATTACTAAAAAAAAGACATAAGTTAATATGATAATTACAGAAAAAATAGATTTTATGATATATTTTAATTTGAAGAAATAAAATTGTTAATAATATGTTTTTTTACCAACATAATTAATAATACATAAGATAATATAATTAATAAATAATTAATGTCTATATATATTTATAAAATATAAGATTAATATATTTATAAAAAAATATGTTTATAAAAAAATAACAAGATACATATCATATAAGCCCTCACACTCTCCCTTTTTTCTCCAAAAGCAAAAAAATTTTGCTTTTTCCAAAACCATGGTTTTGGAGTCAAAACCATGGTTTTGACCCAAAACCATGGTTTTGGTTTTTGGAGAGGCTGTTTGGGTAGCATTTTCCCCAAACCATGGTTTGGGTCTCCAAACCATGGTTTGGGGTGCTATCCAATCATAATCCAAACAACTTTTTATCAATCTCATTTTTACAAACTAGTTTTTCTGAATTCCAATTTAAACACAATTCAACTTATCTAATTTAACTTTTACTCAACTTTATTTTTTTAAGAGTCAAATTGATAATAAACTACTTCTTCAATCGCTAATCGAAATGAACCCATAATATCTCTCATCGATTACCTTGATTAGGAAAGATAAGAACAGTGCAAGGCTTCTCTTCGAATTTGAATTGAACGTTTAGCCGTTAAGGTAATATGGCGCTCACATGCTCCCTCCCCTCGCAACGATCAACTCTTGCTCTTCTCATCTCATTTCCTCATAAGTCCTAACTTCGAGTTTACATTTTTCCTTCCAGCAAGCACACCTGTGAAGCAAAATCTATCCTTCACAACTTAAACTAAAAAAAAATGGTGGTTTCTAAGTTAACATACGAGGAATGCAGGCGACGACGGCTAGAAGAAAACAAGAAGAGAATGGAGGAGCTAAACCTCAACAAGCTTGCTAGTGCTTTGAAGCCTTTGCCATCACCTAAGTCTTCCCCTGTATTTCACTTGTTTTCTTCTCTTCTTCATCAGAAAATCTTATGAGTTTTTTCTTTTCCCCTGGTAAACAAATCTTATGAGCTTTGTTGGGTCTGGTTTTTGTTGTTTCAGGCCAAGCCTAGGGTGGCACGTCAGCCGGTAAGTCTTCTTCTTCGGCCCCAGTAAGAAGGTCTAGTCGCGTAGCCAGCTTACCTCCTCCAAACTACAAGGAAGTTAGTCTTCAATCTTCTGCTCTTTCTTTAACGGCTTCGTTCCTTTTCTTTGAATCAGTTTTTGTCGTCAAATATGTAAGTTTTTTTGAGAGGGATTGTTTTTATTCTTGCAAGGGCCCCATTGAACCTTTGCTGAGACCAAGAAGGTGAGCTCAAGTTTTATACTTGTCACTTGTTCACGCTTCTTTTAAGATCAAATTTTTCATATGGAAAATGACTTGTAGGTCCTATCCGAAAAGGGACTTGCTAAATCGAGTTTATGCTTCAGATGAAGTTAGGCAATATGCAATTGATAGAGCCGAAGAACTTCTCTCTGGTTTAGATTCTAAATACCCAAGTTTCATCAAGCCTATGCTCCAATCACATGTCACTGGAGGATTTTGGCTTGTAAGTAAAAGGGAAATACTCTGTATTCTTCATTCCTCACCAATGATTTCCATTAATGGCAAGTTTTGAGTTTTTCTTGCTTGTTCTGAACAGGGTCTTCCAGTTCATTTCTGCAAAACTTATCTTCCTCACCATGATGAAACAATAACTCTAATAGATGAGGATAGGAACAAGTCTCCTACCAAATACCTTGCTGATAAAACTGGTCTTAGTGGTGGTTGGCGAGGTTTCTCAATTGATCATGAACTAGTTGATGGGGATGCATTGGTGTTTCAACTCATCAAACCCACAGAATTTAAGGTGATCATTAGGTAGACTTATGTGTGCTCTTGATTTTTTTGGGCCTGTCAAAACTCACGAGCTCTTATTTTTGACTTCTAGGTGTTCATAATTAGAGCATATAAATCAGAAAACAAAGAGGAAGGAGATGAAGATTTGGATGCTTCACACTTGAACAGGAGCTCCAAAAGAGTCAGAGCAAGTAACTCCCTTTTACAATTTCTCTCTCTCTCATAACGCATGTTCTGTGATTCTCTCTACGATCATAATTAAAATGTTTAAACTTTGAATACATTACGTGGTATAATGAAAGGTCATCTATTCTGGTCTCTGGTTATAGAAGTTAAGCCTTAAATATCTCTAGCAGATTTAGTATCATAAATGATGCATGGATTACATTCGCACTATCTCCCCATTTACACTAATAAGGGAGTCTCTAATTGACAAATTCCCTTCACCGTTCTTAACTACCCATAATCACCATACTAATACTTCCCCTTAAATGGATCTTGACTCTGATACCAACTGATATATTTGTATAAATTGTTGAAAAATATTATTCAATTCATAGATGCCCATTACATTCATCCTATCACCCTATATAGAGGAGCCTCTAACTACCCAATTTCCTTTACCGTTACCTAACTACCCCTAATCATCACATAACACAAACTCAAAGTACTTAGATTCAATTAATGGTCCATAGAACAGGTGCGGAATATTCCTAACTAACTTATGACATGTTAATGTGCTGGGAATTTGTGGTTCTGGTGCGTGTCAACACTTTAAAGCCTCTTATTTCTCCTCTTTATGAAGGCACAAGGTAGTCCTCGTTGTTGGGTTATAGCTGGAAGAACTTATTTTGATGCCGTGGAAGCTTCAAGGCAGCACATCAGAGTTTTTTGGTTCTCTGAGATGTACAAATGCCCTGAGAAAAAGGGGTCTTCTTGAGATTAACTTAGTTTGTATTATTGTTCCTGCATCTCTAGGTCCTGATTATGAACATGAAGAGGACAGATTTTGATTGAGATGTGGTATTTTGTAACTAAACGGAGTTTTACTTATAATGACTTGAGAAACATGTAGCTTCTAATTCTGATCCAAAATTTATGAAACTAATGTATACACGGAAGGGATGCTTTTCCTGAATTTCTTAAGCTCAATACTCCCTTAGCTGATTTCCTTGAGCTAAGAGAGTGTTTCAATTTTCACATTGCATTCTTTTTCAACGGGTTTCAAAGTATATAATTAGATTAGATGGTTTTAGAGATGTGATTTTTTTTTTTACTCTAATTGAAAGTGCTTTTTCATACATAAGAGAAAGATGCGATGTAGTAGTAGCTGAAAATGTGATTCCATTGATTTTCCATCATTAGTCAATGCTTTTGAAAGCTTAATAATCCAGACGATTCGTATTATATTTCACAGAAACGTGAAATCAAAGTAATTAAAGTTGCTAGAAGACATGGAAAGAAAGGTATCATTTATAATTAGAGTTTTCCTAAAAAATAAAATTTAAGTATTTAATCTCATACATTTAGATACGCTCCTTTTTAGCCAAATTAAAATAAGTAGATTTTAAATTTTAGAAGTTAAAATTGTTAATAATAAGTTGGCTACAGGGGTAAATTATATGGGACAAACATTTAGATTTTAAATTTCTGTTTCTTTCTTGTAGGATGCCCCAATATGGCCGATTCAAGTTTTGGGTCATCATGGTGTAACTTCATTTTTGTAATTGTTAGCTTAGGAAGTTTGAAAAACGAGTAATATTATTTATTTTTTTTCAAAAATTAATTTGTAATTATGAATAATGCATTTTGTTAAATTTTTTGTAGTATATATAATTATTTAGATTTGAAGCGATAAACTATACGAAGAAATCCCGTCACATACTGGTCAAAGTTTTGATAATGACCATGTCAAAATAATTAAATTATAAAGCGTTAGAATTTTGTTTAAAGACTAAAATTTACAATTTAAGCAAAATAAATCAGTCAATTTGACAACGAAATAGTGAGCTTAGTATCTTTATTCCCAAAATAAAACTTGGAGGAAAATAAATTGAATTGAGGATGTTTTGAAATTTTTAGTATTTTTTACTGCCAATCTTTTAGATCCCGCCAATTCACATTGGGTATCCCTGTGGCCTGGCCAAACGACACCGTTTCTTTCCTTCTCTTTCCCGCTGCAATCCAATCCAGAAGGCAGAAGCTCTCTTCCGTCTCTCCCGCCGGCACCACATTCCATTGATCGATTCGAAGTCACTATACATCAGCCATTGTCTTCGATGGCGGGAAACGCCATTGATGGAATCACAGATTACAGTAAAACGGAACGCCTGATTCTTCTCATAGACCTCAACCCACTTCTTCATCTTGAGGATCCCACTCCTTACATTAATTCCCTTCTCACATCAACGAAAATCCTTCTCACCTTCCCTCCTCTCTCGTCTTCTCTCTTCTGCTTTAAGCTCTTCTTTTCCTCGCTTTCTCCCCTTCTTTCGTCCTCTAAACTCCACCATTTTGTCCCCAATCACTCACTTTCTCTCTCTTTCAGTGACTCCACCTTTACCCTCCAATCTCTCTCGCAGACCCTCACTTCTCTGCCTCATTTTCACAATCCATTGGATCCCTCTCCTCCCAGGGCCTCACATCTTGCCGCATCGGTGCAACAGATTGTACACGACTATGCTTGGGACTCGGTAATATGTTCTCCTATACCAGATGCTGTTCTGAATTACCCAGTTGTTCGGTCGAATTTGGTTGTTTTGTTTTCGCCTATTTGTAGATCATTCAAGTGTCTGTCTGAATTTTTCGATGTGGAGCTAGGTCACGAGTCGTTGAAAAATGTGGGTCCATTTTGTGAGAGATTCTCTGGGTTCTTCAGGAGTGTGAGTGGTGCATTTGGTTGTAGGGACATTCATTTCAGTTGGGTTGATGTGAAGTGTGAATCTGGATGTTATGAGCATAAGAACGAGACCGATGAAATTAAACTGGTTTATAGTTTCTTTGAGAGTGGAACTAGAGCTTTGGGTTGGGGGTTATGTTCTGTGGATTCGGTAATACTTGGTTCCGCTCTGCTTCCTTTTGGTTTAATTTATCCGAAAATTGGAGTGTCATCGTATTCTCTCGATATAAATGATTACTCTAGTAAACTTCATGTCCAACTGAGTCTTCAGATCTTAGATGTAAGTAGGAATCCCATAGAATATAACTGTTGTGATCTTGAGTTGATCAAATTCAGGTTCTTTGGTAAATATGATGATGTTCGGTTTGATCCAGAATTGATTAATCCGCCAAAAGGAGGCCGTGAACACAAGGAAAAATTTTGGAAGCAGTTTGGTAATGGAATCACAAAATTTCATATTAAGGCTGTACAGAGGAATGATGCTTTTTTGAAACTAGGGGATCGCATATCTGATTCTTTTCTTGTACGAGAAGTGTTTGGTGAATCTAAGAAACAGAGGAAGGGAATTTCAAATGAATTCTTCGCAGATAGGGTTCTTGATATTCTTGCAGTTGAATTTGGTTTCATGTGGCAGAGAAATTCTGAACCCATCTGGCAAATGCTCTGTAGTTTTCTTTATAACGAAGGTTGCTGGGCATTGGTGTACCTTTCCAATAGCGACGGTGGTTCATTTACGGGCATTCTAAGGCCTTTTACAATATCTTCTGCTCTCTTATCTCTAATAGACGATCCAGATATGGTTCTTCATTTTGGAGGAGAAAATATGGCTCAACATATCAGGACATTGAGTGCTGACGTTTGCAAGCCTGATATCAACTTTAAAAAACGCAATAAACTATTGGATTCTCAAGATAAGAAGAGTGGTGCGGTGATTGAGGGTCATCAGAAAAAGAACATAATGGATAGGAAGAGCCTTCAAAAACTCACGTGGAGCACCTTCTGGAAAGCGGCATATGATCAGGTTGACATAGACTTGCATGGGGTTTACCATGCCAGGGAATGTAAAAAGTCAAAAAAGTTGAAATTTTTAAAGTGCTGGATGAAGCAGATGAAGAAACCTGACTGTCATGATATAATTGTGTCTGATACATCCAAGCCAAATCAGTTAATTCCAGAAAACATCGACACTAGATTGACTGGATCACCCCAAGATGGTCAGCTGCCAATCTCCTCATCTGCCTCAGCAGGAGAGAACACTCTGACTGAGGCTTCAGGAGTACAGGCCGGTGCTGTGCTTGACACTGGGTCAGAAACATCTGAAGGGTTTTTCAGTACTCTTTCCGACAAGATCCATCAGGGAATTGCATCTGAGGACGTAGACTTGCAGGCTTTGGCTGAGCGACTTGTGAACTCATCCATCTACTGGCTATCAAAGAAGTTTGACAGAGAAACCATTTCTGAAAGTCAAAATTCTTCGAAATGTAATGATGCATATGATAGCATGATTGCGGCTGAACTTAGCAAAATATTATTAATGGAGCCAAAAGAGTTAGTCACAAAGCATAAAAGCAAAAATCCATTCTCTCAGGCATCTGAGACTGGAACTTCTTCTCCCATCGCAGGACAAATAGTTAGAGAGTATCCTTTGGAGACATTTTGCGTAATTTGTGCATGTGTTGTGGTGCAGCTCATATTTCGTTGTTATTATAGTTTTGGCTTCTTTTGTTTCCATGTTTTACCTTAATGAGAACAAGATATGAACTGCAGATTTGTTTCGGATGGAAATCCTACAATCAGATGTTGGAAGTGGAGTTGAAGAGTCTGGCAAACAGAAGATGGTTAAGCAAATTTGCCTTCTTCTGGAGAATATTCAGTGCCATATGGAAGGGGGATTCTTTGGTGATTGGAACCTTGATAATTATGTGGCAAGGATCATAAAAAGCAGGTACATATTCGTATCCAAAGGTTGATAGATTTTATAGATGTTCGATGATGCTTTTTTATGTAAAGTAATTCAGTATTTCTTAATGCAAGGACAAAAGATTTTAGCTTCTCTTTGGAGTTGGACGCATAAGTCTAGGTTTATCATTTTGTGCATTTATTCTAACATATATGGTGTGTGTGTGTAGTTGCTCTGCTGTTGGTCAAAATATGTTCACCGGAGAGGGGTCCATGTGAAGTGGTATCTTCTCCCTAAAACATGAGTATAATATATTTTTTAGTTACATAACAACTAAGTGTACCCATGACCCACGCACGCACTCCGTGGTTTAAACCCGTGACCTCCACCCTGTCGGGCAGGCTATTGTGTCACCTAAAGACCATGAGTATGATATGATACATCAGTGTGAAATACCTCATTAACCGTCTTGAATTAACCTTTGACGTTGCACTGAACTTCTCTTGTTTTTTCTTTTGCCTTTGCAACTGAATTTCCGCTGTCTTCTAAATAAGCAAAAACTTGGCAACAGTAAAAGTCAGTTGAATTTGCATAAAGTGATGAAGGAAAAATGAAAATCCATTAGACTTGCGATCTTGAAGAATTTGGAATTTCAGGTATTCTCATTCCGTTGGAGATGTGGTTCATGAAATCTACGACAAGATGGACCTATTGCTGTTTGCCGAAGAGGATGAAACCCCAAATCATTTTCTCATCAGTGAAGACAGCAACAAATCCTGGAATGGAAAGGCCGACAGAGATGAGATGGGTGAAAATAATGTAAGTAGTAGTGGTCCCATATCGTCGGAAAATGAGCCCTTTCAGCTCCTCAAGAATGCAAATGGAAGCCTTGAAAGAAATAAACAGCAGGAGGATCCAAAAATAGTAGAAGCCAAGAAGAAGAGAGAAAGGGCAAGAAGATTTTCATCTTTCACAAGTTGCATTCCTGATTTGCAGAAACTTTGGGCCCCAAAGCAGATGTCTATGAAACTCAAGTCAGATTCTTTTAGAAAGCTGCCAACAAGGAAGAAGAAGAAGCGGGAGAGGGCAAGCTATGACACAGTATGCGAGACCCCATTGACCGGAAACAAGCGTTCATGTTCATGGACCAGCAAGGTGGATGATGACCATTACAGGGTTGACGGGAGTCAAAGAAGTAATTCAGTTTCCAAGGCTTTATTTCAAGATGACCAATTGATGTGAGTAAATTATATTCCACTCTTACGGAAGAATTGTATATGTAAACATGTGCAGGATGAAAACATGGTTAATTCAGAATTCAACCCCAACTGTTGGACGTAAGTATCTGATACTAGAACTATATCCCAACTAAAAGCTGTATTGCATGGTATACCTACATGATTAGTTAACCCACCACGTGATGTCTTGCTACTGAATAAATCTTTCATTTGTGTAGGCTGGTGTATTTGACCTTTAAAGGAATGAATATACATTGAAGAAAGAATTGAGTTCCCTGCTGCATCTTTCCAGTTTTTGTTACTGACTTTAGGGGAGAAAAAATTACTTTTATTTTTACATCTTAAAAGGAGTTTCGAAATAATATATTCAAATGCGAATGCACCATCTGGCCATCTCTGAGATGCATATGCCATTATTGGTCAGGATCGACAGAGAATTTGGAGTTTTTTTTCTTTAAAAAGAAAAAGGAAAAAAAATTAAGGGTTTAAATTCTGGACTACTTGCCGTATCTTGTTCAATTCCTTATATTTGAGTTAGCCTCACGGGGTCATTTGGAGCTTTTTTGCTGTTCTCTTCCAAATCTTACTATTGGTATAGAATTGCTAAGCAAAGCATTAAATCAATTAATTTATATTTCATGAATAATCTACACGTAAAATATGGAGATAAAGGGAATAAAACCAACCTTGTAGGACCTAAGAAAGTTCAGTGTATCTTGTCTTTCTTTTCTCAAGTCACGCTCTGATGTTTCGGTGACCATCTTCATTCGGACCTGTCTCTGAGTGGTGAGTATCAAGCTCATGAAGCTATACCGCTTGGGGAAATCCGGATTGACTTGCAAGGTGTTTGATGAAATTTCTGAAAGGCATGTTTTTTCTTCAATGTCACTATCCGAAGCTATCATGATTCATGACGCTCAGCTTGTTCCCAGACCATGGTTAACCATAAAGCCAGCTCATAATATGCTGTCCCAGAAGCAGTGATCAACTGATCATAAAATAGTTTTCGTTTTCATATTACATCCCTTTTTCTTTTTTTTTCCGTTTTGGGTGGGGGGATTCAATGGGTAAATCAGATAGGCTTAATAGTCGTTACCAGAATTAAAAATGGACCTCGTTCTTTAAACCATGAGGCCTACCTTAATTCTAGTGAGCCAGACTCACTCATCTGATCATTTTTGTAAATAAAAACACAATTCAAAATGGATGCTTCATACTTGTCCCTGAGTTTTGGAAAGGAATCTATTGTCTAACAAAAAAGCAAACTTGCTTAAAGGACGTCTGGATTTTACATACATTTATTGTTACTGATTACACAACCTCAAAGTAACTCAAAATAAAGGCGAGAATATATTATACTGGAGTTGAACAGACAAGAAATTTGAAAGTGCAGAACCAATCTTCTTCAGTCGCATCTTAGTAGATAGCAGTAGCATATTGAGTAAGAGCTGCAAAATAGTGGACGCTGATTTTCATTCCACCTCCTTCAGTTCACAATTCCATATTTGAAATTGATGAAACAATAGTATAATCCTTGAGGAGTCATAGTTTGGCCACTTGACGATGGAAAGATGGGTCAAGACAGACAACAACCTGCAAGATTTATTTGATAAGATGAAAGCATTCAGGGCTAGATTGTCTAGAAGCACAGGTGTATATTGGGAGTTGTTAATTGGACAAAACTTAGGTGGAGTTTAACCAGGTTCTCCAATTGAAACTAACATTTAAAAAAGAAAAACACTAAAAAGTGCCAAGATATAATAAATATCCACTCATTGCTTTTATCGGAGAACATGACAGTAAAACGTACGAAAGTAAAATTTAATTTCATCAGTAAGTAAATACCTTCCCAACACTTTGACCTGAATGGAGATACTCAACTGCATCAGCAACAGATTGTAGGCCTGAAAATCTCTTTGGATCTAGAGCAACCTATGTGCACAAACCAGAAGTAAATAGAAGTGAACTTCAGAAGCATGGAAAATTAGAAGGATAACATTTGTAAACTTAAGATGTACATGCAGATAGTTATGAACGATCACAATGATACACAGATATACGCACACATTACCTTTAGCTTTCCCACAGAGTACAGATCAAATAGTCTGTCAAGATGTTGTCGCCACAAATGACTATATTGCACCAGGAAAAAGCCAGTCTGAAAATGTTGGAATTGTTATGGAAAAACCATAGGTAAGCCAACTATGGGATTTGGAACTTGTATCAAATCATCATCTTATTTGCCAAAGTTCTTCAAATTACTCAAATCAGGATAGAAGAATCATAAGTGGAACAGTTCACTGACATTGTAAGAAAAAAATGAAAATCAATTCTGATTATGAAGGTTAGTTTTTTTTTTTTTTTAATTTTTATATAAAAAAACAAAAGAAATTAGAAATTAGAAAGAAGAAGAATAAAATAACATTAGCCTACTACAATCAACACACACCACAGTCTGGCTCTTTGCCAAGATCTTCTCGCATAATCCTGGATAGTTTGATGGCTTCCAACCATGCTCTCCTTGATACTGACATAAATGAAACAATGAATAGGGAAGAGTACATCAGCAAAGAGAGAAATTATTACAATTTATAACCTAATGTCTCCTTTTGAAAGTCTGCACTTGGGTGATGACTTCATACAATCTGTTGACTGATTGATAGATGAATGGAATGCAAATTCTTACAATATATAACGACTACTTTGATACCGAACGGGTAGGGGAATAAAAAAAGGGAAAAATTCCCTAAGCTCAGCTCAATTCAATATCCCATAGTCTGAGGGAACGACTGTAACTGGGTAAAAATATATTTAAGAAAAGATAAGGACTAATCAGACCAAAAGCTTATTCACATCTCTTCTAAATCCCAATTTATCCAAGTTTCCCATATTACAAACCCTAGTTTCCAAATAATAATTACATTATTAAATAATAAAATACATAATAAAATTTTCTTTTCATACTGCAATCTGCTTAATATATATAGCTTCCCAGATTTATACCAAATATCTAAAACATATATCCCATCTTCCATTATAGCCGGATGAGATTTATACCAAATATCTAAAAATATATCCCATCTTCCATTATAGCCGGATGATTTGAGAGGGAAAAAAACAGTATAAACAGTTTGAAATTTGATATGATATCCATGCACTATATAAGTTTTAGATTTTAGCCCTGAAGATTGAGTAAATCATTGAGTTACTAGCCCATACTACTTCATGTGAAGGACCACACAAGCTAAACTAGATGTCAAGTACAGTAATATAGTCTAGTACATTATGACAACCTCAAGCAATAAGATAAGAATAAGCATTATCTTAAAGACAAAAAGAGAAAACTTGGAAAATATTGCAAGACAAATATAGCATAGTTACACGAGAACATGCAAGGATGGGGGAAGGAGAGAATATCAGAGAACCTGAGAAATCATTCCAATCACAATGAGTCGCCCATAGACTGCTAAAGCATTCAAGCACAAGTTGAACATGGCACCACCAACAGACTCATAGATGATGTCAATGCCTTGTGGGAACTCCTTAGTCAGAACCTGAAAAAATAAAGCCACAAATATTCAATCAGCTAGAGCCTTGGGGAAGTCAAGGTATTTTGCATAATTTTTTGTGGGGTTAAAACACACATATCTTCGATGAGGTGTGAAAAACATTATTTCAATGCTAGCAATATCATCTCACAAATAGATTAATTTTTCAAATTTCAAAAATGTCATTAAATCATCAAGCAAACCATAAAAGCAAAATAATGTTAAAAGAAATAAAATATAAAGGGAAGAAAACCAGAGGACTTGAGGTATACGGTTTTAATATCTTCACTTTTATAGTCTATGACCCTGTCAACTCCCAATCCTTTTAGAAGCTTGGCTTTCGCCCCTCCTCCACAAGTTGCAACCACTTTATTTCCTCCTAATTTTGCAAGCTGCATAGAATCCAAATTATTGAGAAGACATTGTGTACAGAAAAATCAAGTAGAAATTTTAGCCTGCAACGTTGCAATAGAAAAGTCTCCCACTGCCTTAGTTATGGACATAAATTGATCTGAACAAATTTACTATTTCTTCTATCTTTAGTGTTTCTATTATACAAAACAGTATCTTCATCTCCATTTATCTATTAAGGTATGAAACACATAAAATCTTATCCTTAAGGCGTGTTGACCGCGAACACTGCCATGACACATCAAATCACCAATTACATGAGTCCATATAAGAGAATAATAATTAAAAAAAAAAAAGTTAAGAAATACACTAAACATCGCTTGAAGAAATCAACCGAAAAAGGGACACTAGAAACTCCATCTTCATGATATAATACAAGTTCTATATTCTTTTTTGGGGAAAAATAATGTAAGAATATATGACAGATACCCATTGAATTTTTGTACATGTTTCATAGCTATGAAGCATTGAACTAATGAATTATTTAAAAGAGATCCACCCTCTCAGTTTAGCTACTTTGTGTCGCATCTTCTCTATTTCTCAGACACGGAAAGGATTCCATATTTAGTTCAACTTAATACGAACCACGATTCATGTAATAATTACAAAAAACAACCAGAATTTTCTTAAACTACTGGTCAGACATCTTTAGATTCAATGAAATTAGGAAAACAATGTTAAGGGTTGAAAAAATAGTCTGAAGAATAGGTAGTGCATGAAAAGAAGAAAAAGCACAAAACTCAAAGCAATAAATATCTCGTCTATACACTAAAGAGAACAAATATTTCTTGACCAGAAACATGAAATATATTACTGTCATGTGTAGGATGGGAAGAAACATGATGTGACTGGCTGTCGGCTGAGTTTTGTGCAAAAGATAAAAACCCAGGTTCTGCCGTCTACAGCATAATATAAATGCATGCGAACACATTTGAAAGAAGCAAATGGAAACAAATTTATGTGCACCTGAACTGCAAATTGTCCGGTTCCTCCAGCTGCAGCAGTAACAAGAACTACCTTTCCAGAATCCATATGCCCTGCCTATTCAATGCACCAGAGGAGATCTTTATTAGGTCAAGCCAATTCAGTGGCAGAAAAACTAAAGGCATTAAACTAATCATGAGCTGCACAAAAGGTAGTATATCATAACAGTTCTTGAATGTACATCGTGTAACATATCAGGTACTAAACTAATTAATGTGCATCACGTAACATCTTAGAATCACGAAGATGAGCTCATGTCAGTAAACCTTTTCAAGAGCAATTGAAGCAGTTAGTCCCGAAGTAAGCATGGCAACAACTTCTGGATCTGGTCTAGCAACTGGAAGGGCATGTTTTGAAGGAATCTAGGCCAAATAAACAAGGTTAACTTAAATTGCCTTACTATATCAACTTAATGATCAAACCAGGACAAACTGTTTAGCAATGCTCACCATTATGAATTCAGAATACCCTCCATAAGTCATGAGCGCACAAGGCATGCCAACTTTTAAGCCAGTCACAGAATCCCCAACAGCTGCAATTATTCCCACAGCCTAAAATATTGTGTATAACAAGGAAAACCCAAGTGAACATGATAAGCATAGGTGCATATTAATACATGACAAGAAACACATTGAGCCTTACACATGATATACATTCTTAGAATAATATCTAACCTCAAATCCAGCATCAAATGGAAGACGAGAAGAAATATCTTTGTCCTTGCCACTAAAATAGCGGCCTGAACTGAAATTTACCTATCATAACTTGTTTTTGTTAGAATTCAAGATGAAAATGAGTTTTTTTCTTCTAGACTTAAAAAAGGATTAAGCAAGGGGGAAGAGAATCTGTGACAAGGTTATGCCAACCAAATAAAAAAATAAATATCAAGACAACAACCAAGATTCAAAACGGGGGGCCCTGAATCATCAATCTTCACGTTTAAACCATGATAAGCCCATCTGAAATTATAACTCGACAACATTCATTCTAGAAATATATACCACTATTATTTTATTACAAGCGTCATGCTTCAGCTATAAATCAAGGATATCAAGACCTTAGATAAAGGCCTGAGCAATGGATTCCTCAAAGCAAATTATTTGAAGCGTTATCTCTCAGAGTTAATATATTGGGTTAATCTGTTAAGAACTCTACCCTTTTGCGTTTTGTAATGATGGACTACTAAAACAAGATTGTGTATGAATTTACCCAACTAATAGAACATAGAAGTACACAAAATCAGGCTTATTTGAATTCATGCCAGGGATAAAATCTCACCTACATGTTATAACGTATACTTTCACTATGTATATAGATTGGTCATTAGTCTATTAGATAAACATGCAAAGAGAATTATAACAAATTGAGTTACGATCTCATGCGTAGGCTTGAAATCACTTCATTTCCAACCAGAACATCATTCGCAACTGTTCATTACCGGATGCTGTTAATAGTATACTAGCACTAGTCAAAAAATAGTCCTCTCAGAAATCCACAGTGACTTACATCACTAGCATTTACACCGGCATAAACCAATTTTACAAGAACATGATGTGGTTTGATGGGTAATCTCAGTGATGTTCTCACGATACTGGTTGCGTTCCTAAAGTTGTGAGTCAAGGTGTGGACAACTCTGCAAACAATGAGCAACTAACACAAATCCATTAAATAATACACGTGATCAGGAAAAATATGTGGTCAAACTCAAAATATAATTGCATCTTTTCCTCAGTAACACTAAGTCATTATAAAAGATACTTTAAGCTATTAAACAAAAAGGCATGCATGGAAAGAAGCGTGGGCTGGAGAACATAAGGATCCACACGCGCACGTGCATGTATGGTCACAGCAGAATAGAAAGAAAGCATTGAAATACACACATTTTCTCAAAAATCTCAGGAAGTTTAATTGGTGGAGCTTTGAACTCGGATCTTCTCCGAAAACTTGAGGAGGGTAACATGTATTTCTCTTCTTCTGATGGCGTGGGCCAGTACTCAAATCCACGGCGATTTGTAATCCATAGGCATGAACCAGCTTTGCTCTCATCAATAATAAGCTCAAAAGCACCTTGAGAGTTTAAAATACTTAGATATAATATAACACTAAAAATAGTTGCTGATAATTGAATTTGGGGGCATTCCCATAGTAATGAAACTATTATAAGAAACGTAATCTTCAGAAGGAAGAAGTCACACTTAAGCGTACTACAGTATTTTAGGAGAAGCACATGCGTGATGACAATTAAGATGTTCGCACAAAACCAATCAACAAGCTTTCCATATAAAAAGCAGATGTCTACTAACGATAGAGATTTGGCAAGCTTGCAGACATTTGTCACCCCCATCTTTTGGCCATCTAAGAGAACAAAAAATATATATACAAACATACCTTTCACAACCATTTCCATAGGTACAAAGCCCCCCATCAAACCAACAAATTTAGAATCCACCTTTGTGCCCATATCAGTTTGAACAAACTGCAGAAGTTATTGGTAGTCATTTTTAATACAGCATCATAACAACTCTTCCAATAAAATCAAAATATAAATTACTAATCTCAGACAATAAAATTTCAAATACCTCAAACTAAAGAAGTACGAAAAAGAAGAAGTTATATGAAAGCTTTCATTGCTTAAGTTAAATATTAGACTCGATTATACTGCCTGCTACCACCAGTGACTAAGGGTTCTGTATTTATATGGCGAAACAGGAAACGTTCTAATAATGATATGGCCCCCCAGAAAACAGTCTGACCAATTGTTCCACTCTGGAACTTAGTGCAACTCACTTGAAACTTCCCACTTTTTAACTGAACTGACCATTGATTAATAAATGCCAAGATAAAAGAAGCATGGAAAAGCCACATTAAAAGCTAGAGGGAAGCAACAAAATAAGCAAGAACTGCCATCTTCTTCACATGTATCAAAAAGACAATGAACCTGTTTGATTGCAACCATCAAGGCACCAATAAATCAAAGATAATTTTTTTTTTAAATGAAGAAAAATATCTAAAGGAAAAGAGTTTTCAACAAACTGGAGAATAACATATCATGAAAAAAAAAGAAGATATAGGCTCAAAAGTTAAAAGAGAACACGGTAACAGAAGCCTACACAACTTATTAATATTTTTAAAAAAAAAATCACGTCTTGAGCACCAAAGGGAAGCTATACACACCATTATGCCCATAACGCAATTAACAAAGGCAGTAACAGATACCATGTAGATTTATCCCCAAAAAAAAAAAAATTATGAACTTATGATGTGCCTAAACCGTTATATACAGAATCTAATTTGAAGAAGTCTCAGCAAAACGTTAACAATCCGGAGATTAAAAATTATAAAGGTTAACAATAAGCATTTACTCTTCAAACACAACTCTGACCTCAGGGCAGAGCACATTGACACGAATTCCCTGGTGTTTGTATGGACGAAGCGATCTAGAAAACATGACAACGCCACCTGCAGAAGCACATGCTCATGTTTCAGGAAGCAATAATACACTAATCTATGCAAAATCTCAGGGACAAAGATGTAAGAGCCATTCTTTGACCCTCAATTACAACAAAAACTTTTATCTAAATATATTTTTCAGCATGGTATTAATTAGGCCTATCAAAACTAATTGTCCATTTATGGCCAAGCCACCATCATTTTTATGATTAAATTTGAAAAGTACTAGACATAAAAAAGATCTTTTGCATGACAACTTTAGTAAATGATGCATTATGTAGAACCCATTTCGTATTAACCAGTCCTATGAATTTCATTTGGAGAACTTAACAATCAACATTGACACAATGCACTTATTAAAGCGAGGGGTGAGCAAGTTATCCGCTACCTACTACCCACCTGACCTGTCCACTACTCGCATTTTTTTGCCCATTTAAGCCCGCCTGTCAAGAGCCCGAAACAGGCGAGCTCAAATGGGTCGGATTGTTGTGTTATATGGGCAGGTAGCGGGTAAAGGCATGGGCTACCCATGCTCCACCCATTTACATTTTTTTTTTTTTGTTTATTTCACATGATATCCAGTTTGTGATCAAGTATATTATTAATATAGTAAAAGATGAGATGAAGGTGCAAGCAGATTACTCTCCTTCAGTCAGTCAGAGCTAGTAACTATTTTTTGCCCTTTCCTTTTGCAATAATTTCTTAGGAAATATGCTTAGGTTTACATTGTTCAGATTATATGCTGGATGAGCAATCCAAAACACTTCTGCAAATTGAACTGAACACTATTTCATCTTCATTTGTTGGCCTTGGTGGACTGGTGACCAAGCTTCATAAGTTCACGTTTGGTGTCTAATTTAGAATCTTTTAATAATGTTTGAGGTTATCTCTTTTTCTGTTTTGGTGCAGTTATGGTTGTGGGTCCTTATAAGTTAAACATATAATGATTCTTATGGTAAATATAATTTAATTCTTATTAGAGACACATTAGGAATTAATGAGGTGATTTCAAGTTAAAATTTATTTCAAGAGCTCACCGATGCACATTCATTACATATTTCAAAAATTCATCCAAGCAATTTTATTTAGAAATTAGGAAACCTATCATTTAGACTTTCTGGGAGGTATTTTCCTCAGCTTTTTAATACGCACCATATTACACATCTGTGCGGAAAACATTGGCTCAAATTGATCAAGAGTCAGAACTTTTTCTTGATGGAAAACTTTGTATGTATCCTTTGCCATCATGGTTAATGCTTGTTATTGCTTGAGTATTTCCCTTGTTTTCCTCTTCAAAATGATTATGATTATGAGAATATCTAGATTAGCTAGTTCTTGCTTGTTGTAATGCTGTCCAACCGGGGGGGGGGGGGTAAGGACGCCTCAATTAGATGGGCTACCCCAAAACCCATGAAAACTCGTGCATTTAAGGGCAGCCAATGAACCATGTATAGGTATGGGCTAGCCCGTACCCATTTAACCTTAAATGGGCGGGCTGCGGGCACATCCCTGGGCTGCCCAGCCCGCCATTGCACTGCCCTAATTAAAGCTTGTTCTGCTTGGCATTGCTATAAAATCACCAATCACGAAAGCCATTCCTGGCTCCTAACTGATAGTTTAACTAATAATGGTAGAAATTGCTGATTAGTTCTTTAGGCTCCGTTTTATGAAAACATTTAGTTTTTCAACTTCAACGGGAAGTTCTTAATGAATAAATCTCATTAAAGTTGCTAAAGTGGCAAACCTTTGGAGGCAGAATATATAGGATCTCCGTACATTGGATAAAGACCGGAAGCAGAACCCATATTGATAATCACACCAGGCGATTTGGTAGCTTCCATGGTTCTAATCTGTCAAACACAAGTATTTACTGTCATGGATAATCAATGGCTTTAACCTTTTTCATTCATTTAAGAAATAAATAGTTTAGCTATGCATGCACTCCATAATTTTTTTACCTTCACATTGTGAACTGAGTCTTGTTTTGGAAGCTTGGGTTAATACAAACTTTAGTCCTTCAAGTTTGTCCTCATTTTGGTTTTGGCCCCTCAAGTTTTATACTATAGGTTTTGGTCCTTCAAGTTTCTTTTCATTTAGAACATTAGTCCTTATAATCTAATAAAAACTTAGACTATTTTACCTCTAGAGGGACCAAAACTTATGGTTTGAAATCTGAAGGACCAAAACCAAAATGAAACTTGAGGGACTAAAGATTATATTAACCCATTTAAGCAAAATTATAACTCTAATTAGAGGAGGAAGGCAAACCAAGCCTTATGTTAAGCTTACCGCTAGGCGAGTGCAATCAATAACAGCATTCAAATTCACATCAATAGTGTATCTCCATGAGCGAGAGCCATCTGTTTTATCCTTACTGAACGGTACAGGATTACCGATCCCTGCACTGTTGATACAAATGTCCAGTCCTCCATATGTCAACGAATGTTTCTCAAATGCATCAGCAATATCCCCTGTTATTAATCATAAATTAAAATATTTGCAAATAATCAGAAATAAAAAGGACAAAATAACATGTAATTCACTTTTTATGACATGTATAAAAACTACAAAGTCTGATAATAGTTAGAAAAAGGTGAACGCAAAAATATGCCGTCCAGATCAGGAAATTCTACGTTTTCCTCTTTCTTCCAGTGAAAATGGATGGCTATCTTCCCCCTATATGATGCTATTTTATCATAGATTGGTAATACTAAACCTGCAATTGAAAGCAAGAGCAGGCCGGAAGAGTATCATTTAAAAAAGAACTTAAGTAAACAAGCCCAACTTCCAGCATGGTGGACAAAGGGGAAGGCCATAACTTTGGATAGAACTGATCCTGTTGTTTTGTATTGTATGTGTTGCTCATAGATAATCATTCACTTACTTGTGTTAGACACATCACATTTCACAAAAATCGCAGATGGATGTTCTAACTTGGGATGGAACTTGGTGTTAATTTGCTCAACGAGGGATGAGACTTGTCTTCCCTTTTCTTCAGAGTAATCAACAACTGTGACAAATATACCCTTCTCTGCAAGAGCTAAGCAAAGACTTTTACCTGTATGTAAACCAAAGGAAGAAATGCAGTTTAGGCATGAATTGTTATATCTAAATCGCAGATATGATATCTAATAAAATGCACCAAGCGTCTACTAACGTGATGTTTCAATATCGATGAAAGAGAAATGGCTGCTGAGTTAATATATTCTCCCTAGATAGACCGTCAAATCAGCGTTTATTATCTCTCATATCTCTATTACAGTAGTTGTAAGTCCATAACAAAAGTTTCAAAACCAATCGTCCCCTTAGGTGTATAATCATTCGCTTGCTTCTTTTCTCCTCACTTACCATCCAATTGGTTCCTATACTAATCATTTCGCAACTAGAAGATTTCATCGATCGTTAGTCAAACCCCAAACATACTCACGAAGAAGAAAGATATCATGACATTGGGATCGAAAGCTTCAGTTACCAACAATAATCTGAGCACCGAACACGTTATTAGTCATGTAAACTTATGTCTAGCTATAATTATCATCCCATAGTTCAAATATTAAACTTGTCCTTTCAAACTGAAACATTAACAAAGCACCAAACTTCTGCACAAACAGCCAACAATCAATCTAAAGTCACAGATATATTAAATTCATCGATCCAAAGCAAAAAAAAGAAACGTATTTTCAAAAATAAATCGAGGCATCATAGAATCCAGGAAGAATCAATAGGGAGTCTTATGTATGTTACCAATTCCAGAGGCACCTCCAGTGACCAGTGCCGACAAACCCGGTTTGAGCTCCATGGAGCGAGGTAGGATCGTTGCGACAACAGAGGGAAAGATACAGGATCAAATTTGGCCGGCCTAGAGGAGTAAAAGGTGAGGGGCAAGGGATATATTACAATATTCAATCCATAGTCCTCGTTCTTCCAACTTTTTACTGTTCATGTATCATGTTAGTTATTATCCCGTTTCAATGGATTTGCAAGCGCGCGAGTGAGAAACAGAGAAAGGAATATACCTGGGACTATATCCGGAGGCCTCGGTGTTCTCGCATGCATAACTCTTTCTTGTTACATTTTCAAGGGGTAAAAAGCGACGCAAAATAGAGTACATCTGCTCCCAACTACTAAGGAATCTGCCAGACAAATCCTTGCAACGGGGGAATCCGCCGTGGGGATTTTTTTTTTTTCCCTTGGTGCTTTCAAAATAAACACTGTCAGGTATTAAACATATATCCCACGTCAAATCTATTTACTACGTTATGAAAGACATAATTTCTGTTAGCGTCACAGGTATGTAATAAAGGACATGCTTTATGTTTTTTTTTTTTTTTGGTTGGTAAAATGCTTGATGTGTTTTTATTATGTGTTTCCAGATAACACGAACTTGTTTGGGAAGAAACACAAGAAATTATTTTATAAGTAAAATAAAATGTTTATATTATACAGGTCTAAGTGAATTAAATAGATTTTCTTAAAATAACAGCTACAGCGTTCTCATAATTTTTTTAATACAATTGTCTAACATTTAATACTACAGGACCAATTTTCTAATAATTTTAAAATCTCACAAACTTGTTTAAACTAAATAAATATTTTTTTGTCCTGAGATGAATAATTATATTACACTTTCCTTTAATTTTACATATTTTAACTAGCAAATCCATCTGCTTGCTATAATTTACATAAAATTCATAACATCTCACAAGTCATAATTTTTTTCTACAAAGTGAAAATATCTCCTATTAGAAGCGACACTATCAGGCGTTAAATGATGAAATTCAAACTTGATTTGTCATATTATGAAACACTAGTTATTTTCACTAAACCTAAACCTAACTCTTGGTTCACAAGTCATAACTAGCAGCATAACCACAAATACACGAATTTAAATTAACTCAGCCCAATCGAAACAAATTTTTCCCTTATCGGCCATGTTGATATGATTAGGCCGGCCCAAGTTCATATGCTTTTCCGCGAAATTCCCAACCCCAATGTTGAACGGCCTATTTTATCCCTGATCTGTTTCTCCGAGGAATTTTGTCGACGAGAACATCACCTTAGTATAATCAGTGCAAGACCGAAAGCAGGCAACGTGTTTCGTGCAAAAAGACATAGGACATGACATTGTGATGACTAGATGAAAGCCAATCATAATGATCGCTTGACGAAATCAGAAGTATTATTCTAATTGATCAACATCAACATAAGTTGGACATGATCTTTTCTGTGGTAATTGATTTACAAGGGAATTTTTGGTTTTTAAAGCTGCTTGTGTTGATATATTTTCCTTCGTCCTAACAGAACTCAATGCTGGCCTCATTGAAGGCTTGAGGGAGTAAGATGGCTTCTGATGTAAAGAAAGAACGGGACTTTGTTTGGAGTTCCGTTTTAGCTGGATCACTTCCTTGCTTTCCTCTTGCTGTTGCTCTGAACTGACGGTTGAATCAATTGGTGTCAGCTTTCCATCAACTTGGTTTGTAAAAACAAATGTCACCTGAAAGAGAGAAATAATATCCAGGTAGAGATTATTGTAACTTGAACTGTAAAGGATAGCCGGCTTTAGGCAAATTAGCGTGTCAGTGTCACTTTCATGTTCAACTGCCAATAATAGTTCATATTGCTCAGATTATTGACAAGATGTTTCACATATTACATGCCAAAAGTGGGGAAAATATTTCGAAGGAAAAGGGTACCACTAATAAGCACAATACCGAAACTTATGGAGAGAAACGTTAAGATGAGCCGTTTATTTGAATGCTTCAGCAGAGTACATGCATGTTATGTCAAATGTAAAATATTTTCAATATCTAAACCGTAAGAGCCAGCGTTTAATGAATTTTATTACTGAAACTTACTGAGCTTCATATTATATTTATTAAATTAGGATCCTGTATCCAGGATTGTTGGAAGAATTAGAAAGCCATGGGCTACCATAAAGGTCCGATTAATTTGTCTTTAGGATGACTTAACTATTGATTTTAACAAAGATTAAAATGGGGGGAGGGAGGAGTGAATAGAAATATACTTAAATTGCTATAGCATACCTCATCTCCGGCTGAAGCCTGAAGGATAGTATCCGGTACGGTCGTGGAGAAGAAATGATGGCCCCAGCTACCTAAATCTTCTTCCAAGGGGATCCCTACCTGAAAAGATGTATCTAAGATTAGGTACTCATTCAGTATCTCCTTGAATCAAGTGTCAGAAACATTACGCAGTTTATCTACTTGGTCGAAGTACCATAGCATCCCTTTGAGGAAGTCGGGTTACTGAGGTTTTTAGCAAACTGAAGGCACATAAAACAAGTCTAGTGGAATCTAACCTGCTTTTCTGATTTCTTTAATTTGTGCATACAGCCTGCAAATTTTGCAAATCCACCTATATCATCAGAGGTTTCCTCATCAAATCCACCGTTACTTATCGTAGAATGAGCAACATATTTCCCATCGTCGCTCTGAGGCCCATCGTCATTTGTCTGACACCGAGAGCAATGCATCCTTTCATGAATCTCTGACCTAAAGACATGAAAGAAAACATAAGGATGAAGTAAAGGCCTCTGTTTATTCTTATGGTGGAATGTACATTGTCGTTTCTTTTCACCAAATCTCCATCAAGGGCGACCATTATTGCAATACAATCGCACCATACCAACATCTTTAAAATTATTAATAATCGCAAAATGCTACGATATTAACGATTGTTCGTTATTGCCTTTCCTATCTACTCTACTGTAACATATGTATGAATGGCTTCAGCTTCGCCATTCGCTAATGTGTAAATTCGACTCACCATGCATCAAGAAGGGTGTTATCAGCATTCAGCATAATAATTAAATATAAATTACATGAGTGAAAAAGATGGAATGCATTACTTGACACATTCATGAAATGAGAACAGATCCCGGAGGACCTCTGTCGAAAAGTTACCCTGAAAATTACAAAGACTGAGAACATTAATGTACAGGTTTAATGAGCTGCATTAAGAAAATGTGCTCGAAGCAGAAATTTCAACCGGTGTCTCAAGGTTATCTGTTTGCTCCTGCTGAATGACCTTTTGAAGCCCTTCTTTTGACATCTGACGCTGGTATACCTACGGTAGAGTCATATGAATCAAAATCGCAATAAAAGCATTTGTCTCCACTCAATTATCACAATGATATATACCTTTTCCTCTATTGTCCCAGCACTCAAAAATCTATAAATGTACACTCTTTTCTTCTGCCCATCCCTCCAAACTCTCGCCGCAGCCTGATCAAGGGCAAGGCAAAATTGAAATGTGAAGGGCATAAGTACCCAAAGTTTTAGGAAGAATCATAATGCATGGATACTGAGTAAGTCCACTATGGGATTACTTGTTTATCATTTGCTGGATTCCAGTCAGGATCGAACAAGACTAATCGATTTCCTCCAATTAAATTGAGGCCACAGCCACCAGCCTTACTGCTCAAGAGAAAAACGAACTCGTCCTGCAATATTTGAAATTTATATCGGGTCTACCTATTAATAAGCCCATATTGAGATTTATATCTCGGAGTCTGAGGTTGTTATCTACATCACATACAATGATTGGTCACAAATACCAAAACAATCAAGGCATCTCGTTTATCAGTTTGTAAGCAATTTACCTTAGATTGATCATTAAAGCGGTTTACTAACTTCTGCCTTTTACTGATTGATGTTGCACCATCAAGCCTCAAGTGCGGGTACCTTCGTTCCCGACACAACTGAGCAAAAAGATCCAGAGTCTGTTCCCCGGCGATAGATTGGCGCAGCAAACAAAAGTCATTGGGGAAATAAATTGGGAAAAAGAAGGAAATTGAGCCACATGGAATATTGACAAAAGTTAACACCTTGTTTCTAACAAGATTGTGGGTTGAAGGTTTGAACGTAATATATACCGATAACTAGAGCAAGTTATTATACTCCGGATTTAACTCAGAGAGATATAGTGATATTGAAAAGAGATAAGATGCAAATAAATTTTGTGAATTATTGAAAGAGATATGGCATTGAAAGAACTGTGTTATAACCTTGAGTCATACTGACAATAAACATTAAAATGAACAAATATCTGTAGGTTAAACGGCATCCGCATCAAACGGCGTTTCAAAAAGGGTAACAGCGTAAACGCTTAATGGAATATAAATTCGACCATTAAGAAAAATAAACGCTATCTGAACAGCATATGAAGTGACTGTAAGTAGAGTGTGCTTTGCTGGTTTGTCCATGAATAGGAATCTCCAATTGATATAAAACATGAGTAACCAGTCAACTAGTTCTATGCTTCGAAGAAGGTGCATGAAAATTCGATTCAATATTTAAATAATTTTCTGTCTCTGAGCAATATTGCCCAAAGTAAAATTTCTACTCAACATCAGCCTCGCAAGCATCATAGTCCATCAAATATTATATGCAGCCTGAGTCAACTTATAGAACTAGTTCCCGTCTGGTATATAGCAGTTAAGACTGTCACATCAGAGAAAGGATATTGATATGACCTTGTCCTACTAGTTACATTGGAATTGGATAGCTAAAAAAGTGTACGTGAACGTAACGTTTTCACTTTTCTTTGTGGGGATGGGGAGGGGGAGCATATACCTGTGTGTAGTTTGAGACAAGGACAATGCGGTCATTAGTCCTTTGCCGTATCTGGGCAAGTAGTCTTGCTAAGACATGCATTTTTCCTGACAACTCAATCCAAGCTCCATCCCCTCCAGTCCACGAGCCAGATCTAAGGAGAAAACCCTCAAGAATGATTGAACTCATACAGCAAATGCATCGACGAAACATAAGCTAAAAATATCTACCTTCCTGATAACATCTCTGGTGGAAAGAACCGAATGCAGTCCTCAAAGCCCGAAGTTCCTGGACTCCCGCTTCGTATAGTATCATATATAAGCTGGAAGACGTGAAATTATTTATGAGTGTGAAATACGTCTGAACCTTAAAAACTATGAACGGGGAAGACGTAAATGAGGGGAAAAAAAAAAAAAACTACCTAAGATCTCAAATTCACAGGAGACAATAATAAAAAGTTAAACTGCCCCATAACAAAAATATATAAGAGCTCTATGTTAAGAATCTACGCAACAAAAAGTTGCAGCTCTCAACAATGAATTTCGCTCACTTCTATAGACAGAATCAACCATAAAGAGAAGGAACCCGAATTTGTCATACCTTTGGGTGGTTGCACAACTTTTTGAGAGCTGTTATGTAGGCTAAAATCTTTGATTGCTTTACGTCTTCAACAATTGCGCGTTTAACCTTTATTTGAGACATAATTTATCATTTCTGGTTGAAAAGTCCTGCATTCCTCCATGTCCAAAAGCCTAATCTTATGAAAAGTACTTGTTTGTTAAAGTAAAGACAGCTTACATTTTTGGATTGTATAAAATATTTATATAGGTCTGACTGGAGTGGAGTTAACCTGCAGCAAACAACTTCAACTATCTGTAGCGAGAAAACAACAGCCCTTGCATATAAGATAAAAGAATATGTAGTGCAATAACTCAACAACTAATCAGTAATCACCAATGACCAAGGCACGGGATTTTCATCTATTCCGGGTTCAGTGTCCCCTTCATTACATATATAATAAAGAATATGTTTACAGCTTCAAATATATACTTCATTGATCAAGGCGAAACTCTAGATTGATAAAAATTGCCAAATGTTAGATATTTCATGACATATGAATGTCCACTAGCCAATACTAATTTGGAGTTTGAGAAGAGAAATGATAATGAGCTTACAACTAAATATTAAGCAAAAGAATATGTGGTGCAATAGTTCATCCATATACAGAAAGTTGGGCACATAGATAAAGGTAAAATACCTTTGGCGGTAAGTGATTTGATAATAATGCATTCGTCCTTCGCAATATAAACTGCAAAACATATTGGCTAGTTAATTTTCAAGAAAATAAAAGTGAATTTTCTCATCAGCAGACAAAGGATGCTAGTTGCACTTGGCTATCATTCACTTATCAATTCAAGATTATCACCGTATTTTGGCTACCTTTCGTCAGGCGTTTAAGAACTACACCTTCAAAGCCTAATGATAAATAATAGTAGAACTCTCTAAAATTAGAAAATGAACATATAATTGGCATTCGTATCCAACAAGAAGCATTACAATTTACCTGGTTAACTTTCCCACTTAACTCTGCAGAGCGATCAGCACCTAGCTTCTTCTCATCTGCAGAAGCAGTAGGTTCTCTTCCACAAATAATTGGTCCCTTCATGATCCAAAAAGACTATAGTCAAAATCAGAAACACAAGGAAAGAAAAAAGAACTACTCCTGTTGTCACCAACAGAAAAAGGAAGACTATTCCTGCACCAGAATTTCCTCAAGAGGTGCAAGAGCCGTTGGTTTGTTGTACTCATTATATCTTTAGCTATAAAAACGTTCCCTTCTTTTATATAGATAGAAGTTTTGCAACTAAACAACTCCTTTTCTTTAAGATAAGCATATTCTCATCGAAGCCTTGTTATGTTGTATAAGCAAGTTAAAATATAAAGCAGTCAACTTCTTACCTCAAAGTACCGGCGAAAATGTGTAATGTCACCTAATATTCCAGGATTAGTGAAGTTAACCATCGCAAAGAATTCCTCTAAGTCATTCTGCAGGTTGCAAACGAAGTTATTAAAAATAAAACAAAGTAAAAAGTGACAGTTATAACCCGTAACGCTTATAGATGATCAAGCACAAATCTTACCTGCAAAGGAGTTCCTGAAAGCAACACTCTACGTTTGCACGAGAGAGCAGCCAGTGCCTATATGGAAGGTAACTTTAACACTCAGAAGCAGGGCAGTCAAGTAATAGCAATCTAACTTGCTCACAATTAAGATCATAAAGAACGCTGGGACGGGACGACTTCTACAGTACCCGGTTTGTAATTGTCTGATCATTCTTCAGCCTGTGAGCCTCATCACATATGAGTAGGTCACAAGAGTCACTATGGCCAAACTTTGATGAATGCATTCGGAAAGTCTCATATGATGCTATGAGCACCTGATGGAGGGAAATACTCATTTAGTGCATAGAAAGTTCGAGTTTTCAAGCTTTAGAAGCAATAGGAAGACCTGTTGCAAATTTTACCTGTAGAGAGCTGTGGGGACTTGTAAAATTGTCAATCCCAGAAATGACATCATCTCTTGTACTTTCACACAGAGCAACAAGACGAACTCTCTCTCCGATCCACTTCCTAATTTCAGCTTCCCAATTACTTACAAGGCTGGTAGGGGTCACAATGATGGCTTTTCTAACCATTGGCTTTCCATCAAACCCTTGACAGAGAAGTGTATACAGAAGTGTGATTGACTGCAAAGTCTTCCCCAAACTGCATGCAGTATTAAAAGACAGCCTTTTAAAGAAAGATGCGGAGGAGAGGGAACAATCTATTGCTATAATGTCAAAAGAAAGGAGAGAAAAACTTGCCCCATATCATCTGCCAGGATGCACCCGTGAATATTTGCTGTGCTAAGTAGCCCTGAAACACATTCAAACATAAACTGAACTCCTTCTCTGCATCAGAGCATTTCACAAGTTAACCTCCGAGAACAGGGAAATAAAAACGGAACCAGTAGATATGATGTAGATGCCTTGAGGAACATGTTTCAAGATGCGCTAAACTTCCAAAATTCAAACTGCACTGACTCTCAAGAAAGGGGATATAATCAAGACGTGAGCTGGTACTAGGTCCGAGCATCAATACAGTACGCTGATAATAAGGTATCCAACAGTGCAACAAATAAAACCAAAATGCAAAATTAACATGGGAAGAAGCACCTCTGGTGTGGTCTAAGGAAACGAACAAGCAACGGGTCCACTGCTATTGGAGTCAAATTACGGCCTTCATCCTCATACCCTTCGGGCTGCCACAACACTAGAGGTTCAATCCCAGGCGGCAAAGACACTTCCTCTGCGGCAACATCTTTTTCAACGCTTATTGGCAAATTTAACCGGTTGGTAATTGTCACCAACACCGGTCTGGTAGAGCCCCACGGGACAAACCTTTTCCGGGCACAAAGGCGACGTGTAAGCTCTTCATTTCCATTATTGTAACCACTGGAGCTGGGAGGTTTAAAGGGTTTTCTACAAACAGCTGCTCCTTGTGTTACAGAAAGAACTCGTGGAAGCAACGACTGTGTCTTCACGACAAGATTACCCCTGGTAAATAAAACATGTGGGAAAAATATGAAAATGATGAAATAAATCGTTGGATGATACTGATTAAATCTCCTCCAAATGATGTTCCCAGAGACAATACGACCAGAAAGATCGTGTAAAAGGCGACATTACTTGTCTCTAACAGTTAAAATGCATAAGCCAAACGCCGAAATGTGATTCAATGACTAAGATATCTTAAATACCTCACAAGAGCATCGATATTCTTCGATTTCCTCTCGTCATCAGATAGAGAATAAACGTCGACCTCTGACTGATCATCCTTATCGAGGCTCTCTTCACATTCACTGGAAAGGTCCTCGTCGTCGTCGTCGGAACCGGAAGAGCACGAAACGACTTCGTCATCCTCTTCCATTTTCCGCGTTGCCGCTGGGGTCTCAGTTCCGAAAGTGGCGATTTCGATTCCTTCACTGAGATTGGCGCCAAAACGGCTCAAATGAAATGATGAAATCAGTAAAACTTGCCGGGGAAGTTAACAAAGTAATGGATCTTGTTATATTTAATTCAGCAGCATAACACCAGGTTGAGATGGCCGAGTTGGTCTAAGGCGCCAGATTAAGGTTCTGGTCCGAAAGGGCGTGGGTTCAAATCCCACTCTCAACAATAAATGTTTTTTAAATTTTAAATTTTATTATTCTTTTCTGTTTATTTTTTATATTTTGTTTGTTTTTTCCTGTTTATTTATTTTATTTTATTTATTTTTTTCCTTTTCATAATCAATTATCTAAAAAATAATTAATATATTACTCTTTTACTCTTTTAATAATTCAATGCCCTAAATTCTTTTGTATTTAAACATATATGAACACAAAAATAAACTGGATTTTATTTGTTGTTAAATGGTTTCTTAATTTCTGAACAAAAAATACATATAGACCGCCTCATCTAAAACCTAATTAGATTTTACTACCTCCAGTTTCTAATATAATAGTTAATTTGACATTTAATTTGATTCTAAATATAAGACTAATTTATTTTGTTTCTTATATTTATCTATTTTTTCAAAGTAATCCTAGTAATTACACATGTTAAAAGTCTCATCAAGTGGTAAATCTATCTAATACACATGATTAGCAAGGGTATTTTAGAAAAAAAATACTTATTTGTTACAAATAACTAACTTAGCTAATTTTCTTAATTTACTCAAATCAATCAATTAAGTCTTATATTAAGGACCATAATGATATCAAAGCTAGGTTAATTTGAATAATCTTGTTTCTTGTGCTTAACTCATATATAAACCCTTATGAAAATACTACAATGTACTACTTTCGCTTCCTAGCTCAGTTGACTAATTTGAAAAGATTAAGGAAATTAAATAAATTATTTTAAAGTATTATATTTATTTGTTTTTTTAAAAAATTTGCCTTATTTATAAAATGATATATAATATAAGACATAGTTAACTAATTTGGATAAATTAAAAAATTTATTTTGTAATATTATATTTATCGTTTTTCTTGAAAACAATTTGCCTGACTTATAGCTTGGCATATAATCTAGTGATAGATATAACTATTTTAGAGATATCATGTAATATGTGCTATAATTAAATAATTTTTTTAAAATTTTTAATTTTCTCAAATTAATTAATTGGGTTTTATATTAAAAATTGAAGGTAGTATATAACTCAATACATTTGTATATATATACAGCCTCTGGTCCTTAATATAAAAGTTAGTCGAAGGTTAAATTTAGTCTAAGATAAAATATCTAAATCAACTTTATCTCTCAAATTTATAATGATTTCTCTAAAATATTACTATTGATTGTAAGAGTTCCACCAATTCATAGTTTTGTTGCACATGATTAAATATAATAGTTTAGAAAAATCAATATACATTTATTATAACCAACTAACTTACTCAATCTTTCAAAATTAGATATCTAACTTTTATATATAGCATAAGAAACAAAATAAAATGCTGGATTGTATGCTGTCATACGGGTTGCTTATATCAAAGCCATACAAGATATGTATGAGAGGGTAACTACCAGTATAAGGACGCCTGGAGGTGAGACAAAGGACTTCCCTATTCAGACTGGCCTACATCAGGGATTCTCTTTGAGTCCGTACTTGTTCAACATTGTTCTGGATGTTCTAACTGAACCTATTCAAGAAAAAATCCCTAAGTTCATGCTTTTCGAGGATGATATAGTTCTCATAGCGGAATCAAAAGAAGAGATTAACACTAGATTGGAGTTATGGAGAAGGACTTTGGAGTCAAAAGGTTTCTGCTTGAGCAAGAACAAAACAGAATATATGCATTGTGGTTTTGGGGGGAGGCAAGGCAATGGGGATTTGGAGGTGAAGATGGGGGAGCAAATCATTCCTCAAGTATCAAAGTTTAAATACCTAGGATGCATTATACAGGAGGATGGAGAAATTGATGGAGACGTTTCTCATAGAATACAAACTGGCTGGTTAAAGTGGAGGAAAGCTACCAGAGTTATTTGCGATAAGAAGGTACCTGAGAAACTTAAAGGAAAATTTTATCGGACTGCTATAAGACCGTCTATGTTGTATGGTAGTGAATGTTGGGCAATAAAGGGAAAACAAGAGCACAAAGTTAGGGTAGCAAAAATGAGGATGTTGAGATAGATGCATGGTCAGACAAAAAAAGATAGGATTCAAAATGAAAATATCAGAGCAAGAGTTGGTGTGGCACCTATCCAAGAGAAAATGGTTGAAAATTGCTTAAGATGGTTTGGACATGTGCAGAGAAGGCCATTGGAGGCCCCGGTGAGGAGGGTAGATCAGACAAGATGGAGTCCCATAAAAAGGAACAGAGAAAGACCAAGAAGAACGCTTAATGAGGTCATTGAACGAGACCTCATAGTCAATAACATATCTAAGGACTGGGTTGTTGACAGAACACGATGGCGTCATGTGATTCATATAGCCGACCCCACCTAATGGGATAAGGCTTGTTGTTGTTGTTGATTGTATGCTGTCGTACTCTTGCAGAATAGGCATGGAATCAAACATGTCATTGGCTGTAATGTGAAGTCTTACAGGCTAAAATTTTGTCATCTTTCCATTGCGGGCGTGTTCTTCTGAAGCATCCTCGTGGGAATCCACTGATTAACAGTTCACATGCCTTAATTATTTCACATGACTATATAAAATCTGATGTTTGATTTCGGTAAACACATAAGACAAACCGAAACCCCATAATCTTGCCTTCAATTCACGTGCTTTCAAAAGCTCCTGAGCTCGCCCGTGATGCCATGGCCCATTGAGATGGATAAATATATAAACGAAGCTTCTCTCGATATGGATTTTTTTTTTTTCAGTGATAACCCATTTGGATGCCTTTTTCTGCCCCAACGATAACCCATTTAAATGCACATAAAATTGTCTGCTTTATATAACATCGAGACACATTTAAATTATCCATTTGGATTAGTTGTAGATGGTTTTGCACTCTACAAAATAAATATAAAAAGGAACTTCATCTTGAAAAGTGTAAAAATATTTATTTTAAGCTGATCCAAACAACTAAATATAAACCACATCAATATCTAATATTTAGGTGTCAGGGACAAATTTATTTAATTAAAAAAACTAAAAGTCAAGGTTCACATTTTTTTATAATAAGTTTGAATCCATTCAACCCGACTTTTTTGTTGTTGGAAGAATCCAAAAAAACTACATTTAAATTTAAAATTTTAAATTAGTCTTGTTTACTATACCTTAATAACAATTAACAATATTTAAAAAAAAATAACAATACATTTTTGTAGTCATTTATTTGAAATTTGAATTTGTAGAAGTATTTTTTTTAGAATTTTTTTTATTTCATTTCTTATTTCCCTGTGGAAAGAGACAAAGCACCTCTACATTGATTCTATATAAACCAAACAGTTCTCCACTATTGTCACATGCAAGGGAGGCAGTTAAATAGAGCTTGGAAACTACAGAGCCTAGGGATGGCAGGATTGAGCAAGAAGCTTGTGGTTGTGGGGCTGGTTTTGGCTCTGGCCATTATAATGGGGTCAGATCCCACAATGGTGAGTGCTGATGACGGCGTCTTGTGTGGGGTGAGTGCACAAGGGCTGATGGACTGCCGGCCGTCGGTGAGCGGCGATGAGCCTCAGGTGCCGCCGACTTCCGACTGCTGCTCTGCCCTCTCCGGCGCGGACCTTAAATGCCTCTGCCGTCTCAAAAACCAAAGGACTCTCCTCAGATTCTATAACATTGATCCTAAACAAGCCATGGCTCTCCCTGCTCTGTGCAAGATTGTGGACCATGCTTGGCATTGCTGATGATGACCAAGTGACCAACTCAGTTATTGTTTTTTCTCTGCTCATGATTTGGATTGTGGATCTGTTTGGTTTTGATTTTTCAAAATCAGCAAGTGTACTTCTTCAGTAATCATCTTAATTAATGAAGATAATAAAGTTGTTACGAGATAAGAGTTTATTATTGTCACGAACGTGATAAATGGCAAGTCCAGGCCTTGTTGTGACTCTGTCCATGTACACTCTGGTGCATGTTATGTTGTTTTGTTCAGTTTAATTGTGATACATGAATGGAGATTTCATTCAAAATCTGATCTACTCTGGCTTCTTTTACGTTACTATGGAAAGGATATGGAACTCTGCGTCTTTTCCCTCGGCCTGAGCTATAGTCTAGCGCTGAAGGAGGGGGGGGGGGAGGGCTCCAGTCTGGCTGTTTGGGGGGGGAAAAATGCTTCGCTCCATCATGCTTTGCTAATTATGGGGCTGTTTGAGTATTATAGTCCAATAGTACTAAA
Source organism: Neltuma alba (assembly GCF_004799145.2). Lineage (NCBI taxonomy): Eukaryota > Viridiplantae > Streptophyta > Magnoliopsida > Fabales > Fabaceae > Neltuma > Neltuma alba. Next base: position 329,470 of record NW_021637378.1, read on the forward strand.
TTTCCCCAAAATCTTCTTTAAATGCAAAGTTATAAGTTGAAACTCTTGAAAATACTTTGGGAGTGTGTAAAAAACCAATGTTTCGATCTAATCCAATCTAACTCGAGATAGTTTGATTCAGTCCATTTTAGTCTAAATAAACTATATAATGAAATTGGACTACACTAGGTCATGTTAGATTGGGTTCTAGACCAAGTGATCAGACTATCTGGATTGGTCTAATCCAATCTAGGTATTTTTTTTATTTTCAATAATTTGTAATTTAAATGTTATCTCTAATTGTTTTTAATGTTGTTAGAGATTCTTATGTATTTAAAAGGCCAATTTTTCGGGAATTTTAGACCAAGCTTTTGATAAACTTTGATTTTCGGCTAGCCTAGCACAAACTCTTCGATATATTTCTTGCTGGAAGTATCCCTGATCTTTTAATATTTTAGGATAAGTTTTATATGATTATAGGTTTTTTTTATTGTCTATCATGTTGAAATCATGCTTTCTATAAAGAAATTAAAAAAAGAAAAAGAAAATTGGAGTTCTCTACTGTCCGGACCAGTCTACTAGTTTGGTAGATCAAGTTCAATCTAACTCGGTCTCAGGTTACTACTAAGCTAGACCAAACAATAGACTACCAAATCCAATCCAATCCAACTAAAAATCAAAATAGACTTTGAGTTAGATTTTGGTCCAATCCTGTTGGTTCATCGTGCAACCCCACTTATAAGTACTGTAGGACTTATAAATTCAAGAAATTCTCTCTCCTAATGTGTTATTTTTTTGGATTGGACTCTCCTTCTAAACTTGTTTCCATCACATAAGTGTGAAAGTTAAGGTTAAAAAAAAGCAGGGATAAAAGAAAATACTTCTAAGTATTTTTTTTTTTGGCCATGGAATAACAATAAGCCATTAAAATTTTCAAAATTCTTGCAATTAGATCTCAAGCTGAATACATTAAAATTTGAAAGCATTTTTTACAGGATCGTGTACTCTCTCTCCCTTTGTCTCGCTGAATTTCCATACTTCGTTGTGAAGGAAGGGTTATGCATTTTTCTATGAAAGCTAGACTGCAGTTACGAATCCAAATGTAAAGGAAAAGTTAATTATAATCTGTATTATCAATATACTAATATCAATAGACTATACGTGAAAATTGCGTCCCGGTTCAAACTCATCCAAAAGTATTCAATAATCAATGCCAGCAGAATTACAATTAGATAATACATTAGTTAGATAAACAAGCTTTCATCCTTCTGACAAAAAAAAAAAAACAAGCTTTCATCAATCTTAGGAGCTTAACCTATCGTCTGGCATCCCAGTGATGCGGTTCTTCTGTACGTGGGAGCTACTAAGTTAAATTACAATCACTGAACTAAACGGGGACTCCCATTGTTACAAAGTACCAGATCATAACTTTCATTATTTAACTTTAAAGGGAATTACTGTATTCAGTTCTTAATATAAGAATTAGTTTGATTTTTAATTTGGGTTTAAATATAAGATTTTAATTTATTTTAGTTTTCATATTTATCTATTTTTTTCTAAAATAGTCATTGTAATAGTTGCACATATTAAATGTTCTATCAAATAATAGTTATAGTTAATGCACATGATTAATTAAAGTATTTTAGAGAAGACAACACCGATTTATCACGAATAATTAATTTAACAAATTTTTTTAATTTATTTATATTAGTCAACTATCTTTCATATTAAAGAACATAGATAGTGACTAGCATCACTCACTATCATAATTTTTTTAGTTGTGCAATTTTACTCGCAGTCTTTTAAATTTGGTGTAATCCCTCCCTTTTTTATTTATTTTAAATAATCATTTTCCTTTTATTCATCTTAATAGGTAAAATTAATAATTTTGGTTCTTTTATCAAATTATTGGCAACTTTCAAGGTAATTGAATTATAGTCACATTAGGAAATTGAAACAATGGAGAAATTGCATCCAAGTTAACAGACCATGCGTAAAATTGCAGCATTAAAAAAATTAAGATGTTGAGTGTAACTCGCAAATAAAATCTTAACGGACTTTTTGTTATAAATAAAAAAGAAATATAAAAAAATAATATAAAATAATAGAGGATTAATAAAAGAGAGTATTTCTCATTTTATTCAAAAGTACTCAGTACATTATACATGACTTCTATTTATAGGCACATCTTTACAATTTTGATAGAATCTGCAGATTACATAATAATAGAATATAATTGTGGAATATAGAGATAATGGGAGATTACATAAATATAGGAGATAACTGGAGATATATGGGTATTCATAAAGACATTATTATATTCATAACACTTTTATCCTTTCTTTAATTATAAATATTAATCCATATACCCATCATATAGTAATTAATTAGGGATGATGTGGCGTTTAGAGATCGGAACAAATCAATAGATGGATTTGGTTGGGTTTGGGGTTGGCTAGAATAGGAATTCGAGAAACACTGGGGGGCACAAGTTGGTTAAGAAAATATGCAATCCTAAAATATGCACTGGTTGGCTATAATAGGCAAACCAAAACTTGATCTCTCAATAGTAATTCCGTGAGTGGTGTCAGGCCAAAAAAAAAAAAGTGAGTGGTGGTATTTTATTTCTATCTAAGTGGCCAGGCATAATTCCATTTCGTTGGCAGTGCATAATCTTAAATTCTCCCCCAATCCTAAATATAAAATCTTTTTTATAGTGTAATTTACACTGTAAAAAGAGTCTTATATTTAGAATCAGAGGAATATTATTTAGTGTGTCACACTAAATATTCTTCAATTTTAAATATAAACTTATTTTATAACGTAATTTATATTATAAAATAAATCTTATATTTAGAAAAGTCATGTCAATCCCATGTCCGAGTGTCTCACACCAAACAAGCCTTAAGTTCCCACCTTCTTGAATTTAGGGATCATGGTCACAATGATAAGCATGGTGGGAAATAATACATCCAATATTTAATATAAGAATTTATTGGATTTTTATGTTAATCTTAAATATGAGACTTTAATCTATTTTGTCATTTATATTTACCTTTTTTTAAAGTAATCCTTATAATAATAGTAGTTCTAGCTAACACACTTGATTAATAAGAATATTTTAAAAAAGATAATATCTATTTATTATTTATCCGGTTCTAAATATAAGACCAATTTAACTACAATATCTATTTAGTGTAACTACAAAATGAGTTTTATATTTAGGATTTAAGAAATATAAATAACCAATTTAACTAATTTCTTAATCTATTTAAATTAATTAACTAGTTTTTATATTAAAATGAGAAGGTAGTAGGAGATACACTATTAAATCTAAGGACCTAATCCCAAATTGTGGGGAAAGAGGAGAAATATTATTAAATCCAAGGACCTAATACAAAAGCGAGTATTAGGGTTTTAAACGATAAGGTTCATGTTGCTCTGTGCACTATATATGCACAGGGGCAGACGCCCACAGGAGAAAGCGCAGCCAAGCGGCTGATTACATTTGAAGGGCTCGTAGCGAAATGTAATAATTCTGGGTTCTATTGGCAATGAGATGTTCCTCTGCCTTTTACATCGTTCCACGAATGTCTTCGATTGGCCTTCTTAATCCCAGATAAGCTTGAAGGTTGGTTTCTTCTGGTGCTTATTCTGATTCATCGGAGGCCCAAACTGATACTGGTAGTTTCGCTGATAAATGCCTGTATCTGATTATCTCGAGGCGTTTACTAGTAACTCTTACCATACATTTCTCACTTATTACTCACTATTTCCTACAATTTTATATCTTTTAACATAAAAGAAAAATGGAGGTTTTTGCTGGAACAATCTCCTTTCAAGCTCTAGTTGATGGCTTCGTGGTTTTAGGTTGAAATAGAGTCATCTTTCCCTCTTTTCTCAACAGTGCTTTGCTTTCTGGGTTCTTCTAATTTTTTTTTATTTTATACGTGCTAAACGATTTTGTGAGGGTCGCATTAAACTTGGACGGATCCGAATCAAGTAGGACAAGAACAGTTCAGTTCTTTTACTTTGTATTCATACTTTTTTCCAGAAGGTTATATGCATAGGATCTTTCCTTAACACCATTCTTGGGGAGGAATTTGGATTAGTTTTGAGGTATTTAGTTCAATACATTGTGCTTGAAGTAGCAATATGTTATCCATTTAGAGGTTTTTGTCATATGCTTTATTAACACAAAGCCAATTAGCAGAGCAAGAGCATCGATTGCAAAATTAAATGGTGCATCTTGCCTTGAAGGTTGGCAAAAGTAGCTAGCGATTCTCCGTGCCTATCAAATTGATTTTCTACTGTTTTGATAATGGCCTCGAACAAGTCGCAACATCTATTTGTGCTTGATCTTACTTGTCATCTACAGGATTGGGTCTAGTGCCAAATTGTGCGTTTCTGAAGTTTTGAAAGATAAATCGAGAAATCAAGAAACAGATTTGAATCAAAAAGACTTTGCTTAAATGATACTAATTGTTAAGTATCAAAGATCAAGCTTGAGCTTCAATTAGGGATAGACAGTTAGATTGAAAAACGACATGCTTTACTCCAATATGTGCAGCCATTTGCACCCCTTTCTCTATAACCAGGCCGGGGCCTAAGACATGAAACTCGATTTTACCAGACAAATTGAACTATGCTGCAGCCGAACAACATTCGCACTCAGACTTACCGGCTTTATTGATGATGAAACAACCATAAGTACTGACCTTGAGCGTCTATGACAGGACAATGACATGTTTGGTCGTTTAGCTTGCCTATCGTCCGGTTAAATGAGCGATCTGGATGAATAGTGATGACCCCGTAACTAAAGACAAAGAAACCAAAATTCAAGTTCTCAATTTTCTTTCTGGTTAGTTAAAATTTTGATAGAATGAACTTTGAGAACCCATTGGAATCAAAACAAATATTAGGAGTTCTTGCAATATTTACAGGATCAAGCATGGTGGAACAGTCTTTCTTGGGGTTCCCTAATTATTATCACACTTCCAGTTTCAGGTTTAACCATGTTTCTTTTCTTCCAGTTAAAACGTTAAATGATACTGCTCCTTAGCTACGCTTTAATGCCTCTCACGATCATTCAGATTAAATGCCTATTTAGTTTCACTACAAATGATGCTCCTTAGAGTCACATCTAAATGCCAAGAAATTGAGACTACTTTTTGGGTCGAGGGAGTTGGGTCGAGGGAGTTGACCCAACTTTAACATGCTGAACTGTTGATAAAAGGATAACCTTAAAGAATCCATAATTCACACGGACGCAAGTTTACAAGGTGATCATGAATTTTTCCTCTTCAGCCTGGCATAGGCCAATAATTTTTCCTCTTCAGCCCGGCATAGACCAATAGATTCAAACCACACCTCAACACGACCATTAAAAACAAAACATTGATTGGGATATGATTTTTCTTTTATTGGAGAGTACAAACAAATTTAGGAAGTGAGAGACAATTTCTTGACGGTTGTAGCCATATGCTTGCCCTGATGCTCAGCAAGGGCAAGCTCTTTATCAGTAGCTTGCCTGGTTCCATCCCCAGCAAAAACCCCAGCACCATAGGGAGACCCTCCTCTAACTGATTCCATTTCAAACATTCCAGCTCCTAATGTATATCCCACTGGAACATATATCATCCCATGATGCGCTAACTGTGTAATTGCCGTCCACCTACAACAGCAACAATAAAAGTTCTTTCTTTAAACAAAACAGTTGATGCATCACGGTTAAAATATCGGTTACAAAAATACCTATATAAATTATCCATTAACAAAATTCTCATATTAGCAGCAAGATTTTAAGTTTATACAAATGATTTGAATTTATGAGAGTGATTGTTATCTTTAATTGAGAGAAAAATTAAATGACAAGCGTTTATTTAAAATAATAAATCATGTTCACTGCTTAAACGACGCGAATGGGACACTTACGCGGTCGTTTCTTGGCCACCGCCCTGTGTGCCGGTACTCACAAAGAAGCCAGCAGGTTTTCCCGCCAGCTTCTGTTCCCTCCATAGCTGCCCCGTCGAATCGAAAAACGCCTTCATCTGCGCCGCCATGCTCCCGAACCTCGTCGGAAACCCGAATATCACCCCATCCGCCTCCACCAATTTCTCCGCCGTTGTCACCGGAACGCTATCGTCCTTCGGCGGCGCCTTCATCATCTCTAGCACTTCCTTGGGTAGCGTCTCTGCCACTCGGTACAACACGCCCTCCACTCCTTCTACCGAATCCACACCTTTCTTTATTTCCCGCGCCAGTGACTCCACGTGACCGTACATTGAGTAATACACTATGAAAACCCTCAGCTTCTTCGTTTCTGCTTCGATCGGCGCTTCTCGGACTGCGATTGTTGTCGTTTCCGTTACTCGCGATTGGGTTTCCATGCTCTCTGAAACTGGATCATTCTTCTTCGAACCATAAATGGGCGCCTTCTTCTTGCTAGGTACACACCCGCCTCCTTTCCCCATTGTTGTGATTTTTTTTACACTGAAGCAGATGTTGTTATCTGAAACTCTTAGATTTATGCTCTGCGACAATAGGACACAGAACGTAGCTTACATATAAAAAAGGAAAGATAAATTACGTAAACAAGCTTGTGTTTGACTTCATATTTATGAGCTGTTAGGATGAATTATGAAGATAATTTAAAATTTGCGCTCATGACGAGAGCGAAACGTGGCATGAATATTGGTCTTAAGAAAACTAGGCAGCCAAAGGAGACAATGGATATGGGCGAAGAATCAAAGAATATGGGATGCGGACTTACATGATGCTTTCAGCAGAAACTATAGAAAATGGAAAACTTCCTTTTCTTTGACAGATTCCAACGAATATATTTTCTTCGAAAATAGTATTATAAATTTGTAGGATATTGCAATACCTCGCTTATTGTCGTTTTCATTGACATATTCAAACATACTTAATTGAAATATGAAATAACTTATTCCAAATATGATATAGCTTTTATGATTTTTAAACTCCTAATTTCCATGCAATTATTGTCTTGTTAAGACCTCTAATTCGCAGACGTAGGATTGTGTAGCAGTACTTATCTATACCTACCCCTCGCCACATCAAACGTAGTTGCTTCCGGGGGACCAAATTTCACCTTAGCAAACCCAAATTTTAAGAAGGAATATGTTGCCTCATCTTTGAACCAGTCCGCATTGCAATTGGTAAATATCTATTCATAAGAATTACTAGCACAAATCAGATTCAATGACGCTGCGTTTAAGCCACTCGATCATGTTAATCCTTGTTGGTTAAGTAGAAATTATCAATGGTACAAATCGGAAGCCTAATTTTCTCTAAGTTAAAGTCTCGTGGTCAACGAAAACTGCATCCCTCACAATGTCATGTCATCGCCGCGCTTTGAAGCAAATACAATTAGAGAATTCATTTTTGAAGCAATTAGCTTAGGAGCGACATCATCATGGATGTCATCAACAGACGACAAAATGATGAAAAATTATTCGTAGTTTTGAAGTTTTCAAATGTCTTGTGAACATAATTAAAGTTGATCGGCCAGTGACAACTGTTTTCTAATCAGAAATCCCGAATGAAAGATCTAAAACGTGTGCTAGTAGCTTCATTTCTCTGTTTTCTTTATGTTTTCGACATTATGTTTGGCGGAGACTGGTGTGTTTAACAGTCAATTGTATTTTAATGTCTAATAATTGCTGGTAATTATTTATGATAAGTTTCGACGATATTGTTACCAGTGGCAAAAGGACAAAAAGAAAAAAGATACTATTTAGACATTGTTGATGTGCGCTTGTATTGTTAGGTTGATGTTTTTCTCGATATTACGAATTATTTTATAAATTTCTCCTCATTAATCTAATGTGCTATTATTTAGCTCTAAGTGCTTAATAGGATTTTGATTTTTTTTAATATTATATCAAAGTACATTTGTACACGATAGGAAATACAGGAAACTATTGTTTGACCATGACGAATATAAATTTTTGTAATAATTGGTAAGTTCATATGTTTTCTGTTCTTATGAATTGGACCGATTCTCTTCGGTTTGCTTAGAAGGTGGGAAAATATTCCGGTTCTTGGCATGTTAAAATTATACTAGTAGTTGCTAGAGATATTTACTTTGTCTTGTAATTTTACATGAATAGATAAATTGCAGCCAAGTCTTAGGTTAAGGAGAAAAATTTGTTTTAAAATGTCTAGTGAACAGGTCAAAGCTTGTGGAGTTAAAAATGGAAATATAGCTCAAATTCGTCACCTCAGTATATTTGTTAAAGTCCAGGAATCGACAGTATGTAATAGCTTAACCACAATCATCTTATTTGGGAATCCAAGTACATAATGCTGCATCTCAAAAACATAGCAAGTGAAATTTGTTCCGTGGTTTTTGCTAATATGTTTAACTTCTTTGTTGTTTGTACTTCTTTATTAGTCTTCTGAGTTTTGACAGCTTGGTGCTGTTATTTTATTCTTTGTTTTACGCTGTGATCGAAGTGCTCCTCGCTTTGCACTGTCTTTGAACAAAATGGGCGTCATATGTGTAGCTTAACTTATTGTAGACATATCTAAGCTTGCCGTGATCATCCACTTACTTCACATTTCCACGAAGAGTTGTTTTTGTCATTGAGCCTGCGCAGAACTTGCACAGAAATACATCCCGCAAGTTCTTCACCAGACAAGGCCAGAATTAGCCAGGAGGAGCCATTGAGCTCAAACAATGAAAAGAGATTTTGACAGAAAATTCTGCACCCCTAGAGGAAAGAACGTTTACTTCATTTAACAGTGGTTCCAATTTCCTAGAAAGAGAACTAAATAGAATTTCATCCTTCCTTGCGTGAACTCTTTCTTGACTTCCATGCTCGTAGGAAACTTCTATTTCGAGAGTGTTGAATTAATGGAGACTTGGATTCTTTCCTCTGGAGCTTCTGGGGCCTCGATATTGATGACAGACAACTAAAAGCGGTTTTCTTCTTATTTTCACGCCCTTCAAAGTTGGGATCCTCTTGAGAGGTCGAAGTTTTGAGGGCATCAGGGAGTAAGCAGTTACATACAGAACCTACAAGGATGACATAGAACAATGAATCAGGTATTGAATTCAAGAATAATTTCTGAGATGCCTGTGATGTGTTTACTGATAGAAAACAATGCAATTGAAAGTTTTAACATTAAAATGGATAGTGTGTGAATGCATGTCTTGTACCTAATCTCGCAAGGCGATTGACCCATTTAGGTATTGAATTTCCTGTGAGCCTTTGGCATATATCCGCACAGAAATGGTTGCAGTTCTTGATCATTAAGTGATAAGTATTACCGTGGTAGTTAGCTGACTGATGCTCCATGAATTCTCTAATCTTGAATGGATTCATATTCGTCGTTCCCATGAATATTGACTTCCTAAACTTGAATCCTGGGCACTGCCGAGGTTCAACCTCAAAGACACCGCTAGTAGGACAATCATGGGCTCCAAAGGAATACTCCACTCCATAGACTGAGGCATTATGACAATTTCAGAAAATATTGATGGCATCCAGATAATTTTTTTTTTTGACATTTAAGTCATAAGGGGAAGAATAGGTGCAACAAAACCTAATTTGAGTGCCCAAGGGTGATATGAGAAATTTTATTTCCAAACAAAGTCTGAAGATGTGATTTAGGGAAAAAGAGAAGTTGCTTATGTGTCAATGATAAATACAAGCACAGACAGGCTACTATAATGAGCTTGACATATGAGCCATGAAAGTCAAAAGCTGGATAGATAGAGGGCTGGAAAGTAAAGCCCTTCCTTTAGGAGTAGAATTATGATGTAAATTCTACCTAGTGTAGTTTGAATCAACATCTTGGTGCATACTTTTGCCAAAAAATAATAATTTTGGAAGTTATTTAAGGAGGCTTTGAATGTTTACTGACCTTCAACCCCAGTGTGAAAAACACCAAGGCCTGCCCAGTACAAGTAACCATTTGCGGGTGTCAAATCATACACATTGAGATAGACAGGAACATTCTCTGGATCGTCGTCAACCGATTTCACCTTTTGGAATATGCAAAAGCGGGGTTCTGACTTTTTAAGGACATGAAGGTGCATAACAGATGGCCAGCCATCGTTCTCTGCTCCGGTTTTCATGCTAAAAATGAACCCGGGAAGCACTCAATACCTATTTCCAATCTGTATATATCAACATGAACACTGAGCATAAATCATCTGCATTAAGTACCATTCAACAGAAAAGAACATAAAAAAAAAAAGAGGCACGAAATTTCTCTGTGAAAATATTCATTGCATCAATCTAGGTTGTGAACCGATAATGATGTGTGCACACTTGAAATATAACATAATGTAAACAGGGAAAAATTATGAATTATTATCATGTTTTCCGTTGTGTCTTAACTTAGATTTTCTAAGGCAACAAAGCCTTAAATCGATCGTCCAAGGAATTTCAGATCAAGCTTTGTAGATAATACAGCAGTAGCCCAATTCCCCTGCGATAACCCTTCCTTAGGAATCATTCCCTGCTTTACTGATTCCTTCATTTCCTTTGTTTATATCAGACAAGAGCAAGAAGACATATCTGGCTTGCATCATGATTTGTTCCACTGCTCTGTGTATAACATTTGAGCTATTTCCTTCAAGGTGCAGACTGCAGGACAAAGGCCCCCAAATATGACTCGCGCAATATTTGATGGATTCATCATCGCAAATATAGATCATTTTAAACAGGAACTTGTTACATATTCTAGGAAGAGCTCAAACCTGTTCCTTGCACATAATCCAGGGGCATAAGATTGCTACTTGTAGATGTAGATGGAGAGAAGGGGGGAGGAAAGCACTTGGAAAATGTATTTTGTAGCAGGGAACTCAATAAACGCGTAAGGGTACATAACAATGATTTGAGCCCCGTCCAATTTGTGGTGGTCGGATCAACTAACTAGTTGCATTTAGAATGAAGCCCCTATTAGCATTACATGTTAACTTTCTCTACTTTTGAATTAGTCCTTTATTGTTATTTAATTTTTTTCCTAGCATTAAGTAATCTTATTGTTTCAATTTAATTTGTTAACTTCGCTTCAAATGTTACTTTCATTTCCTGGTTTCATGTTACTACCTCCGGTATTAATTATAAAATCTTGTTTGTACTCTACTAACAATGTCTTATAATTAGTATTGGAGGTAGTATTTTAATTGGGTGTCTTAGCTTACAAAAAAAAAAAAATCAATGCTGTAACAAAGTCGTTGCTCAAGTCTCTTGTTCCCTTTCAATTTATGTGTCTGCTGTCCCCTCGTACATGAAAATCATCGTTCATATCTTAAGATTACAAATTAGGCACGCTCTCTCTTAAATCTAAATCAGCAGCATAAATGTCAATGACTTTGTCTTCCTCTTGAGGTGGATTTGGAGGAATGCTTTATTATTCATTTCAAAGAACAGGAGATATTCTAACATCCTACATTAATGTGACAACCAAAGTCACAGAAATACAAACAATCCCATTGACAGCCTAGAATCTACAGCCACATGTCTAACATGGAAAGAAGGAATTCTATAAGAACATTGATGGCCAAAAGAGGAAAATTCCTGGGAATGGCAAATAAAAATGGGATTGAAAGGCGAGAGACGAACCTTTGCAATCAAAGGGCGGCCGGAAGAGAGTGGGGTGAATGGTTGTCATGGAGGAGAGACGGCGGTGGCGGTGATCCCAGAATGGAACAATGTGTGTGCTTTGGAGTCACACATTGTCCATTGACCCCTCTCTTCCGACGCCGAGGCCCCAGCACTTCTGAAGTTGGCCCCCGATGTCATGGCATAAACAAGCCATTGCTTCCTCATGAAATTGTGAATTATAAATTATAATTAATTAAACCCCAAAATTTCCCTATAATTTCTCCCCTTCCACTCCAATAAAAGCGTTTTTCAGTTAAAATAAATTACTCCTCCGATTCTTAATATAAGAGCTATTTAACTAATTTTTATTAGATTAAGGAAGTTAGGTAAGTTAGTTAATTATAAGAAATATGACATTTTTTTTCTAAAACACTATAATCATTTTTCTTAATATCTTCTCTTCCTCTTTTACTTGATTATGATTGATGGAGTATCTATGGGAGGAATTTAAGAAAAATTGATAAATATAAGAAATATGTCTTATGTTTAAGACTAAAATTAACTTAATAATTAAGTCCTATACTAAAGACCGGAAGAGTACAATATACAGCACTGTTTACTTCTTTGGTTCTCTTTACTTATTTGGTTCCCTCTCTGTTTTTTTCCCCCCTCGATAAGCTTACCTCTTTGGTTCTCAATGCGACTAATTTTTCTCAATTTGTCACTTTTTTTTTTGGTCCAACAACTTGTGACATTTGGAATTGTAAGTTGATGATTTTTTTCCGCCTGTTAAGTCCATGGAGTATAAAATAAATCGTTTGTAACAAGAAATTTGTAAAACATTTTTTTGAATACAAATAATATAATAAAAATATATATATTTTTTTTTATTAATTTTTAATATATATCGTTTTTTTGGAGAAAAAGACCAAAAAATTACAAATTAACTTGGAAATGACCAGAACGTCCACTGAATTTGCAAAATATTACTTTGGTCACATAAGACCAAATTGACATTATCATGTCAAATGAAAAGATCAAATTACCCTTCATTTTATTTATTGTTTTTAAAATACCAAAGCCCCTACTGGCTGATAATTGGTCACCCAAGCTCTGGCGGTCAAAAACAATTTTTTTGAAAATTTTTACAACTTCAATATAACAATTAACAACTTTTATAATACCATTAACAACTTTAGTATATCAGTTAACAATAGGTTTTTCAGGAAATTTAACAATTGGTCGCTGGAGCTCTGGCGGCCAGAAATAATTTTTTTACAATTTCAGTATAATAGTTAACAACTTTTGTAACGCTATTAACAACTTCAATATATCAGTTAACAATACATTTTTCAAGAAATTCAACAATTGGTCGTCGGAGCTTCGACAGCTAGAAACAATTTTTTTGAAAATTTTTGCAGCTTCAATACAACGGTTAACAACTTTTGTAATGTTATTAACAACTTCAGTATAATAGATAACAACAAGTTTTTTGAAAAATTCAACAAACTCCGGCGGCCGGAAACAATTTTTTTGAAAATTTTTACAACTTCAGTATAACAGTTAACAATTTTTGTAACGCTATTAACAACTTCAGTATATCAGTTAACAACAGGTTTTTGAGTTCGTTAATAGCATTACTAAAGTTGTAAAAATGTTACTTTTTGAATTTCCCGAAAAACCTGTTACTAACTGCTATATTGAAGTTGTTAATAGAATTACAAAAGTTGTTAACCGTTACACTAAAGTTATAAATTTTTTTTAAAAAAAAATAGTTGTTAAAGTTATAAAAATGCCATTTTTTTGAACTTTTAAGAAAACCTGTTGTCAAAAGTCATACCAAAGTTGTTAATAGAGTTACAGAACTTGTTAATGACGTTACTGAAGTTGTAAAAATACTACTTTTTGAATTTTTTGAAAAACTTGTTGTTAATTGTTATATTGAAGTTGTTAATAACATTACAAAAGTTATTAACCGTTATACTGAAGTTATAAAATTTTTAAAAAAATTGTTTTCGGCCATTGGAGCTCTGGCGACCAATTGTTGAATTTCTCAAAAAACCTATTGTTAACTGATATACTGAAATTGTTAATAGTATTACAAAAGTTGTTAACTGTCATACTGAAGTTGTAAAAATTTTCAAAAAAATTGTTTCTAGCCGCCAGAGCTTGTTGAATTTCCTAGAAAACCTATTGTTAACTATTATATTGAAGTTGTTAATAGCGTTACAAAAGTGATTAATTGTTATACTGAAGTTGTAAAAATTTTCAAAAAAATTATTTCTAACCGCCAGAGCTCCGGTAACCAATTATCAACCGATTGCCGACGCTCCGGTGATTGCCGCCGCCGGAGCTTCAGCGACCGGCTGGCCAGTGGAAGTTTTGGTATTTTAAAAACAATAAATAAAACGAAGGGCAATTTAATCTTTTTATTTGACATGATAATATCAATTTGGTCTCATGTGACCAAAATGGCATTTTGTAAATTTAGCAGACGTTCTGGTCATTCTTAAATTAATTTGTCATTTTTTGAATGTTTTGTCTTTTTCCCTTTTCTTTTCTTTTGGGCCAAATTATATATCTCGTTTTCAAACCCGTGGGTCGTTATTCATTAGGCATAGTAATGAGTAGGCTTATATCAGATGGCATGTGAAGACGAGGAATGGCCATTTGTCAAAGTTGTGCCTAACTTCTCTTTCGCGCCACCCAGGTTTCTAATCTATTCACTTTTCTCCCTCCCTCTTTGTATGCCCTTCTTCTTTCTTTCTCTCTCAAGTTGTGAACTAGGTGAGATCCCTAGATTTACTACTTCCTAGCTTCTCTTCTAATTCGTTTTATCGCCAGTTACTCCAAGTTATTGATATTTCCAATTTTGCCTCTTACGTTTCTGCTGCACAATTCAGAAAGGCTTATCCATACTAAGCAGGCTCTTTCGTTTTTTTTTTTGGGACCGAAATACTAGGTAGGCTGAACTTTACTTTTCTAAACATATGAATCTGGATTTTTGTGTTTTCTGTCAGTTAATTCATGTAATTGATTTATCATTTTACACACATTTCAGAGCTGCAAAATACTTATCAGTGGGCGTTAGATAACCATTCTTTTAGAAATATTTGAGAATGTGACCTTCCTTCTCGTTAACTTGTTCTGAGTAGTGTTGGCAAAGTGTCTTTTCTCATATTCTATCACTTCCTTTGTTTATATTTGGCCGCACTAGATTAACTGGAAGGACATTACATTACATTCGCCCCTAAACAAGTTTTGGGACATCATACATGACCATCAGCCTTCAAAATCCATTCAGGAAAGGCTAACAGATATATGACTATGCTAACCACTTCTCGGAAACGATTAATCCCAATGCAAGCTTTAAGCCGGACTCCTTAATTTTGCCCATGTAGGAAAACACACTCGGAAAGGAATGGTAGAGGCAATTCAATGTGACTGCCTTTCTTCTTTGCTAAATGTGGATTTTAATTTTTTCCTCATTTTAGTTTGTTCTTTTTCTTTTCATTCTCTCTTGCATAGTTTACTTTCTTCTAACTATCTCTCATTCTCTAGGCGTTAGATTCAAAAAGAAATCAGTCTTATTGGCGGTACAGAGTTCATGTGAATTTTGAGCTCTGATGGGGACAGAAGAATCCAACAAAAGTACTAAACCCAGCAAAACTATGGTGGTTCAGGATGTCCGTAAATTGCTTTGAATTGTCTCATTTAAATTTCTCTGCCTGCAATATGATGATTTCTAATTCTTATGTTCTCTACCTTTTTTTCTTCATTTCAATTCATATTTTATGACAGGAAACTGAAAACAAACCTTTGCAGCCGCTTTGGTATACTTCTATACAGGTCTCAAAAATTTATGTATTTATTTATTTGCATGGGTTTATATCGATATTTGGTTCCTGTATGTCTGTGCTTCTCATGTGGAAACTATTAACACTCTGAACGACTTTGAAATAGGGATATCATTATCCTATGCCTGCACCAACACCTATTATAAATTCACATGCAGCTGCAGCCGGTTCTTACTATTATCCCCACATTTGGCCAAACCAGGTAGTAATTTGCTTATTCATGATTCTTTCTGCAAATTGCTTGCTTTGATTATTATGAAGGAGCAAATCATGAGATTGCTTTTTCATTGTTTTTAATCATCTGGTGCAGACTTTCTGCAGTCCCCTTAAATATGACCCTCTGCATGATCCCAGCGGGCTCAAGGATCATCCAATTGTTTCCGGGGTAACTTGCTAAATATTCCATGTTATTATGCTTTCTATATTTTTTCTATTTTAATGAAATTCACATGGCCAGTTGCTCTAGAATTATTGTTTCCCCCCTTTTCTTTATGCTAACAGACGAAATTTGGCATTAACCATTACTTGAATTCCATTTTCCTGGAAAGTTTATCTGCTTATATTCGTTGAGTAATGCATATGACAAAGTTAGTTTTTCATTCTGCTCAGGGCTCTGCTTCAACATTTTCAGATAAAGTACAAAGGACTTTCAGTGGAGAGAACGTGGATTTGACAAAAGCATGTGAAGGGAACTTACAACCTAGAAGTTCTGTCCTTAAGGAATTAAGAGAAAATGGAAATGAATCATCAATTTCCAAAAATGAGCAAGATAGAGGGACATGGAGGTACTGTTTGCTTTATTCACCAAGCGTCCTCATCACATTTTTCCAAACTTAATTGCAAATTATCTGTTTATAGTGCTACAAATGGAAGCATGGGATCGTCAGATGAAGGTCATGACACTGACAATGTATGTGAAACTTATTACGTATTTAAATTCAACATACCTCTGAACAAGTAATATATTACCCATCACCAGTTTTGAATTATGATAGACTTTCAAATGTAGTATGAAAAATTGGCCATTCTGCTGTATAGTTCAAGATTTTTAGAATATCTTAACCAGAAGGTTTAATGCTATCCCTCTTCTGCAGGGTTTCCCTTCAAGTAGAGAGCAGCAATGTAACATGATGCTTGCAAATAGTATGTTTGAAATTGATGCATTTTTATTTTTTTGTCATTGAAATATCAGAATACATAGTCTGATGATCATGAAATTTGAACAGGGGACCTTACACAGAATGGGGCTAGAATAGAAAATGGTAATGCAATTCACGTGAACAAAGAATCTGCGTCACAGCAATTTGCGGTGAATTCAAGTGAACCAAATCTGAATTCAGAAACTAACCTCAATACATCTGGGCCAATTCATGGACTTGCAAAACTGGTACTACAAACTTCTCTGGTTTACGTCATTTATTATTGACTTTTAACTGTTACCATAAACTTTTATGGTCTTACTGCCTTGATGGTGAATACTTGGCATTAATGGGATCTCTTGGTCAGATTGCTCTTTTTTTTTTTAAGTCTCAGAAATGCTTTTTTATTTCCTGCTGAGCTGTATATGTTGTGGCAGGAAGAAGATGAAATAAGAAAAGAAAGAAAAAGGCAATTAAATAGGGAATCAGCCAGGAGATCAAGGATGCGTAGGCAGGTATGCATATGTGTTAAATATTGATGGAAGTGGCTTTATTTGTATAGACACATACATCACATATACTCTTGAAAGTCAACTTTTTCAATAAAAAATTATGCCATACTCTGTATTGGGTAATTGATCAAAATGCCAAGCTATTTTTCATTTTCTTTATTGACAATGATTTAGAGCTCTAGCCGCAGCAGTGAAGTTATTTTTCTGAAGAATGAACTTGTAAGTTCAACCTAGTCAACTTCATGCATCTAGAACCGCTGAAACGTTTCTATTTTATTGAGAACATGATGGATTCACAAGTAGTTCACTAGATAGGCAAACAAAAGCTCATTCTGGATGACTACTTTAGAAGTGGTTGCTTTAGCTGTGCTTCTCTCTGTTTCCTTCTGGAAATAGATTATATTTTCATTGAAACACTCTCCATCCTCTTATTGCCGATGTTCCATTAGATAATTTATTATTTCTATTTCTTGACAGCAAGAATGTGATGAGCTACGTAAAATCATGGATGATCTTGTGAAGAAGAATTCCTTGCTGAAGGACAAGCTTGTGAGCCTTTCTGAAGACTGTCTAGAGCTCAATAATGAAAACGACTACATAGAGGTGTGCCATCTAAACCACATCTGTTAGTCATTCGCTCATTAACTAGTGATTCTCAATATGATTGAAGTACATAAGGCCATGCCTCCCTTTCTATCATTCTTTCCGTAAAGAAAAGCTATTCTTTCAAGCACCCTGGGGTTGCTTGTTGCCAGAAAATCAGAGTGTTCTTGTCTTATTTGCGCGAATTGAGCATTCAACGTGCATGAAACACCAATATGCAACCGTAACTTGATTCTATTTGCTCTGTCAGTGGGATTCACTTTGTTTCCGTGTGGAAAAGACGGAAATGAGGATAGATTTCATCCCTTTTTAACTATTTAGAGTTCCGAGTTACATTTACAACTTCCTTCCGTAGCCAAAAATCCCATTACACCAGGTGCTCGAAATTTTCTTTTAAGAGTTCACGATTTGCTATATGGATGTTTAACAGATCTGTAATCTGGACGCCCCCTCGCCAATTTGGTCCGCTTTCTTAACAATGAGGTTCACTTTTTATTTGGAAAATTATTCACAAGGACCAAATTCAGAAACTATTCTTAAGGATCAAAAGACTGAAACATTGAAAATTTACAAGTTTTTGTTATTCTGTTTTGACTTTTGCCAGCTAATCTCTGATATTAGTCATTGGTCTGGCGTATTAACAGGAAGAGATCACCAAGATGTATGGGACAGAATCAATTGCCGATCTTATAGCCATGAGGCCTGGCGGAGTAACTCGTTGAGATATGTTTAGCCACAACCGTTTGCTGATTTCGTAGCCACTAAGTCTACTTAACTCGGTTGATGGTAGAAGCTAACATAACAGTTCACGAAGCAAGTCTAAGAACTTTCTAGAATTCTTCATTTGACATTAGAAGCCAATTTGAACTATATTTAAGTCGTTTTGAGTTATACAGTGTCTCAAAATAACGTTATTGTGAACGAAATCCCACTATCGGAACTTCGAGGAATCAGAGATAATCCTGGGTAAATGGGGTCAACAAGAATGATCAAGGTTAGACCACGACAAGCTCGAGATCTCTTCATTCCGGAATATTTGTTTGGTACGGTACATAAAATGAGATGAAATGTAACGGGTAATAATTTTTAAAATTTAGTAAATGGAAATTATTAAATAATAATCATAAACAATATGAAAATCACCAATATCAATATAGGGATGGCATTATTCGCCATCTTCAATTATATCAATTGACACTTTAATACGCGGAGCATTTCTAAATCCATATCCATATGACTTAATTGATGTGTACTTTATCTGACTAAAAACATTATATGGCTATGGGTTATACATTTGAATTAAAGACCTACCTATAATAAGTCTCAATTCTTTAAAAGTTTCTCCTCTGTATTGCGTAATTTTTTTAAAAAAATTTGATTGGTCGAAATATTCTCGGCAAATGCCAATATCTTGTGTGTAAGGGGCGGGATGAAAAAAGATTTTTTTCTTTTTAAAAAAATACATCTCAATACAGAATTAGACATAAATAAATAAGTTCAAAATCATTCTTATAAGGTGGTAAACCAAGATTCGGATCTCTATTAGGAGAGGTGTCCATATTTAGTACTTGACAGTGTTTCAAATAGGATTACTTTTAATAAGAGGATACCTATATTTTAGAGAGAAAAAAAGAGTCAAAAATCACTCAAAAAAACATTCGTTATTACTCTCTCTCTCTCTCAGCCGGCCCCTCGTAATTAGTCTTGCACGTGGTAACTGATATACATAGCGCGCGCGCGCGCGCGGGGATGTGAGTGAGAGGACCGAACCATTATGTTTGAGAGAACCTTAAATAACCAAAACGGACGTGGTGTGCGGAGAAGATTGAAACGAATATTCTTTAAAAACAATATCTCCTTTAGACCATTGGCATGAAATGAGGTTTAGGATTCAGGCTCTCGTAAAAAAAAAGAAAAGAAAAGAAAAAAAAAAGGTTCAGTTTAACGCGATGCTAGGACTTTGAAGCTACGCCAAAGAATTACCTTTCTTGCCAGCACCCAACAAAAAGAAGAGCCAAATTATATAACCCATTGTGCTCATAAAAAAGATTTGTTTTAACCTACATATGTGATTTAAACGATCCTCTGTAAACTCGTTTGGAAAAATGGAAACTGCAGAACGAATCAGTCAAGAGGCCAGAAGAGAGTGCCTAACCTGCGGAAAAGTAATATCACCATTCAGAACCTTCAGGAAAAGGCCTTAGAGCATCTTGCTTTCCATTGACATAGTATTCAACTATTGCTCTCATTCGGGGAAGCTTGTCTGGGTGATAATTTACATGAATAATCACTGGTTTAATTTTGCTGAGTTTAGCATCATTCCTCACAGTCTTGAACAGAACCTTGCTGTTCATAAAGAGATATATATTCATAGTTCTTCTGGCCGCATGAAGCCCAATATAGCCAGGATATGACGGTTTAAACAGTTCCTCATTGAAAACAGCTTGGTCCCAAGAATTTGGCGCCATGGAAAGTCGAATTGCCACACGATCCAAAAGCTCAATTGAAGGGATTGTTGGTCTGATATAGAAGAAACCAGAATTGTAAACCCATATCCTCATAGTATGAGCATATCTCGCCCAACCCATTGCAGGTTCATCGAACACATGATTAAATCCGTAAGCTGTCATGTTATCATGACCATCGCTCATGGACTCTACATCTGAATCTCGGAACAGATGATCAAAAGGGTTCTGTAAATATACAATGTCAACATCTGACAGAAGAACACTATACCCCAACTGTAGAAATTCTCTTAGGATACGAAATTTAAGCCCGGAAACAGCATGATTGCTTCCAGTTCTTCCAATAGAATCAATATTTTCATCCGGGTCTCTCTTGTACACTGGAACTTGACTTGATTCACAAAACTTGGCAGTTTCTTCATCCAGAGCAACCACAAGATAATTGGGTATACCAACTCTCTTAATGTTGGCAAACCAGACCTCCAGCATTTCCATCACATTGGAGTTTGCAACTGCCACTATAAGTTCTCTATGAACTGCAACTTTCTCCAATATCTTTGCCAATCTTGGGTTCACGGATTCATCAGGAACTACCGGAGGGTTGGTTCTTAATCCCTTGACAGTACCAAAAGGCCCAGCTTTACGCTGTTTACCCAATGTAAGAAACTGCTTATGAGCCTGATCTTTCCCTTGCTCTGCAAGCCGAAGCCTTTCGGTCAATTCCCTTACTTGTTTCTTCAGCTCAGAATTTTTCTCTGATGCCGCAACTAACTCTGATTTCAACATGCTGATCCGGTCTGATGATTCACAAGCAGCTGAATTTGTCTGCCAAATTAACCATTGTAAATTTGAAGCTCGTAATGCTATGGAGCACTCTTTGTGCCATACAAAACATATATAACGCAGAACTCCATTTCACACCAAAACCACATAGAGAACTATAAAACACCAAGACACAGAAAGAAAGTATATATATAAGCGAACCACGATTAACTCTTGAACATGTGTGGGCTGCTTTAAAATATTAGCTCCAGCCATCAACTATATTTAACACGACGTCCAGACTCCAAAGTTATTCTTCAGAAATAACAACCAATCCAGTTTTTTTCTTTTCATTTTCAAGTGATTACTAATATTGAGAGTAAAACTTTGTAGGCCTGACAGAGGAATCCGAAATAGAATTAATGAGGATCAGAATCAGCAAGATTGACAATTCACAATATTGATACAGCAACAATTAGTCAGAACAGAGTAATTTACAGTCAATGCTTAACATCTCCATTTGTCATCCAAGGGACATCAGATGATGGTGACAATGTTAATACAAAGAAAATCATTGAAGAGAAGATATGGAAGAATCAGATAACCATAAAGTTCGAAAAAGAAAGAGAAAAACAGAGGCTGCATTCATTATAAATGCCGAACCTGGGTCTCATATGCTGCGGTACCATGACTGCGATTAGGGGCATTGTTCAAAACGAAGAGCCTATTGGGGAATAAGAAAGCGAAGACACAACCAATAACGACTCCGATCGCTACAGCGATTAAGACTCTTGATTTGCGCAGAGACTGAGTATCGTTCCTCATCAATGGCCCTTCTCTCGGGCCAATCATGACGGCGTCTCTTCCACTTTAAGTCTATTTCAATCTGAGGTTCGGATTCAGGATTGAAGAACGGAAGAATCAAGGATGTGTCGAAGGCATTATAAGCTGATTCCCACAGCGACCGTCGTCTAACAATCGAGCTCTGATCAAAGCTTTGATGGAGACAATAATGGAAGACTTAAGGTTCACTGAATTATGAAGAACTTCCTGAGTGAATGAATGGTGGCAATGCAGAAAATACAAACAACTAAACAAATTTTGAAAGAGGAAGTAGCAGGTAGGCAAATGGTCATTGATCCCGAATGAGGAAACAAAAGGAATTTTTTTTTTGGCCGGCAGGAAAGAAAATCAGGTACTTTACCATATACGGGAAATGGGAATCATAAACATAAATATGATGCTTGTTGTTTTTTCTTTTTTGACCGGCAAACATAAATAAGATGCGTGGGAGGGAGTTACTGGTTTTTTTTATTACCTCCTGTCTTAATTATAAAAGTTAGTTGACTAATTTGAGGAGATTAAGGAAGTAAGTTAAGTTAGTTATTTATCCTAAATATGTGTTATTTTTTCTAAAATATCCTTACTAATCAAGTGTATTGATTAGAACTATCATTGTTAGAAAGACTATTTTAGAAAAAATGTATAAATATGATAGACAAATTGGATTGGGGTCTTATATTTATGATCAAAATAAAAATCAAACAGGGTCTTATATTAAGGATCGGAGGTAGTAATACTTTTAATTATTCCTCCAATCCTAAAGGTCCACGAAAAAAATTCCTCTAATAAGTCCCAAAAAGAAATATAAGTTTGCTTAGATAGTATCCAGAGTATTTAATTTTTTTTCTTTTATATTTTGCCATTATCAAATATCATGAATAATTAATGTAGTATTTAACTTTTAATAAAAGTAATTTGAGAAAATATTACAACCTTTTACGTATTTAAATATTTAATGAACCAACTTTTATTTAAGTACTCATAAACTTATATTATGGCTATATTATGGTTTTGTTTTTTATTTTAAGGTAAACTACATAAAAAATTTCTAAATTTTGAACTAGGTACAAATAATTGTTCTAATATTTTAAAACTTAAGAGAAACAATTAACAAACACACCTAAACTTTTAGCTATGTATAGGTAAGTCTCAACCATAAATTATATGCCCCTTAAATTATATATATATTTATATACAATCTCCTCAAACTGTAAAATTTAAATTACATACATTTAATATTGATTCATCTTCCCATCCTATTCTTTCTATCTCCGTAGTCAGTCTGGCTGCATACTCCTTCTGGATGAGTTCTGTGGCAAGCTGACGGATTCTGCTACTTCTTCTCTTCCGAAAGAACTTATTCTTCTAAGAGCGGATATTTCAAAGAGAGCACCGGATCTTGCATGAATGTGCACATTCGATTTGTTCACATCTTGAATATGACCCTTTGCCATAGACCAATTGCCAGAGATTGGCTAGCATGAGGACAGATAGGCTAAAGAGAGGTTAGCCCTAGCTAGTGTTAGAGAGCTTGCTGGATGAGAGCTGACTAGACTGAGTTCCACTTCCATACTCCAGTTTACAGAGGGCTAATGGCTGGCTTGTTGGTTTAGTATAAAACTATAAAGGCATAAAATCTCTTATTTTCTATATTTATAGATTCATATAGCGTTCCTGACTTATAACATTTGAATTTCTCAAAACATTTTAAATTGTAAACGGGTATGGCTTTAACTTCATTCATTTTGACAAGGATAAAATCAATGGGAAGAGGTGATTCATGTTCAAGAGAGCAGCTTTGCAGGGAAGTGAGTCATTACTTTCTATGCCTATACCGGCAGTAAAAAGTCAATAGTTAGTCGCCTCCTTTAAATTTTAATATATGTGCAGATAAATAATAAGAAAAATTACTAATAAAAGAGTCATTTGTATAAGGAAAAACCATATTGGAGATACTTATACTTTTTTTCAATTTTCAATTTGGTACCTATGTGTTTTTTGTTCTTAACTAAATCTTTAATTTTGCTCTATTAACATCATTAATCCTTATGTAGAGACTAAAAATATCAATAGAACAAAGTTATAAGAGCTAATGCTGCTAAAAAGATAAAATTAAATGTTTAATTAAAGGGGAAAAAACATATAGGTACCAAATTAAAAATTGAGAGAAAGTATAGGTACCTTCAATATGGTTTTCTCTTTGTATAAATATAAAAATTTATGGGATTCTTTATAATCTTTTAGAGTTTGAGAAGTTTTTGTTCCCCCGCTTGAGAGTTTGGGAAAGTTATTTGTACATAACTTCGTGATACTTACGTATAATTTTACTTTCATTTTAATTTTATTCTTTTATTAGGTGTACTGCTAAGATTAGGCTAGAGTTGTTATTGTTCATCTCTATTTTCTGGTTACCTTTTTTGTTTGATTTATTATCTTATGCTGAAAAGAAAAATTAGGAGGAAGGAAAATATGAAGAGAAAAAATAGAGAAAAAAAATTAGAAAGAAAATGTTATCATCCATCTTCTTGTTTGGATAGAGAGAAAAAAATAAAAAGGAAAGAAAATAAGTAAATATCTAAATTACTAAAATATTCTTATCAAAATATATCATATTTAAAATTAAATCAAATCAAATATTGTAATGAAAAATTTTACTAACATTAGCATCATCAAATAATTTAAAATCAAGTTATTTGGTTTATATATATTTTCATATTATTATATTTTAAAACCAAATTATTCAATAAAAATATTGTTTTAAGATAAAAATAAAAGTGAATAACTTTAAAATTTTTTTAAATACAATACAAAATAAAATATGGAGAGGAAGAACTCAAAAAAGCACCAAAGGAGGGGCAATCACAAAAATTTTGTTTTCCTTCCCAAATCTCTCTAAATGAGACATGAGTCTCACTTAATCCCCTCTCAACTTTTTCTTCCTCCCTCGTTTTCTGTCTTATCCAAGTAGGGAAAAACTTATTTCTCCTCCTGTTTTTCTCTCTAGTTGCCTTTCTCCTAATTTTCTCTAAGTTAAGCTTCATGAAAGGTTTAACTATTAAATTCAAAACCAAAATTTCCATTTTATTTTTAAGTAATTAAGTTGTCTATTTATTTTGAAAAACATTGACTTAATAAAATTTAATGTTTATATTTCATCTTAACCATTTAATCTTAAATATTGAACATAAAATATAAGAGTGTTTGATCTAGTATGGCACATAAGAAAGATTGTGTTTTTTGAACAATAAGAAGGCAGAATCGCTCAATTAGACAGGAATAAAGTTATTAGGCCAAAAAATGGACGGGAATAAAGTTAAAAGTTAGAATTCATTTTCAACAGATTAAAGCAAAGATTACTAGATCAGCGGTCAAAAAGTAGTTAAAAACCAAATATTCCTTTCTTGCTTTTGTTGTATAAGTATTTAGTAATTGATCTTATTTGTTATGGCATAGAGCTAATTAATTACAGTAATTCAAGCATCATTAAATTAAAATGGGAGATGATTCTGTAATTTTTTTCCAAAATTGGCAAAGTTTGATGAGGCTAATTGGTAACTCTATGCTTTGATTCTTTATTTCAAATCCCCATTCTTTATTTCCTTCTTTTTTTATTCGAAGTTTTAATCAGGCTCTGTCCAATTTTTTAATTTAAATATTTTGAACGTGAGAAACTTCTGCCCATTTTTTGATTAAGACACTTCTTTTCATTTCAATATTTCGTGCCTGCGTAAAAATTATTATAATTTAATAAGAAGCCATACACTTGTAGCTATTCCGTTGGCCGACAAACTAACCGAACAAAGAGTAAATTTGGTCCATAATATTTAATCTCTAGATCAGTAAGGCATTTTGAACTTTGAATACTTAGAACTAGGCGTGGCGGCGTGGCCTTTTTGGTCAAAACAAAAAACTAGGCACGCCCTTTCTCAGTTAAGTGGCTGGCTCTGTGGAAGGGCATTGACGCAACAAAACAAATAATGATAACACCTAACATCGAACACTTGTTCCGATTACTATGTACATCACTAAATATTTCATCATGTCCGTCTTCTTATATACTGCAGCGGAGCAGAAGCTCGAGAATCACAAAAAGAAAAATCAGAAAAAAGAGACTGAAAACTCAACCCCACAAGCAATCTTACACTTTGATTTTCTCACGTAAGCTGTCTATAGAGAAATGCCTTAATCGTCTTCTGATTCTGAATTCTCAATCTCCCTCTTCAGGCTTCGATTTTCTTGCCTTCCAACTGGCCGAACGGGAGGCCTAATCATTTCACTAGCTGGTACAAAAAACAATGAAATGAGCAATTAAGCGTACGGATTAATTGGCTGATGAACGCTACAATTACAACCAAAGTATTTCAACTAAAAAAAACCGTAGCCCTAATGCGCCAAACTGGGCAATTCGTTTTACAAAAGCTTCAAGATAGAGAACTCCGGATAAGCACTTACGCAATGGAGAGAAGAAAGATGGCAAATTCAGAGGGGCTTGCATGCATACCTGTAACTACAGCTTTTGTTACAAGTGACCTTGCGAGCAGAAATTCAGCTTGGTGTGCACTAATAAATTTACTCTGCAATGTCAACAAGAACTGATCGGTACAGGTCTATATACTGATATGCTATAAGCAGCAAGGAAAAAGGGAGCATATCTTCAAGTAAAGCCTATTAGACTAGAGATGCCAATTTGGCGAGCCAAAACCACTTAATTAGCTCAGTATTAAGTATTGCGAGGTGTGGTGAACACAAGACTAGGATAAACAATCATCAAAAGCAGTATAGCACCCTAATTTTCAATGGCAATTGGAGAAGAAGACTAAGATAAAGCACTGTATTTCCACCAATAATGAAATGAAATGAACTCTCACCATTTCACCATATAAAAATTCCATAACCTGATCCATTCTAGCTTGATGCTTCAGCAAAAATGGACGCATGTGACTCTCATACAGTTGTCTCGCTCCCTGTTGAACAGCAATAGTAAGATTTGCTTATTCAATTATTATTAATCTCTAATGTCACATCAATTAAACATTGTGGCAAACAATCATCAAAAGCAGTGTAGTAAAGATTATCTAGAGAGCTTACATTGAGAGTGGGAAGCTGAAGCCAAACAAGAAATGCAAATTTCATATGGTAATAAAGTGGGATCCTGATGAAACACAGCACAGCAGCCTAATCAGATCGAAATATCTCTTGTATAATGTCAAATGAAACAAATCAAGCAAATAGCGCAAATTACGCTTTCCTGCCCTTAGTTTTATTGAAGTTACAGGAAGATCCCTATTTTCATAACATATACGTAAGTCTAATTTTGTTGATTTTTCACTAAAATATCCTCCATTAGCCTAAATACATATTGAAGCATTTGCAAGAAATTATTTCAAAATATGAAAAAGTATGCTGTCATCATTGTTCCTCCCCAAATTATTTCAAAGTATGCGTAGGTAAGAATGAAAAAGGAATTTTATTCTATTTTCATTGAATTTAATAAAGCCTTAAAACTGATACTTCCTGCATGAAAAGATGGTTTGAAGTATTTCCTTTCTTCTCTTTTACCCAACTAATTAGTTTATAATTAATTGTTGCAAATAAAAAATTTCCACCTCTGCAAGACTCTTCAATGTACATGTTCAAACTTGATTTGCCAGTGAACCAGATCAACTCTCCCAAGATATCAAATACATTTGAAAAGGATATTTTGGTAACAAAAAAGAATACTTAGGTTAATGGAGGTATTATAATAAAATAATCAAAATTGGACCGAAGTATAGTAAAAAAATTTAATTTCACAGGATGAAATATGCACTTAGTGCAGGCAGAACTTGACTATTACCAGGAAAGTACTTTTTCTGCAAATATTTCTGCTATGCTAAAAGATCCATAAGCTGCAAATCACAATAGAGATAAGTCCATATTAAAAAAAGGCAGTATAAAGCTATCACAATCATCAAAAGTCAACACGAAAAGCATGTAGGAAAATTCAACTTCAGGAAGCTAAAGGTCTGCTTCTGCATGACGATAATAAATTTGCACAACAAAACCATTTTCTATTTACCCTGTAGTCCTTTACATATGATTGCTCAAATGTACCAGGAAATCAAAATCAAACAACAAGGAAGTAAAAGATTTGAATAGTGTGTAAATATTCTATGATAACTTCAAAATAGTTCCGCAAGTGATTCAGCAGAAGTTGAGAGACGTTAAAGGAAAAGTGAATAAACTTGTTTCAAGACGTTTATTCTATATCACAAAGGTATTAACTACATCACTGAAATTGGCAACCAAGGACTTGGGAGAACAATGAAACTAGTCAGGAACACAATTAGTGATCAGATGCCATCTTTCTTGTAAGAGGCGTGAGAAATGCAGGAGATCGTGAAATGTAGGGAGAAACAAGTACATCCAATTGATGCACCAAATAAATGGACAAATCAACAAGGACCTTAATAATGAAAATGATGCTGAACGAAAATTATAACCTGCCCAGTAAGTCAGCCACCTTTGTTGCTCATTTTGATCTTTGTTCTCAATAGCTTTAAATGTAGAGTAAACAGGAAGCGCAAGCCCCACAGAACAGCTATAAAACCATGTAAAAACAAAATTAGTGAATATAGTTATGGATCTAATTTCTGAAAAAGGAGAATAAAATCCTTATCAGCCATCACATTTTGATTAAAAACCTGGACAACCTAAACGATACTTTCTTTGCAAAATTCAATACTAAACACCACAAAGACAAAAAATTTCAAAAGGAGAGGAAACATGACACATTTTGAGGTAAAAATCTCCAAATATATGCATACCATGCAGTGCGAAGAACAATTTTAGAACCAAGAGGGGAGAGGAGCAGTTGCAACCCAACCTATGTAAGAAAAAAACCAACGTTAGATGTCAGAGTAAGAACATTTTAGCACATATAACCCTACGTAAGAAAGCAGTTGCACTCGCAACACAATTTGGTCAAATCAGTTATGACTATGACCGACCTTTACATCATGCCATGCCTTCCAGAAAACAAATCAATATATTACATGAGACGGTCAAGTTTTCATATGGTGCTCCAAGAGTTTATAATTTGAGGTTTGAATGGGCATTAAATGTTATTGCGAACCTTTGAATCATTTTATCTTTCTCCTTATCCTCTAGTAATCAAAATGCATAGGATGCTCTCTTAGCTGTTTCAAACATGCTGATCATACTTCCCGCTACGACCTAAGGAACTTGCAGCAGCACTTCTTTTCCTTCTTTAATGAAGTGGCAAATACAATCAACCAATGATGTCTATTACTGTGCCCTCTGAAAGTTTTCAGGGGAAAGATCTATGAAAGATAATACACCCTTCCACCGCAAAACTAGTTTGAGAACAACAGGAAGATTAATTCTCAGACAGTCCCGATTACAATCTAATGAATTATCACCACCAACCACGAAGAGGAGTTCACTCTATCATCAAGAAAGAATAGATATATCTGGAATTGTAGAAAAAATTCCTCCGATATCAAATAATGGCTTTTCAAAACCGAAAGATATATAAAAAAGATAAGTGTAATCGCTTACCTCGCCTGGCACCGGAAAAGCCATGGGAGAGAATTGCGCGCAGAGATTGAATCACGGGGGGGTCGCTTCTGCCGTTTCTCTGTGCCGTGATTCGCAAGATGATTTTTAATTTTCTGGAAAGAGGCAAAATAGTGTAAATAGATATTTTCAAGGGAAAATCCCAGAAAAGCCCTTAGAATATACAAAATTTCAGATTGGATCCTTAAATTTCGAAAATGACAGAATTGGTCATTGACCCAATCTGTCATTTGTAAAATTAAGACGAATTGACAATTTTGCCCCTAGCTAAACAAAGTGAGTAATTATTCTCAAAACAAATCTAAGTGACGCTTATACTGTTCTAGTGATTACAAGATTAGTTGTAGTTAATAATAAGGTACCTGACAATAATAAGATACCTGACTATACAAAATAAGTAGTTATTCTCTACACAAATCTAGGTAATACTTACATTGTTCAAGTGATTACAACATTAGTTGTAGTTAATAGCAAGACACCTGACTATGAAAAAGTGAGTAGTTATTCGCTACATGAATCTAGGCAACACCTAAACCCTTATGGTGATTCCTTAAATCATTATAGTGAATAAATGCAAATGAGGGCAAAATTGTCAATTCGCCTTAATTTCACAAATGACAGATTGGGTCAATGACTCATTCTGTCATTTTGGAAATTTAAGGACCCAATCTGAAATTTCTCATATTCCAAGGTCTTTTTTTGGGATTTTCCCTATTTTCAATTTCTTTTTCTGTTTTTTTCCCCCAAACCTAACGATGACCAAACCATTCTCCCATGAAAAAAATTGCTCGGACAAACCTCACAGGCCCAACGGCCTTCATACAGGAAAAGAGGTCCTATGGACCAAAAAGGCCTAATTGTATTTTGGATTGGTCTAAACTCTCGGCCCATTGAGAGCCCAATAAAAGTACTTATTGTCCGGCCTAACAGCCCGGTCAACTTGCTTAAGGAACTAGTTGGATTAGCAATAATAAACACTTATAAGCACGTTTTAGGTACATTAAAATAAAACTCTTTTATATACTTATCTCGTATTCTGTAAATCACTAATAAAAAGTTATTTATAAACTATTCCAAACAGACTATAAAATTGAAAATTTTTACATCCAATGATAAAATTACTAATGCCTTCATTGTGAATATAATATATTTTTACATAACGCACCTACGAAGAAAAATAATTAGTTCATGCTACTCTGGACCTTATTATAAATTACTTGTAAGGTATTTTATGATCATTTTCTAATTTTATTCGTATTTAATTTTTGTTGAATGGGAAGAAAGATGAGAGAGGTGCACAAATGACTTGTAACTATAAAAAGAGAAAGAACTTTAATAAGAATAAATTAAAAAAAATCAATTTAATATATTCCTTAGACCTTAATATATGAGAATGTTACAAGTAATTTATAATAAGGACTTAAATGATACATTAAGAATTGAATATGGTAATTAATTTTAATATACTTTTATAGAGGCATTATAGACCCAAAAAAATACAGTAATTATTCTTAAAAATTTATAAAGTGTCTTATAGTAATATTAAAACATGAAAATTCTAAAACAGACCTTACATTATATTATTTGAAGCGGATGCAGTAGTGCTAGAATAGAGTTTCAATTGAAAAAGTTGCATCACTCGAGGCCTGCATGAAGCCTGATGAGTGAATAAAAAATAGAGTACTAAATATTATTGAGGTGAGAATTTAATATAAATATAAATATATGAAGAAAGATTAATTAGTTGGGGGAGAAGGGAAACCAGTATAGTATTCTATTTCTAGGATGGCACAAACAAAGTGAGACCAGCCTGGAATTGAGAGAAGCGAAACAACTCACTCTCCCAAAAACACAGTTGACTCTTTAATTTTGTATTTTTCCTATTTTTAATATAATACCTGTTTAAATAATTTAATTAGATTATGAAAGTTAGGAAAACTAATTAATTATAAGAAATATGACATATTTTTTTCTAAAATACCATAATATTTTTTTTTAATATTCTTCCTCCCTCTCATACTTGATCATAGTTGAGAGAGTATCGATAAGGATAACTTAGAAAAAACTGATAAATGTGATAAATAGATCTTATATTTAGGATCAATATTATCTCAGTAATTATATCATACTCCTCCGGTCCTTAATATATGACCCAATTGTTGAGTTAGTTTTGGTCCTAAATATAAGACTCATTTTTTATATTTATCAATTTTCTCTAAATTACTCCCATGGATACTCTCTCAGCCATAATCAAGTAGAAGAGGAAGATGGAGTATTAAGAAAGATGATTTTGGTATTTTAGGAAAAACGTGTCACATTTCTTACAATTAACTAACTTACCTAACTTCCTTAATCTAATCAAATTAGTTAAATAGATCTTATATTAAGAATCGGATCAGTATATTAAGGACCAGAGGAGTATTAATATTTAGATTAGATGCTAATTAATTAGTCATTAGCTCCGCACGACTAGGACTTCCCACGCAGTTAAAACCTTAAAAATCAAACTCCTCCATGTGGTTTGGTTCCCGGCGGCCGAGTTCATGGGGTTTAAAAATTACTCATAGGAGACTCTATTTCAAGTAATGTTATTAATTAATAATCCACACAACTTTGTTCTTGCTAAGCAATTATGTTGCATGGCTGTCCCACGTGTTAATATTTAAGATAGTTAAGCCTTTCGATCTTTTGAATTAGCCTCACATCCTGTTCACAATTATGTGTTGTCCTGATAATATTCATTGATATATATATATATATATATATAGCTATAGAATTAAATAATATGTGGATTCTAAATAGATGTTAATTTTCTTAATATATACGTGCTCATATATTTTTCTGTTTTCTCTCATCATTCTAAACCGAAGGATGAATAATACTTTTTTATGGTTTTCTTTTTTCTTCATTTTTCTGAGTAAGATATTGTGCATGCGGAGAGAATTATAATCAGACACTCCTTTTTGTAGGTCAAGAAGTGGGAGGAAAGTTATGAAAGAAGGGGAGTAATTGGAGGAGGATGGGGTCATAACGCAATTATTAAAGATGATATGATGATAATGATGCCTGCTTTTTTGTTTTTTGGACTGAGATGCCTGCTTTGATTTGTTTCTATTAGGCTATCAAAGCAAAAAAGTAAAAACCACGTGAGATTGACTAGTAATAAATTGCATGCCCCCTCCTTTTCATGTGCTAGTCCCACAACTATTTTCAAATTAACATGCAAGCCCCCATACCCAATATCAAAATTTTCAGGATTGATCTTATTGAGATATAAAATACGCTCAACAATTAATTAATCACTTAATTAAACAATAAAGTTATTGGTAGGGCTGGTATGATGTCCTAAATACACATTCCATTTTAATTTTCTATAAATGGTACTCTTTCGGTCTTTAATATATGACCCATTTAACTAATTTGATTAGATCAAGAAAATTAGGTAAGTTAGTTAATTATAAGAAATGTGACACGTTTTTCCTAAAATACCATAATCATCTTTCTTAATGTCCCCTCTCCCTCTTCTACTTGATTATGGTTGAAGGAGTATCCATAGGGGTAATTTAGAGAAAATTGATAAATATGAGAAATGGGTCTTATATTTAGACCAAAACTAACTTAACAATTGGGTCCTATATTAAGGACCGGAGGAGTAAATATTTGAGATACATGCAGTCATATAATGTATCAACATTTTTTCAACAATATTTGGATTGGAGGTGTGCTAGTAAGAAATACTTCAAATACTATAAGTCCTGTTTGATATGAAGCATTAAAAATAAGAAACGAGTATTAGGATTGGGATTAACAAAATCTATTAAAAGAATGTTTAACACAAGAGATTGTTTATCACATGAGATTGGACAAACCAATGTATGTGGGATTAAAAAATATCATGGGAAAAAAATATTACTCTCCAAATTTACTTCTATGGGTTTGTTTAATTCCATATAACAAGTAACTACTCATGTTAAATACTTTTGTTAGTATTTTTTTTTTAATTGTAATTCTAATTTCTATCTTTTATTTTTAATACCTCATACCAACTACGACCATAGAGTTATCTGAGAAAGAGTAGGGGAAAAAATAAAGACAGCATTTAATGAAATTATTAAATGTAAACTTTGCTATGTTTAGATGGAGGGAGAAGTTGAAGGAAAATAGGGAGAATATTTGCTCCCCACCAAGTAAAGTCATTATCCACCTCACACCCCACAGAAAAAAGTGTCCTGTATTTTGAGACCTCCCCATATTGACCAATGAGTTGAAGACCTCATATTGTCTTGTGGGGATAATATATATCTTCCTCAAATAAACAGACAAAAAAAAAAGGTACTTTCATTTATGTCCCCACACAAAGACATTATTAGTAATAGTGTGTGTGTACATGATTTCCTCAAAACATCGTTAGCATAAGCAACTTGATTAATATGATCTGAATCTGGCTCCTGTTAATGCACAACTACGTACTAGTGGATCTCTACTACTTTTTCCCCCAACCTAATTATTTCCTATCGTTTCTCTTTTTAATGTTTTCGAAAATAGTACATATGAATTTGAGGAATAATTGACATTTGACACTTTACAATAATTCGTCATTACACAATGTAATTTTTGTTCAACCAATCAAGTATTTGAATTAAAATTATATATTATCATCTTAATTTCCATACACAATAGAAAATTAAGAAAATGGGCCATAATCAATAACCAAATAAATTAGTTTTTTTAATATTAAAGGACAATTGGAAAAAAAATATCCCCGTCAAAAATTTTACTCCGAATGCTGGTACTACAAATTTTGCATAATACTAGTATCTTCTGTGTATAAAAAAATTATTAGGTCTTTCTTACCAATAAAATTTTTAGTAGATGATTTTTTTCCCATTTTCTCTTGATTTTAATTATATATATATATATATTCACAAAGCGACAGAACATTTCGTATCATAATGTCAAATTATGATGATCAACATCATGTGTGTGTAATTAATAAGACAAATTATGTTCCAATGTGAATGAATAAATTAAAAACTATGGCGTATGCGGACCACACTGGCTTTCTTGGTCACTTTTGGTTGTTATTGATTGGAAAACAATGTTGCAATGAAGAGGCATCTGGTTCACCAATTAATAAGAATGAAATAATTAATGATTAATGATTGGATCGACATGCAAATAGACCAACTTGCATGCCAGCTAAAACAAAGTTCAATAATTTCTTTGAAGCGACCTGAGGCAAACAAGTTGCATCCAATCTATGATGGACGTAAGAGAATGAGATATTTCAAAGTCTTTAATTAGATTTCATTTTCCTAATTATGCTTCCATCTTCGTTCTGTATGGATAGTTTATGGGTAGTTAAGTTGGTTAAAGTTAAAATTAATTAATTAATTAAGATAAGATCACCAAAGATATTATCGAACAAAACCAGCTTTATCAAATGAATTTTAATTATCCTCAACTTGTCACCCAAAGAAAACTTTTTTTTTAAGGAACTGTGTGTGTACTTTTCAAACTTGTCCCTTTCATCCTTGCTTTCCAGCAATATTTATCAAAGGAGATAACTCAATACGCTATCCTTTACTTTTTTTTTTCAAAAAAAAACAAATAGTTTATCGCACAATATAATTTTTTTATGCAATCAAAACCCTTGAACTAAAAATGATCATCATCTTAATTTTACCTGACAATTAATTATTTAGTCAAATGAATTGTTGTATACTTATAAAATATAATATATTTTTTCGATCCTAAATATACGATCCATTTTATAGTGTAATTGATACTACAATGAGTGTTATATCTAAAATTAGAGAAGTGTGTGTATAGTTTTTGCAGTGAGGTCAATATTCGAACTCGACTCGCTTTCTTGCTCCCATTAATTTGTTTATTGTTCATTAAAAAAATGTTGCATATTGAATTAAGTGTTTGTGTCGCTGCTAATAAAAAGCTTAGCGATTAGTGATTGTATTTGTGTCTACAAAAACAGACCTACTTGTTCATGCCAATAACTTAATTAATTTTTTTCCCTAGTTCCTGGGATTTGCGAAGAGAACAAGTTGCCCAATTAATATTCGATTACAACTAGGAGAATGAGATGTGCAGCTCAAGTTTAATTCTTTTTTTTTTTTTATCTGAACTTGCAGATGCAGCTCTATCTTTTATGGATGTGGTTTATTTAAGCGTGATTTGGTAGTTAAGTTAGTTAGGGTTGGATTAAGGTAAGAATTAAGATATACTATATCATCACAGATGTTAGACAATTCTAATTATTTATATTTAATTGAGCATTCAATCAAGCCCTTTGCTAGTATACATACAAATGCATTTATTATATCATTTTATTACTTGTTATTTAAAGTATTTTAATTTTTTTATTTATATATTCAAAAAGGTTTTTTTTTTAATTAAATTTGTTTTAAGCAGTTGCTTGGTTGAGGGTAAGCAGAAAAGAAAGTTAAACTTTCGGGAAACGACGAATTTCGTCCAACTTAGTTTGTTATAAAAGTTCTTATTTTTATTTCTCGAAGAGTTAAATCTCACACTCTTCTCGCAACTAGAGAAACTCATGTAAATGTAAATTATATTTTGCAAGTGTTTATTGGATATATGCAGACAAATAGTAACTTAATTGTGTGTGTTAAGTGTTAACTTGAATTACTATTTGATAAAACTTTTAATATGTGCAATTATTATAAAAAATTATTTTAAAAAAATAGAAAAATATGAGAGACAAAATGAATTAGAATTTTATATTTAAAATCAAATTAAATATTAAATTAACTTCTATATATGGAGGACAGGAGGTACTAAATGACGTTCAACTAATAAACACACTATTTTATATACATGTACTAAAATATGAATTCTTCGGTGAATATACTTCTCAAACTTTTTGCCGTGGCTAGCGTTTATTACCCTTTTAGTTTTTCTTTTTGTGCTACCTAGCTAATCCAAAACAACAATGGAGAAATCGAAAAAAAAAAAACCAAAATAAAAGAGATATCAAACACAACCTCATGATATGTAATCTGCATTACTTTTTTGTCCTTAATATAAGACCCATTTAACTAATTTAATTAGATTAAAAAAGTTAGGTAAATTAGTTAATTATAAGAAATGTGACACGTTTTTCCTAAAACACTATAATCATCTTTCTTAATACCTCCTCTTCCTTTTTTACCTCATTATGGTTGAAGGAGTATCCATGGGGGTAATTTAAAAAAAATTGATAAATATGATAAATGGGTTTTATATTTAGGATCAAAACTAACTCAACAATTAGGTTCTATATTAAGGGTCGGAGGAGTATAACATTTTTTTCCTCTCAAGAAACACTTTAAAGTTGTGTTGAGTTATCATTCCTTAAAATAGACTACATTTAGCAATTATAAAAAGTTACAACCCATTTTAAAATTTAGTTTTTTTGGTCAAAATTTTAAAATTTAGTTTACTAAGTTGTGACACTTCTTATTGTTTGCATGTGAGAATATAAATATTTGGCCCATTATAATATATATTCTTTTCCCATTATAATATTATTCCAATTTTTAATATAAAAGTCAGTTAGAATTTTAATTTGATTCTAAATATAAGATCTTAATCTATATAATTTTTTAATATTTATCCATTTTACTTTCAAATAATCCCAATAGCGATTACATATGTTAACAATTAGTATTAAGGAGTAATTCAAATAAACATCATTAGTAAAAATATTTTAAAAAGGATAAAATCAATTTATTACAAATTAGTAATTTAAATAATTTTTATAATGTTCGTTACTTGAGGCAATAATAGATTGTTTAACTTCAAAATTTTGTACATCAGTTGTGGAAATCAGTGACTGCGAGGGTCAGAGTGTTTAGTTGGACTTTTAGTCCTTCACGCTATTTTAGAGCCTCAGTTTTCTCGGTGGGGGACTCATGCTTTAGACTTGGGGGGATGCTTTTTTATTTTTTTTGGACTGAGACTTGGGGAGATGCTTTGAATTTGATATTGAATGTTCGGGACCATTCTTAACTTTAAAATTTATTAATTTTTTTAATATATATGCACATTATTAAAAAATAACGGTATTCAAAATAATGTATTATGAACAAAATTATACATTTAAAGAGTAGATTAAATAAGATGACTTATATTAATAACAAATTTTTTTTAACCTTATAAATAGAATTAGAAGAGTAGTTTGATTTTTTTTTTTAATTATTAACATCTGATCGAGGATGATAATTACTCTAATCAAGGAGATTATTCAATAATAATTAATTTAATTCATTTTTTAATATTTATAAATTAGTTATCTGATTTTTATATTTAAGACCGTATGCAATATTATTTTTTTAACATAAAAAATATTGCTATATGTGTTTGTAAGTTTTTTTTTTGTATAATTCAGAATATCTTTAAATTATTCTGGACTCAAGACTAATCTTCACTAGTTCATAAGTATTAAAGTTAGAACCCTTTCAACAAATACATTTTTTTAAAATTTGAAGTCGTGTTCTTTTTTTTACGAGAGTAGAGCCGCTTATTATCTCAACAAAAAATATTTGCATGTATCTAATTTTAACGAAACACGCATGAATATCGTAGTCCCGGTTACTTGTGATAAGTTCAAGATAAACGTCTCTCACAGTCACACTCAACAAAGCATATCTGGTAAATGGCCAAGAAAATAGTGACGGGGTTGTTCAACTTAATCGTCTGAATTTTTATTTATTTATTTTACCAATTCATTTCGTTGCTTTGGACCTGGATGATATCTCCATGGATGTCACTATTACGTATAGGATTTGAATGTCACATGGAGATTCCCTTTGCCTTCAAATTACGGTAATCTCCCAGTTTGATTGAAGCTAATTTTTAATCATAATTAGTTGAATTAAATACATTTATTTTAAAAATTAATTAAACCACGTCTAATTACCATAAAAGTTACTCTCAATTGCAACTTTTGTCTTAAGGTTTAGTTTCGTGCGCATGATTTAATTTGGGAGTTAAGGCTTAGGATATCTATATATAGGGTTCAAGATCGTTCCTAGTTTATGGTTTTATAGGGTGTTTGGATTATAGTACTATTACCTTCGAGACTATTTATAATTAAGAAACAGATGATGGTTAAAATTTAATTTAATTTTACCGTAGAGATATGATTAAGATTGGGATCCAATCCAATATGAAAAGCATTGTATGTGTGGAATGTGAAAGTTTTAATCAGTTACACCATTTATCTTATAATTTATATGGTTTATTTTTCAAATTCCAATAACACAATACGAATAATTAGTTTACATTTGGTCCTAATTATAAAAACTAATTGACTAATTTGAGAAGGTTAAGAAAATAAGTTAAGTTATTTTTTTTGGTAATGAATATGTGTTATTTTTCTTAAAATATTCTTGCTAATCAAGTGTGTTGGTTAAAACTGCCATTATTAGAAAGACTTTCTTGAGAAAAAATACATAAATATGAGAAACAAAATAGATTGGAGTCTTATATTTAAGATCAAAATAAAAGTCAAACAAGATCTTATATTAAGGACCGGAGGTAATATTTAGCACCCAAAACTTTTTAATTTATATATCCAACCTTTGAATTAACGGAAAAAAAAAATTTTGGCTAACAAGTTAACGATTCCGGATTATTCTGGCTTTTGTAGTTCAAAATGTGATGACAATTCAACAACACACATAACTTTCATAGGATCCTTTGATTTTTCTCTTGCGCGTAATTTATATTCATTTTCATCTTTCGTTTTTTCAAAGTCTTGGGGACTTAGTGGCTTATTTAAAGTTTTTGATAAAAAAAAAGTAAGATAATGATATTTTGATTCCGAGAAAAAGCCAAACAAAACAAAGACCACAATTAATGTTTGGTCCAGGATACAAGACGTTCTGTTTTATCGGCTAATGAAATTAATATTTAATTTTATATATTTTATCTTTTTTCTTGCCAGCATTTTTATATATTTTCATAAAACTCTAAAAATTATTTAATTATTGCCTTTGTGATATCGTCCGTTGACTTGACTATAAATATATAAGCTAAATAAAATATCGAGTCAAGCCTATAATTGGAAGGGGGAGGTTGTATATGATTATGATGTATGAGCAAAATCGATGAGGAAATAAGTTTTCAGACTTAATTGAAAAAAAAAAAAAGATTAAAGAAACAAAGCTGTATCACTATCATTTGGCTCTGAATTATATATTACAGGTTTAATTCTGTTTATAATATCAGCTCATAAATAATGGGACTTTGCCAAATGTAAGAAAATCATGCTATTAAAAATATTTAAAAATGAAATCACTACAAGAATATATCAAAATAAAAGGGATAATTATAATAAGGTATTAGAAAAGTAAATAATTATTAGTAAGTCTTAATGACAATTGAGCTGTTATTATTTATTATCCTAAAAATTATCATTTTATGCTACTATGATACTACCTCCGGTCCTTAATATAAGACTCTGTTTGACTTTTTGTTTGGTCCTAATTATAAGACCCCAATATATTTTTCTTTCATATTTATGTATTTTTTTTCCAAGATAATCCTTCTAATAATGATAGTTCTAGCCAATACACTTAATTAGCAATAATATTTTAGGAATGACAACACTTATTTATTACAAATAACTAACTTAACTTACTTCCTTAATCTTTTCAAATAAGTCAACTGGGTCTTATAATTAGGACCGGAGGTAGTATTATTAAGACCTTTTAGCAGCTTTGGGACCTCATAATATTTCTTTTTGTTGCATCATAATAATAAATTTTTTTGTTACAAGACTTCATAACAATTCTTTCAAAATACTCCTCCGGTCCTAGGACTCAATTATTCAGTTGGTTTTGATTCTAAATATAATATCTATTTTTCATATTTATTAATTTTCTCTAAGTTACCCCTATGAATACTCCCTCAACCATAATCAGGTAGAAGAGGAAGAAGGGGTATCAAGAAAGATGATTATAATATTTGAGAAAAAATATGTCATATTTTTTAATTAACTAATTTAGCTAGCTTTTTTAATTAATCAAATTAATTAAATGAATCTTATATTGAGAATAAAAAGAATAAAATAAGAGCAATGATTGAGACAGAGGCAGGGCATGCTCGAGAATTGAAAATTCCAACCAGCTTGGGAGCCGGAGGAGTCCACTTACAAGACTCTGAACTTTGAAGAATCTCAGGTGGGCCCAATCGTCCGATCACATTGATCAGCCCGTCAATGTTGACCCATGAAGATGTAAGTAAATAAATAAATAGATATATTAATATTTACTTTTTGGACCACACAAATTAAGACAATTGAAACTAGATGCATCCACCCCATTCCTCCTCACTTGTTTCAAACTTTCGGTGACAACTATATTTAAACCACCGTGCCTTATTTGTCTTTGTCCATATGTGTGCATATCCCCACAGAAACATTTTATTACTTAATGCTGAGTTAATTCTATCTTTAATTCTTAAAATTCGAAACTAATAATTTTACTTGCTGAAACATTGTTTTAAAAACAGAAAATACTATCCCAGAGACAAAAAATATTTAGATAAACTATAATTAGATCAAATTTTAGGAATAAAAATTACTTGTTTGAAATTTCATAGATCAAAATCGAAAAAAGCCAAACTTCAGGAATTAAAAACAGTATTGACCTTTTGATATTCATTATTTTGATATTAAAGAATAGGGATAAGATTTATATTGATAATATACTCATACATACCTCATAAACCAAGCTTTAATTACATATGCAATGCGCAATCAAAATCATATGACATTTGCCATTAATTTGGCGTGAAATTTATTATTCCCATTTTAGTCCGAATTTGAAGAAGTATTGTGTTTTTAATTTTAAAATTAGTACCTCAATTTTAAAATCGAAATATTTCTTAAAGAATCTCTTGAAAATGACACTGTACGTATTCAACCAAAAAAAAAATCACACTATATGGTTAGAATATATTGAACTTACTAGACAAAGATGCTACCTCTCTACGCACATTGGGTCATTCATTTCTTTCCCCGGCAGGTCATTTTCATCTGCAGGAAAATAAAAAAAAAATTTTATTTTTGATGCAAGTAGGGAGGACTTTTAGTGCTGCTAAAAATCACAATACAATAAATGAAAAAAATTGAAAAAAATTGTGAAATCTTTTGAATAAATGTACACATAATGTACGTACAAAAAAAAAGGTACTACACATCTGGTGTGTAATATAATGGTTAGGTATCTAATCTGTAGATATTAAAAAAATTAGGCAAGGTTATAAAAAAAAATTAGGCAAGTTAATTATTTGTAATACATATATGTTTTTTTCCTAAAATATCCATATCAATTATGTCATTATGTGCATTGAAATTACTTTCATAAAAACTCTTTAACATGTGCAATCATTATATTTTAGGTATTACTTAGGGGCAAAATAAATAAATATAGAAGACAGAATAGATAAAAATTTTATATTTAGAATTAAATTAAATCTCTAACTGATTCTTATGTTAAAAGGCAGAGGAGTTGTACAAAAGAGACAATTTGTATGTGAGTTAGTGAGTTTTCACCCAGTTCTATATTTTTTTTTTCATCACTTTCTTTTAAATTACTATCTCCGATTTTAAATAAAAAAGCTAGTTAAAGATTCAATTTGATCTTAAGTATAAAATCCTAATTCATTTTATCTTTAACATTTATTCATCTTTTTCCAAAATAGTTTTCATAATAATCACACGTGTGAGAGGATTTTTACTCTAATGCACATTATTAATAAGGATATTTTAAAAAAATAATAAATATTTACTATAAATAACTAATTTAATTAATTTTTAATATCTGTATATTAGTTATCCAGTTTTTATATTAAAGAACAGAGATAGTCTCAGTTTTTGCTCCCTTATTTTTGTTCTAAAAAAGAAGAAAGCGTTGATTGTGGCGTCGAATGATAAAAATTTACTATGTGATAACGTGAGCGTATATATTTAATGTGATGATTAAATTTTAAATGCGAACATATAGGTTTTAATTACTTAATAATGCAGGACATCTTAAATTTTTCTCATATAATGAAAGGAGGTGTCAGGTATCTTATCCGTTAGCCACATATGAATGATTTATCCTAAGTAATAAATATG
This sequence comes from Neltuma alba, assembly GCF_004799145.2. Lineage (NCBI taxonomy): Eukaryota > Viridiplantae > Streptophyta > Magnoliopsida > Fabales > Fabaceae > Neltuma > Neltuma alba. The sequence continues at coordinate 371,937 of NW_021637378.1, forward strand.
TTTTGACAAAAAAAGTAAAGCAAATAAATACGAGATACCCTCCCAACATCTTGGGGAGATAACCTTTGTTTGTTTCCTGGTATGTGTGTGTGTGTACTCAGTAAAAGAGTGAATTTGCTAACGGTTTTGTCATAACTTATAATTGTTTCATGAAGGTTAACTTACAAATTTCGTATGAAAATGAATTTTTTTTTCCCAAAAAATAAGGATCGGGAAAGGGATAAGATATTCTGCGCCACTGACCATAACATAGGGGGAAATTAGGAAATGACTTTGCTTCTTAATAATCCGCCGGGTCTCCGGCACTAATTTGTCATTATGTGGGATGGGCCCCACCACGAGGGCCAATTTGCATCCATCTCCTCTACTTAACAGCAAACACAGGGACACCTTATTCAAGATCAATTAACACTCTTCCCCACATCACTCCCTCCCACCATCCTTCTCCTTCAATCTTCTCTCTCTCTCTCTCTAAGATGGCAGCTGAAGCAACGGCAGAGAAGAGGCTTGGGGATTTTGAACCTCAAAAGAAACCCAAAAGGAACAAGTATGCTTTTGCCTGTGCCATTTTGGCCTCCATGACTTCCATCTTACTTGGTTATGGTCGGTCCCCTTGTCTCATGCATACTTAAATCTTCTTCAATTTGGCTCTAATCTACACACACACACACACATGTGCACAGTCTTCTACACGATTATACGTTCATTATAGACGTAACAATCACGGCCATATTATGATACTGTGTGGTTTGGACGACGTTTAATTTCGTGGTTGCAGATATAGGGGTGATGAGTGGGGCGGCGATATATATACAGAGGGACCTCAAGGTGTCGGACGTCCAGATCGAGATCTTGATGGGGATTATCAATCTCTACTCTCTTATAGGCTCTTGTCTCGCCGGAAGAACCTCCGACTGGATTGGCCGCCGATACACCATTGTGCTCGCCGGGGGGATCTTCTTCGCCGGAGCCATTCTCATGGGATTCTCTACTAACTACACCTTCCTCATGTGCGGTCGCTTCGTCGCCGGCGTTGGCATCGGTTACGCCCTCATGATCGCTCCCGTCTACACCGCCGAGGTCTCGCCGGCTTCCTCTCGTGGCTTCCTCACTTCCTTCCCTGAAGTCTCTTTCTCTCTCTAAATCTCATCCAATCTCAAAGTTCACATTTTTACAAGTTATATGCATGTTTTAAGACATATGCTCGTGCACAAGTAACTTGTTTATTGAGACACTTATCCTACCACATTTTTTTTATTTCATTTTTAAGGTTCTTAATGCATGAGACATATTTTCAAACTCTTACATATTTTGTAATACTAACCACTTGTTAAAAATCAAACTGTTAGATGCTAACTAATTTAGATCACTGAAACCATTATATAAAAACTTTGCCATTGACAATTTTTTCTCACACAAGAAAAAACAAGATCTTGCTTAAAAAAAAAAGGCACATCTTGAATCATTTGGACTAATGACTATCATTTTTATCTTTCATATATTTTATTATCATAAAAGACAAGTTCTTACTGATTTTAGAAAACAAAAATAAATATAAACATTTAAAAATAGGAAAATCACAAAAAAAAGACTATTGAAATAGAAAAATTGCATATAAGAATCTGTTCATAAAAATTATTATCAAATATACATACTAATATTGTCATGGGTCTCAATTTATAATTTTTTTTATTTTGACGGGTGTTATTTTGCCATTTTTCCTTTGGAAATTGTTCCTGTGTGAAAACAACTCATATTGTAGTTAATAATTAATATCGGTTATTCATGCTCTTACGAGTCACTTCCTAAGTGCCACTCCCCGTCGACCTGACATGTCCTTGGCTTTACTACACTCAGGTCTTCATCAATGGCGGAATATTACTTGGATACATTTCAAACTACGCATTTTCGAAGCTGCCACTTCGCTTGGGCTGGCGGGTCATGTTGGGAGTCGGCGCCATTCCGTCGGTGCTCTTAGCCATCGGGGTCTTAGCCATGCCCGAGTCGCCTCGCTGGCTCGTCATGCGTGGTCGGCTCGGCGACGCCAAACGAGTTCTGGAAAAGACCTCAAACTCCAAGGAAGAGGCTCGGCTCAGGCTAGCCGACATCAAGGAAGCCGCCGGCATCCCCGAAAGCTGCAACGACGACGTCTTTCAGGTGAACGCCAAGAAAAATATCGGCGAAGGAGTTTGGAAAGAACTTTTCCTCCACCCAACTCCGGCTGTCCGTCACATCGTGATCGCCGCCCTCGGAATTCATTTCTTTCAGCAAGCCTCCGGCGTCGACGCCGTCGTTTTGTACAGCCCAACCATCTTCGGAAAGGCCGGCATCACTTCCGACACCGATAAGCTTCTCGCCACCGTTGCCGTCGGATTCGTGAAGACCATTTTCATCCTGGTGGCTACGTTTATGTTGGATCGGGTCGGGCGACGCCCGTTATTGTTGAGCAGTGTGGGGGGCATGATACTGTCGCTCCTCACCCTGGCTGTGAGCCTCACGATCATTGATCATTCGAAGACCAAGTTAATGTGGGCCGTCGTGTTAAGCATAGCAACAGTTTTGTCGTACGTCGCTACGTTTTCTATTGGTGCGGGTCCCATCACGTGGGTTTATAGCTCTGAGATATTTCCGTTGAAGCTACGCGCTCAGGGTGCGGCTGCGGGAGTGGTGGTGAATCGGGTCACGAGCGGGGTGATCTCAATGACCTTTTTGTCCTTAGAGAAGGCCGTTACTATAGGCGGGGCCTTCTTTCTGTTTGGGGGAATCGCAACCATTGGATGGATCTTCTTCTATATGATGCTCCCGGAAACACAGGGAAGACCCTTGAAGAAATGGAAGGGTCTTTTGGTAAATTCAGGAAAAATTCCAGCGCTGATGAAGGAGTCAACGGTAACCACAAGGCTAACGGTAATGGCCAAATCCAATTAAGTTGAATTGGATGAAGGCGTCTTATGGGTATCAAATCAATAATGCGTTTAAAATCATAGGAAAGAAGTTGTTTTTTTTTTTTGGGCCAACAAAAGAAGTTGTTTTTTTTGACAAGTAATGAACACTGCGACTTCTAGAAAATGTACTAGAATTTTATGCAAATGCAAAAAAGTCAAGCTCACTGTAAAATGATGTGTTTTTATGTCACTCGATTATTCAAGCGACAAAGGTTGTAGTTTCATTTAAAGGAAAGGGAAATTTTCTACTAAAAAGATATTTGAATTTCTAATTTCCAAATATCAAAAAAAAATTATACTAATTTTCAAAATCCTAAATCCTTACTATGGCCAAATAAGGATTTTAAAAGCTGGTGCTTTTAAAATCCTTATTTTACAAGAAAAAACCTAATCCTCATAATAATTTTCTTTGTTGCATCAATAATAATTTTTTGTTGTTGCAAGATTTCATAACAATTCTTCCAAAATAAAATAAAAACAATGATTGAGACAGAGGCAGGGCATGCTCGAGAATTGAAAATTCCAACCAGCTTGGGAGCCGGAGGAGTCCACTTACAAGACTCTGAACTTTGAAGAATCTCAGGTGGGCCCAATCGTCCGATCACATTGATCAGCCCGTCAATGTTGACACATGAAGATGTAAGTAAATAAATAAATAGATATATTAATATTTACTTTTTGGACCACACAAAATAAGGTAATTGAAACTCGATACATCTGATCCACCCCATTCCTCCTCACTTGTTTCAAACTTTCGGTGGCGACTATATTTAAACCACCGTGCCTTATTTGTCTATGTCCATATGTGTGCATATCCCCACAGAAACATTTTATTACTTGATGTTGAGTTAATTCTATCTTTAATTCTTAAAATTCGAAACTAATAATTTTAATCATTGAAATATTGTTTTAAAGACAGAAAATACTATCCTAGGGACAGAAAATGTTTAGATCAAATTTTAGGAATAAAAATTATTTGTTTGAAATTTCATAGCTCAAATCGGAAAAAGTCAAACTTCATGTATTCAACCAAAACAAAAATCACACTACATGATTAGAATATATTGAACTTGTTAGAGAAAGATGCTACCTCTCTATGCACATTGGGTCATTCATTCCTTTCCCCGGCAGGTCATTTTCATCTGCAGGAAATAATAAAAAAAGTTTATTTTTTATGCAATTAGGGGGGACTTTTGTCTTTTAGTGCTGCTAAAAATCACAACACAGTAAATGAAAAATTTGAAAAAAATTGTGAAATCTCGTGAATAAATGCACAAATAATGTACGTAAAAAAAAGAAAAATACTACACACCTGGTGCTTAACATAAGGGTTAGGTATCTAATCTGTAGATATTAAAAAAATTAGGCAAAGTTATCACAAAAAAAAAGTAAGTTAATTATTTGTACTACACAGATTTTTTTTTCCCTAAAATATCCTTATCAATTATGTCATTATGCGCATTGAAATTACATTCATAAAAACTTTTTAACATGTGCAATCGTTATATTTATAGGTATTACTCAAGGGGTAAAATAAATAAATATGAAAAACAAAGTAAATAAAAATTTTATATTTAGAACTAAATTAAATCTCTAACACAGATCGAGTATCTTCCCCATATTAAAAAAATCATCACATGTGTAATACTCCTCCGGTTCTTAATATAGGATCCAATTGTTGAGTTAGTTTTGGTCGTAAATATAAGACTCATTTATCATATTTATCAATTTTCTCTAAATTACCCCTATGGATACTCCCTTAATCATAATTAAGTAGGAGAAGAGGAGGTATTAAGAAAGATGATTATGATATTTTTGAAAAACGTGCCACATTTTTTATAATTACTAACTTACCTAATGTAATATCCTAAATTAATTTTTAGGATTTATATAAAAATATATATAATAATATTTTATTTAAAAAATTCAAAAAATATATTTTATTATTATAATAAAATAATAATATTTTATTATATATTATAAAAAAAAAAAGAAAGGTGAGCGTTGAAAAGGGAAGAAGAAAATGGGGGAGAGGCATTAATGAGGGAAGAAAAAAATGAAAGGTAGTTGGGGAAATGAAGGATAAAAGAGAGAGGGAGGGAGGATAAAATGAGAGTGCGCATTACGCAGGAGAGAAAGAAGAAAGAGAGTTTAGTGTGTGCGTGCAAGGGCGACAGGAGCATACCGTAAAGGAAAGAACGAGTTTTGAAGATATTTTAGGTATATAAAATTACTTCTTTTTATCAAACTTTCTTTATGAATATTTCCTATATATTTTGAGCTTCCTATTTACGTTATTATTATAGTGATTGGAGAAAATTTTGAGACTTATATATGATCTAAGTATTGAGTTTTAACAAAAGACGACTATAGAAATTTAGAAGTAAATGAGTTGTTAATTTTAATCGGTTAGATTTGTCCATTTGTTGATTTTTAGTATTTAAATTAATTTTTCTAGTTGAAAAATATGTTATATATGATTTATATTATATTTTTAACCGATTAAATTCAAGTTAAGTAATTTATTTGGATTGTTTGATATATTATTGAGATTTTAATCGGGTTAGTTTTTATTATTGGGTGACTGGAGGTTTTAAAATAATTATTGTAACTAAAAAGTCTATTATTTATGGAAATATATATATAGATAGTTGTACCATTAAAATTTGACCATATTATTTAGTTATAAATATTTAAAGTATTATTAAATTTTTGAGAATATGATTTTGAGTTTTAAACTGAAACAGAGATTTTAGAATTTATAACATAATAATTTTATATTTGAAAATTGTTGAAATCCGTTTTATAAGGTAAATAATTTCGGCAGAAAGCTGAGCGCTAAAAAAGGAAATGAAGAAAATGGGGGAGAGGCATTAATGAGGGAAGAAAAAAATAAAGGGTAGTTGGGGGAATGAAGGATAAAAGAGAGAGAGGGAGGCTAAAAATGAGGAGTGCGCATTACGCAGGAGAGAAAGAAGAAAAGAGAGTTTAGTGTGTGCGTGCAAGGGCGACAGGAGCATACCGGTGAAGGAAAAAACGAGTTTTGAAGATATTTTAGGTATATAAAATTACTTCTTTTTATCAAACTTTCTTTATGAATATTTCCTATATATTTTGAGCTTCCTATTTACATTATTATTATAGTGATTGGAGAAAATTTTGAGACTTATATATGATCTAAGTATTGAGTTTTAACAAAAGACGACTATAGAAATTTAGAAGTGAATGAGTTGTTAATTTTAATCGGTTAGATTTGTCCATTTGTTGGTTTTTCGTATTTAAATTAATTTTTCTAGTTGAAAATCTGTTATATATGATTTATATTATTTTTTACCGATTAAATTCAAGTTAAGTAATTTATTTGGATTGTTTGATATATTATTGAGATTTTAATCGGTTTAGTTTTATTTATTGGGTGACTGGAGGTTTTAAAATAATTATTGCAGCTAAAAAGTCTATTATTTATGGAAATATATATATATGGTAGTTGTACCATTAAAGTTTTGGCTATATTATTTAGTTATAAATATTTAAAGTATTATTAAATTTTGAGAGTATGATTTGAGTTTTAAACTGAAAAAGAGAGTTTTTAGAATTTATAACATAATAATTTTATATTTGGAAATTGTTGAAAATCCGTTTTATTAAGGTAAATAATTTCGGCAGAAAGCTGAGCATTGAAAAGGAAAGGAAAAAATGGGGGAGAGGCATTATGAGGGAAGAAAAAAATGAAAGGTTAGTTGGGGAATGAAGGATAAAGAGAGAGAGGGAGGCTAAAATGAGAGTGCGCATTACGCGGTGAGAAAGAAGAAAAGAGAGTTTAGTGTGTGGGTGCAAGGCGACAGGAGCATACCGGTGAAGGAAAGAACGAGTTTGAAGATATTTTAGGTATATAAAATTACTTCTTTTTATCAAACTTTCTTTTGAATATTTCCTATATATTTTGAGCTTCCTATTTACGTTATATTACAGTGATTGGAGAAAATTTTGAGACTTATATATGATCTAAGTATTGAGTTTTATCAAAAGACGACTATAGAAATTTAGAGTGAATGAGTTGTTAATTTTAATTGTTAGATTTGTCCATTTGTTGGTTTTTAGTATTTAAATTAATTTTTCTAGTTGAAAAATCTGTTATATATGATTTATATATATTTTTACCGATTAAATTCAAGTTAAGTAATTTATTTGGATTGTTTGATATATTATTGAGATTTTAATCGGTTTAGTTTTTTATTTATTGGGTGACTGGAGGTTTTAAAATAATTATTGTAACTAAAAAGTCTATTTTTTATGGAAATATATATATATATATATGGTAGTTGTACCATTAAAGTTTTGACCATATTATTTAGTTATAAATATTTAAAGTATTATTTAATTTTTGAGAGTATGATTTTGAGTTTTAAACTGAAAAAGAGAGTTTTTAGAATGTATAACATAATAATTTTATATTTGGAAATTGTTGAAAATCTGTTTTATTAAGGTAAATAATTTCGGCAGAAAGCTGAGCGTTGAAAAGGAAAGGAAGAAAATGGGGGAGAGGCATTAATGAGCGAAGAAAAAAATGAAAGGTAGTTGGGGGAATGAAGGATAAAAGAGAGAGAGGGAGGCTAAAAATGAGAGTGCGCGTTACGCAGGAGAGAAAGAAGAAAAGAGAGTTTAGTGTGTGCGTGCAAGGGCGACAGGAGCATACCGGTGAAGGAAAGAACGAGTTTTGAAGATATTTTAGGTATATAAAATTACTTCTTTTTATCAAACTTTCTTTATGAATATTTCCTATATATTTTGAGCTTCCTATTTACGTTATTATTATAGTGATTGGAGAAAATTTTGAGACTTATATATGATCTAAGTATTGAGTTTTAACAAAAGACGATTATAGAAATTTAGAAGTGAATGAGTTGTTGATTTTAATCGGTTAGATTTGTCCATTTGTTGGTTTTTAGTATTTAAATTAATTTTTCTAGTTGAAAAATCTGTTAAATATGATTTATATTATATTTTTACCGATTAAATTCAAGTTAAGTAATTTATTTGGATTGTTTGATATATTATTGAGATTTTAATCGGTTTAGTTTTATTTATTGGGTGACTGGAGGTTTTAAAATAATTATTGTAACTAAAAGTCTATTTTTCATGGATATATATATATATATATATATATTGGTAGTTGTACCATTAAAGTTTTGACCATATTATTTAGTTATAAATATTTAAAGTATTATTAAATTTTGAGAGTATGATTTTGAGTTTTAAACTGAAAAAGAGAGTTTTTAGAATGTATAACATAATAATTTTATATTTGGAAATTGTTGAAAATCTGTTTTATTAAGGTAAATAATTTCGGCAGAAAGCTGAGCATTGAAAAGGAAAGGAAGAAAATGGGGGAGAGGCATTAATGAGGGAAGAAAAAATGAAAGGTAGTTGGGGGAATGAAGGATAAAGAGAGAGAGGAGGCTAAAAATGAGAGTGCGCGTTACGCAGGAGAGAAAGAAGAAAAGAGAGTTTAGTGTGTGCGTGCAAGGGCGACAGGAGCATACCGGTGAGGAAAGAACGAGTTTTGAAGATATTTTAGGTATATAAAATTACTTCTTTTTATCAAACTTTCTTTATGAATATTTCCTATATATTTTTGAGCTTCCTATTTACGTTATTATTATAGTGATTGGAGAAAATTTTGAGACTTATATATGATCTAAGTATTGAGTTTTAACAAAAGACGACTATAGAAATTTAGAAGTGAATGAGTTGTTTAATTTTAATCGGTTAGATTTGTCCATTTGTTGGTTTTTAGTATTTAAATTAATTTTTCTAGTTGAAAAATCTGTTATATATGATTTATATTATATTTTTACCGATTAAATTCAAGTTAAGTAATTTATTTGGATTGTTTGATATATATTGAGATTTTAATCGGTTTAGTTTTATTTATTGGGTGACTGGAGGTTTTAAAATAATTATTGTAACTAAAAAGTCTATTTTTTATGGAAATATATATATATATATGGTAGTTGTACCATTAAAGTTTTGACCATATTATTTAGTTATAAATATTTAAAGTATTATTAAATTTTTGAGAGTATGATTTTGAGTTTTAAACTGAAAAAGAGAGTTTTTAGAATGTATAACATAATAATTTTATATTTGGAAATTTTGTTGAAAATCTGTTTTATTAAGGTAAATAATTTCGGCAGAAAGCTGAGCGTTGAAAAGGAAAGGAAGAAAATGGGGGAGAGGCATTAATGAGCGAAGAAAAAAATGAAAGGTAGTTGGGGAATGAAGGATAAAAGAGAGAGAGGGAGGCTAAAAATGAGAGTGCGCGTTACGCAGGAGAGAAAGAAGAAAAGAGAGTTTAGTGTGTGCGTGCAAGGGCGACAGGCATACCGGTGAAGGAAAGAACGAGTTTTGAAGATATTTTAGTATATAAAATTACTTCTTTTTATCAAACTTTCTTTATGAATATTTCCTATATATTTTGAGCTTCCTATTTACGTTATTATTATAGTGATTGGAGAAAATTTTGAGACTTATATATGATCTAAGTATTGAGTTTTAACAAAAGACGATTATAAAATTTAGAAGTGAATGAGTTGTTGATTTTAATCGGTTAGATTTGTCCATTTGTTGGTTTTAGTATTTAAATTAATTTTTCTAGTTGAAAAATCTGTTAAATATGATTTATATTATATTTTTACCGATTAAATTCAAGTTAAGTAATTTATTTGGATTGTTTGATATATTATTGAGATTTTAATCGGTTTAGTTTTATTTATTGGGTGACTGGAGGTTTTAAAATAATTATTGTAACTAAAAAGTCTATTTTTTATGGATATATATATATATATATATATATGGTAGTTGTACCATTAAAGTTTTGACCATATTATTTAGTTATAAATATTTAAAGTATTATTAAATTTTTGAGAGTATGATTTTGAGTTTTAAACTGAAAAAGAGAGTTTTTAGAATGTATAACATAATAATTTTATATTTGGAAATTGTTGAAAATCTGTTTTATTAAGGTAAATAATTTCGGCAGAAAGCTGAGCATTGAAAAGGAAAGGAAGAAAATGGGGGAGAGGCATTAATGAGGGAAGAAAAAAATGAAAGGTAGTTGGGGGAATGAAGGATAAAAGAGAGAGAGGAGGCTAAAAATGAGAGTGCGCATTACGCAGGAGAGAAAGAAGAAAAGAGAGTTTAGTGTGTGCGTGCAAGGGCGACAGGAGCATACCGGTGAAGGAAAGAACGAGTTTTGAAGATATTTTAGGTATATAAAATTACTTCTTTTTATCAAACTTTCTTTATGAATATTTCCTATATATTTTGAGCTTCCTATTTACGTTATTATTATAGTGATTGGAGAAAATTTTGAGACTTATATATGATCTAAGTATTGAGTTTTAACAAAAGACGACTATAGAAATTTAGAAGTGAATGAGTTGTTAATTTTAATCGGTTAGATTTGTCCATTTGTTGGTTTTTAGTATTTAAATTAATTTTTCTAGTTGAAAAATCTGTTATATATGATTTATATTATATTTTTACCGATTAAATTCAAGTTAAGTAATTTATTTGGATTGTTTGATATATTATTGAGATTTTAATCGGTTTAGTTTTATTTATTGGGTGACTGGAGGTTTTAAAATAATTATTGTAACTAAAAAGTCTATTTTTTATGGAAATATATATATATATATATATGGTAGTTGTACCATTAAAGTTTTGACCATATTATTTAGTTATAAATATTTAAAGTATTATTAAATTTTTGAGAGTATGATTTTGAGTTTTAAACTGAAAAAGAGAGTTTTTAGAATGTATAACATAATAATTTTATATTTGGAAATTGTTGAAAATCTGTTTATTAAGGTAAATAATTTTGGCAGAAAGCTGAGCGTTGAAAAGGAAAGGAAGAAAATGGGGGAGAGGCATTAATGGGAAGAAAAAAATGAAAGGTAGTTGGGGGAATGAAGGATAAAAGAGAGAGAGGGAGGCTAAAAATGAGAGTGCGCGTTACGCAGGAGAGAAAGAAGCAAAGAGTGTTTAGTGGTGTGCGTGCAAGGGCGACAGGAGCATACCGGTGAAGGAAAGAACGAGTTTTGAAGATATTTTAGGTATAAAAATTACTTCTTTTTATCAAACTTTCTTTATGAATATTTCCTATATATTTTGAGCTTCCTATTTACGTTATAATTATAGTGATTGGAGAAAATTTTGAGACTTATATATGATCTAAGTATTGAGTTTTAACAAAAGACGACTATAGAAATTTAGAAGTGAATGAGTTGTTAATTTTAATCAGTTAGATTTGTCCGTTTGTTGGTTTTTAGTATTTAAATTAATTTTTCTAGTTGAAAAATCTGTTAAATATGATTTATATTATATTTTTGCCGATTAAATTCAAGTTAAGTAATTTATTTGGATTGTTTGATATATTATTGAGATTTTAATCGGTTTAGTTTTATTTATTGGGTGACTGGAGGTTTTAAAATAATTATTGTCTCTAAAAAGTCTATTATTTATGGAAAAATATATATATATGGTAGTTGTACCATTAAAGTTTTGACCATATTATTTAGTTATAAATATTTAAAGTATTATTAAATTTTTGAGAGTTTGATTTTGAGTTTTAAACTGAAAAAGAGAGTTTTTAGAATGTATAACATAATAATTTTATATTTGGAAATTGTTGAAAATCCGTTTTATTAAGGTAAATAATTTCGGCGGGAAACTGAGCGTTGAAAAGGAAAGGAAGAAAATGGGGGAGAGGCATTAATGAGGGAAGAAAAAAATGAAAGGTAGTTGGGGGAATAAAGGATAAAAGAGAGAGAGGGAGGCTAAAAATGAGAGTGCGCATTACGCAGGAGAGAAAGAAGAAAAGAGAGTTTAGTGTGTGCGTGCTAGGGCGACAGGAGCATACCGGTGAAGGAAAGAACGAGTTTTGAAGATATTTTAGGTATATAAAATTACTTCTTTTTATCAAACTTTCTTTATGAATATTTCCTATATATTTTGAGCTTCCTATTTACGTTATTATTATAGTGATTGGAGAAAATTTTGAGACTTATATATGATCTAAGTATTGAGTTTTAACAAAAGACGACTATAGAAATTTAGAAGTGAATGAGTTGTTGATTTTAATCGGTTAGATTTGTCCATTTGTTGGTTTTTAGTATTTAAATTAATTTTTCTAGTTGAAAAATCTGTTAAATATGATTTATATTATTTTTACCGATTAAATTCAAGTTAAGTAATTTATTTGGATTGTTTGATATATTATTGAGATTTTAATCGGTTTAGTTTTATTATTGGGTGACTGGAGGTTTTAAAATAATTATTGTACTAAAAAGTCTATTTTTATGGAAATATATATATATATGGTAGTTGTACCATTAAAGTTTTGACCATATTATTTAGTTATAAATATTTAAAGTATTATTAAATTTTTGAGAATATGATTTTGAGTTTTAAACTGAAAAAGAGAGTTTTTAGAATGTATAACATATTAATTTTATATTTGGAAATTGTTGAAAATCCATTTTATTAAGGTAAATAATTTCGGCGGAAAGCTGAGCCTTGAAAAGGAAAGGAAGAAAATGGGGGAGAGGCATTAATGAGGGAAGAAAAAAATGAAAGGTAGTTGGGGGAATGAAGGATAAAAGAGAGAGAGGGAGGCTAAAAATGAGAGTGCGCATTACGCAGGAGAGAAAGAAGAAAAGAGAGTTTAGTGTGTGCGTGCAAGGGCGACAGGAGCATACCGGTGAAGGAAAGAACGAGTTTTGAAGATATTTTAGGTATATAAAATTACTTCTTTTTATCAAACTTTCTTTATGAATATTTCCTATATATTTTGAGCTTCCTATTTACGTTATTATTATAGTGATTGGAGAAAATTTTGAGACTTATATATGATCTAAGTGTTGAATTTTAGCAAAAGACGACTATAGAAATTTAAAAGTGAATGAGTTGTTAATTTTAATCGGTTAGATTTGTCCATTTGTTGGTTTTTAGTATTTAAATTAATTTTTCTAGTTGAAAAGTCTGTTAAATATGATTTATATTATATTTTTACCGATTAAATTCAAGTTAAGTAATTTATTTGGATTGTTTGATATATTATTGAGATTTTAATCGGTTTAGTTTTATTTATTGGGTGACTGGAGGTTTTAAAATAATTATTGTCTCGAAAAAGTCTATTATTTATGGAAAAATATATATATATATGGTAGTTGTACCATTAAAGTTTTGACCATATTATTTAGTTATAAATATTTAAAATATTATTAAATTTTTGAGAGTTTGATTTTGAGTTTTAAACTGAAAAAGAGTTTTTAGAATTTATAACATAATAATTTTATATTTGGAAATTGTTGAAAATCCGTTTTATTAAGGTAAATAATTTGGAGGTGGTAAATAATTAATTTGGCTTGTTAGAAATTTAAGTTGTTTCTGAAATACTGTAATTTTTTAGTTATGAGAATTGCGGGAATTTAGAGTAAAAATTTAATTAAATTAGAAATTTAAATAATAGAGAATTAATTAATTAATTAATTAGTTTATATTAATATGTGGTTATATTAATTGTGTGTATTAATTATTGGTTGAGCAAAGGATTGACCTTGTGGTAATCCTTAGTATTGCCTTGGCGAGTGGTAACTACTTTCCATTTGGTTATATGTGCTAATATGTTGTTTGTGAGTATTTAGCTATTTTTAGAATAATATTTGATATTTGGAACTTGAGTAGATATGTTATATCTTTTAAGCTATGAAAATTGTCTTGTGGGATTTTTGGAATGGTGATTGAGAAGTTTGGAAAAGATATATGATTTATATCTATGGATTACTGAGCAAAGATTGAGACATTTTTTTATTATATTGTGAATGGTTGGTTGTTATTTGGATTTTGAATTGAGCGCTATCCTACCACGTGGTAAGGCCACCATTGGTGCACATTGGTTGGCTTCTTCCTTCGTCCCTAGAGTAAGGGATAGACCCTTGTGGCTTTTTATTCGTCCCCCAAAATGTGGGATAGGCCTGTAATAAGGGATAGATCTTTGTGACTATTTCATCGTCCCCCAAAGTGTGGGATAGGCCTATAGGTCGGTTTGATCCCCTATAGTAAGGGATAGACTTATGTGGTTTGTGTGTTAGCTCCCGTAATGAGGATTTGGATGATTGAGATTATTTGAATATACATATTGGTATTTTCAGTGATATATATATTGAGATTTAATAATCATCCCACTTGACACCTCACGAGCATATGTTAGTATGTATGATGAGTTGGAAAGTTGGTTACTGAGGCGTTTGTCTCACCCCGTGGTTTAACATTTTCAGGTGATAGTTCAGGCGGTGGCCCATCAGGGAAGGCTCCGGAGGCATAGTGTACTGTTATAGCTTGTATAGCCTCTCTGCTTTTGTTTTATGTGTTGACTTGTTATATATTGCCACATAGGGCCCATATACTCTAGTGCTGTAAACTAATACTTTTAATTACTACTATCTGATATGGGAGATCATTGGAAGGCCAGATATATTTACGACTTTGCATATTACACTCATTCGAACGTGTTGACTTTTGACTAATGAGCTCTATAGTTTATATTAAACTGATTTATCAGTTCGTATGTTTGAAAATATCAGTTTGGTTTTGGCTAATGGTTGAATGATATTTTTGGACTTTGGAAGTCCAAGGCCCAAGGTAACGATCAATGTTACTCTTATTATAAGTTTATTTCTTTTAACCATGATAGTGATTTTAAAATTTTAAGGTTTCTTCTTTTCTATCATGGTTAATCGTTCGAATAAATTGAAAATTTTGATCTAAATGAGTTTTAAAGGAACGGTTGTCACACCTAACTTCTTTAATCTAATCAAATTAATTAAATGGGTCTCATATTAAGGACTGGAGGAGTATTTAAAGTAATGAAAGCAGCCCGGCCTCCAATTAAAATAAAACCTTTTTTCAAGGGAGGGTTTGGTAACCTCCTAATTTTCATACAAATTAAAATAAAGTTCCTCTCATATATTTATTTTATAGACTGTAACAGCACATCTGAAAAGCTAATTCAAAGACCTCAATTTTTTCTCAAATGTGAATTATGAGCTTGATTTTACGTGACGCGAATATGATAGTTGCATAAATTAAAAAAGCAAAAAGCAGATTAGCTTATATTTGCAGTAACTCCTAAATCCTAAAATAAAAAAGAATTATCACGAGATGCTAAGAAAATAATACTAATCACAAGGGAGGACCACGGATTTTATGTCATTCTTTGTATTAGAATTTGTAATTTAGATTATATATTTTTTATAATTATATTTCTAGACTAAAAAATATTTTTTTTTCCAAATAAAAGACAGTGTGAAACCAATTGGAGAACGCTGAGAATTGAGAATGACGTTCATGTCACAGCTCAGTGTCAAGGTGAGGTGAGCCTTCTGGTTTGGCCTATTTAAGCACTCTCTCAACCTCACACGCTTCCCCACATCACTCCCTCCCACCATCCTTCTCCTTCAATCTTCTCTCTCTCTCTCTCTAAGATGGCAGCTGAAGCAACAGCAGAGAAGAGGCTTGAGGATTTTGAACCTCAAAAGAAACCCAAAAGGAACAAATATCCTTTTGCATGTGCCATTTTGGCCTCCATGAGTTCCATCTTACTTGGTTATGGTCAGTCCCCTTTTCTCATGCATACTTAAATCTTCTTCAATTTGGCCCTTATCTACACACACAGACACACACACACATGTGCACAGTCTTTTACACGATTATACGTTCATTATAGACGTAACAATCACGGCCATATTATGATACTGTGTGCTTTGAACGACGTTTAATTTCGTGGTTGCAGATATAGGGGTGATGAGTGGGGTGGCGATATATATACAGAGGGACCTCAAGGTGTCGGACGTCCAGATCGAGATCTTGTTGGGGATTATCAATCTCTACTCTCTTATAGGCTCTTGTCTCGCCGGAAGAACCTCCGACTGGATTGGCCGCCGATACACCATCGTGCTCGCCGGGGGGATCTTCTTCGCCGGAGCCATTCTCATGGGATTCTCTAGTAACTACACCTTCCTCATGTGCGGTCGCTTCGTCGCCGGCATTGGCATCGGTTACGCCCTCATGATCGCCCCAGTCTACACCGCCGAGGTCTCGCCGGCGTCGTCTCGTGGCTTCCTCACTTCCTTCCCTGAGGTCTCTTTCTCTCTCTAAATCTCATCCAATCTCAAAGTTCACATTTTCACAAGTTATATATGCATGTTCTAAGGCATATGCTCGTGCACAAGTAACTCGTTATTGAGAGACTTATCCTACCATATTTTTTAAATTTATTTTTAAGGTTCTTAATGCATGAGACATATTTTCAAACTCTTACATATTTTGTAATACTAACCACTTGTTAAAAATCAAACTGTTAGATGCTAACTAATTTAGATCACTGAAACAATTATATAAAAACTTTGCCATTGACAATTTTTTCTCACACAAGACAAAAAAAGATCTAGCTTGAAAAAAAGGCACATCTTGAATCATTTGGACTAATAATTATCATTTTTATCTTTCATATATTTTATTATCATAAAAGACAAGTTCTTACTGATTTTAGAAAACAAAAATAAATATAAACATTTAAAAATAGAAAAATCACAAAAAAAATTGCTGAAATAAAAAATTGCGTAGAAGGATCTGTTCACAAAAATTAAAAAATTATTGTCAAAACCTATATACATATTAATATTGTCATGGGTCTCAATTTATAATTTTTTTTTATTTTGACGGCTGTTATTTTGCGATTTTTCCTTTGGAAATTGTTCCTGTGTGAAAACAACTCATATTGCAGTTAATAATTAATAGGGAAAATGGCAATTAGGTCTCACTTAAAGGAATTAAATACAAAAAAATCTCTTGAAATCATGAAATTATTTTAAAGTCCCAAAACTTTTTTTACATTAAATTTTATTTGTTTATTTATCAAATTACCCTTCTTCTTCTTCTTCTTCTTCTTTTTTTTTAAAAAAGTTTGTATTGACAAGTGAAAAAACAGTGGTTGACAACTCAGGGTGCAAGGATTGACAACTATCGCGGCTGGTTTGACAACTTATGGTGTGATATGCTGAGAAAATGTGTTGTCAAACTACCTGCGATAGTTGTTAATCTTTACATCTCGAGTTGTCAACCACTGCTCTTTCAGTTGTCAATACAAAGTTAAAAAAAAAAAAGATAATTTGATAATTAGACAAATAAAATTTATTTAAAAAAGGTCTTTTGGACTTCTGAATAATTTTATGATTTTAAGAGATTTTTTTACATTTAATCCCCCCTGATTAATATCGGTTATTCATGCTCTTACGAATCACTTCCTAAGTGCCACTCCCCGTCGATCTGACATCTCCTTGGCTTTACTACACTCAGGTCTTCATCAATGGCGGAATATTACTTGGATACATTTCAAACTACGCATTTTCGAAGCTGCCACTTCGCTTGGGCTGGCGGCTCATGTTGGGAGTCGGCGCCATTCCTTCGGTGCTCTTAGCCATCGGGGTCTTAGCCATGCCCGAGTCGCCTCGCTGGCTCGTCATGCGTGGTCGGCTCGGCGACGCCAAACGAGTTCTGGAAAAGACCTCAAACTCCAAGGAAGAGGCTCAGCTCAGGCTAGCCGACATCAAGGAAGCCGCAGGTATCCCCCAAAGCTGCAACGACGACGTCGTTCAGGTGAACGCCAAGAAAAACATCGGCGAAGGAGTTTGGAAAGAACTTTTCCTCCACCCAACTCCGGCTGTCCGTCACATCGTGATCGCCGCCCTCGGAATTCATTTCTTCCAGCAAGCCTCCGGCGTCGACGCCCTCGTTTTGCACAGCCCAACCATCTTCGGAAAGGCCGGCATCACTTCCGACACCGATAAGCTTCTCGCCACCGTAGCCGTCGGATTCGTGAAGACCATTTTCATCCTAGTGGCCACGTTTATGTTGGATCGGGTCGGGCGACGCCCGTTATTGTTGAGCAGTGTTGGGGGTATGATACTCTCACTCCTCACCCTGGCGGTGAGCCTCACGATCATTGATCATTCGAAGACCAAGTTAATGTGGGCCGTAGTATTAAGCATAGCGACAGTTTTGTCGTACGTGGCTACGTTTTCCATTGGTGCGGGCCCCATCACGGGGTTTATAGCTCTGAGTATTTCCGTTGAAGCTACGGGCTCAGGGTGCGGCTGCGGGAGTGGTGGTGAATCGGGTCACGAGCGGGGTGATCTCAATGACCTTTTTGTCCTTAGAGAAGGCCGTTACTATAGGCGGGGCCTTCTTTCTGTTTGGGGGAATCGCAACCGTTGGATGGATCTTCTTCTACATCATGCTCCCGGAAACACAGGGCAAGACCCTTGAAGAAATGGAAGGGTCTTTGGTAAATTCAGGAAAAATTCCAGCGCTGATGAAGGAGTCAACGGTAACCACCGGGTTAACGGTATGGCCAAATCCAATTAAGTTGAATTGGATGAAGGCGTCGTAGGAGGATCAGATCAATAATATGTTTAAAATTATAGGAAAGAAGTCTTTTTTTTTTTTGGCCAACGAAAGAAGTTGTATCTTTTACAAGTAATGAAGCTACGGCTTCTAAAATGTACTAGAATTTTATGCAAATGCACGAAAGTCAATCTAACTGTAAAATGATGTGTTTTTATTCACTCGATAATTAAAGTGACAAAGGTTGTAGTTCATATAAAGGAAAGAGAAATTTTCTATTAAATTTTTTTGTGAATTTCTAATTTCTAAATTTCAAAAAAATGATACTCTCCGGTCCTTATTATAAGACCCAAGTTGACTTTTTATTTGGTCCTAATTATAAGACCCAATCCATTTTATCTCTTATATTTAGTGATTTTTTTCCAAGATAATCCTTATAATAATGATAGTTTTAGCCAATATACTTAATTAGCAAGGATATTTTAGGAATGACAACACTTATTTATTATAAATAACCAACTTAACTTACTTCCTTAATCTCCTCAAATAAGTCAATTGGGTCTTATAATTAGGACCGGAGGAGTACTAATTTTCAAAATCCCAAATCCTTACTATGGCCAAATAATGATTTTAAAATGTTGGTGCTTTTACAATTTTACCCCTCACTTTAAAAGAAAAAGCCTAATCCACCCTGTTGGACAACGCGCCACCTCCAAAGACTAGTCACGAAAGCTCTGATGGTTGGCCATAGGAGTTTTGATAACTAATCTTAATTAATTATTGATTATTTTTGTCTAGACTACTGATAATTACTTTTGCTCAGTTACTGACTACTTTTATTTTTATAGATCTGATGACTACTCTTATTTACATATTGACTATTATAATTTCAGTATTTTGTTTTATATTAACGATTATCGAAAATCCAGCGACTATTTTTGTTTACCTATTTACTTATATAATGGATGTATTTTTTTTCCTATTTATTGTGGTAAGAAATGTTGTTTTTTCCAAAAAAAGAAGAAGAAGCTATTTTCTAATGAACTTTACTATTTGATAGCACGCAGGCACAGTTACATTGAAGTTATACAAACACTCATAAACTAGTGGATAATGATATCCTCACATCTATGGTAACATTCGAACTCATACTCTCATGGGTATGTGAGTCTCGAACTCTTATCAATTATATTAATCTTAATCAATTAGCTTTTTTATAACTTAATTAATTAGTGATTACTTGAACAAATTGATTTTTTAAAACAAATTTATATCAAGTCCAACAGCTGGATTCTTCCGTGCAAATTGGCCGACATGGACCCTAAAGGCCTCGAAACTTGTGAGAAACACCACCAACCATGAGTATAAAATGAAAACTAATTTTAAAAGGGAAAGATTTGGCATCTTGCATGGTTAAATTAATATGGGAATTTGCCAAGGAAATTTCATCCAAGAAAAATAATTGTTTTGAGACACCTATATGAGGTGTTGACCTGCCGATAAGAAAAAATATCTGAGGCTGTTGAGCTGCAAAACTATACATTTATCATCAACATTATCAAAAGCAACCCAACAGGACAAAAAACACCTCAATGATAAAATAGGACCATTAACTAACTAAACAAGCGAGGTTCCATTCCTTGTCTCACTCTCGCACAAGCAAGGTGTCAGAGATGTTTATTAGCAATAAAATATCTGTTATAAACATTTAGATGTGATTAATATAATTTTTTATCTTTCAAATTTGTCCTTATTTTGATTCTAGTCCCTCAAGTTTGAAATCATAAGTTTTGGTTTATTAAGAGGCAACATGGTCCAAATTTTTATTAAATTATAGGGACCAATATTTTAAATAGAAAAAAAACTTGAAGACTAAAACTTATGATTTAAAATTTGAAGGATCAAAATCAAAATGAGAGTGAATTTAAAGGACCAAAATTTATATTAATCCTATTTATACATTATATTAGCTGTAAAATAGATTCCATTGTAACTGGGGATGAGAGCAAGCAAAGGTGATGGCGGAGATGAAAGCACGTGATACATGTCCTCATATATTAGTTTAACACAGTTCCTAAGAGCCCGTGAATGTTAATCTAATTATGATTGGTCTTAGTTTAAATTTATACTAGGATTTTTCTTTCCCGTCAGGTTTGAATGACCCCAAGATGAAAGCAAGTCACTTTTGCTTTCTTTTCTGGTTCTGGTTGATCAATTACACCAGTTACTCACTTGTTTGTAACTGAGCAAACCAGAGTCAAAAAAGAAAGCAACAGTAAACAAGATTTGCATTCACAGTAGTGAGCAAAACCAAACATTGAATAAGAGTGCTGAAAGGAGCTCTTCCAGCACAATTGTGTGACGGGGAAAGTGAACGTTGGCAGAAATTTAACGTTTTGCTACAAAATTGTACTCATCAATGCAATAAAACTGTATATACCATTAAACAAGATCACAAAACTATCTTTACATCACGAGGAACACCCACTAAATTACAAAACTTTCAAGTCTTGCGTCTGCCTTCACCATTTCCTCTTAAATTACTATAGCCGTGGAAATTCCCCGAAAAAAATCACAGCTATGGATAAACAATGACGGTTAAATTACAAGAAACCATGTACATGTTAGAGCAACTCTATCGTACGTTCCCTTACTTCTCAATGCCTTGCTGCAGAAACTGTATCAAGTCATAGCCAGCAGTGGTCCACTTATTGTAAGCATCCGAACACACACGGATCATGAAGTTGGCTGCCTCACGTTCGCTCATCTCAGGATGAAATCTTTTCCGAAGATTGCCGATCGGGTCACCCCGGCTGAAGCAAGGTAGTCCGCTGTCAAGCATTAATGCCACTGTAGTGATGATTCCATCCATATGACGCCGAGCGGCTAGGTACCCCTTTACACAGAGACTGCATATGCAAATGGAGAGGAAGGTGAATCAGGTTTTGTCATTCTGATATATCAGATGTATTCTAGACAGATGAGGAGGACAATAAGTTGTGAACAAGATAACAACCTTAAAAATTGGTTCCATGTATCACTCTTCATAACCCCAGATGGATCTAGTAATTGTGTCATCTCGTGGCTCAACTTAAAATGTGCACTTTCAAACCGCATATTACCACCAGGAGAAGTTTCCAGAATGAAACCAAAGTCAATATGAACAAGCCTCCCCACGCTGCAAACACACAAGTGAAAATATCAAAAACTGAATGCTGCTGAGAAATATATCAGGAAGACCAAGCAAGAGGATGTTCAGTCCTTGAGAGCCAACAGCCGACTTAAAATCCATCAGCCATTTCAACCCAAATTGGCTAAGTCATGACAGGAAGATCATACTTGTCAAAGAGCAGGTTCCCATTGTGCCTATCCTTTGGTTGAAGCAGAAGACTGGCAACAGCATAACCTGCACTGCTAATGATGAAGTTCTCACGTGCAGCCTCAAAACTGGGAGAGCCAACAGGCCCATAATCTTGTTGAAATATCTCATACAAACCACCATCAGTTGTTTCCCCCATCTGACTTCTACTACGGGTATTCGGCACAACCTGGAATGAGCATTACAAATTACAGATTCATGAAAAATGTTGGGTCATAACTAAAGAAAAAGTGAACCAAAAATGTATTGTTATTAGTGAGATAAACGGAATCACATCATTAGAATAATTATAAAAACATTAGGTACCAAAATAACATAAAGTCGATGAAGAGACCTAAAGAGGGGCATCATTAGCTTATTTGCTACACTGCCTTCAATGAAACTCCATAAGCTTCAAAATTTACAAAAATTTATAACCACCTCAAACTTCTTAAATAAGAGTATATCTGGGGAAAAAAGGTACCTTACACATTTACATAGTAAGTCACTCTCATCTCTTTTTCTACTCATTCTCTCTCACTCATCATCTTTATAAGGGCATATTTGGAAAAAAATTGCATCTCCTACACATTTATTGCTTTTAACTAATTTTAAGTTTTTAACTAACATTTTGATCTATATGATTTGGTTGGTTGTTGCTTATATATAGGACCTGAGGTAGCAATCATTTTGAGGTGCCCATCAGCTAACTCGCCTTACTTAGCTTCACTTTCAACTCCCATGCCTGAACTCCCAGCCAGTTCACACTACGCTGTTTTCTATTTCATGAAATATCAACCAAATACCTGATGAGGACACCAGATCGTTTTTACGTTTAACAATATACAGACTATAGTCAAAAGCAGAGTTTTCAAATTTCATAAGATAGAAAAGCATCAAGATATTGCACCAAACGTGCAAAAAAAAAAAAGATATGGACTTCAGTATTTCAGAATAATAATAAGAATAAACTCACCTCAATTATACCTCTCCCAGGACCTGTAGGAAGAACACCGTAAGGAAATAAATATAGATTTAGCCCAACAGCTCCAAATATATCTCTAAGAAGTGATATTACTTGAAGGGCAAGAACATCTTGTCGACAGTCATCTCCCACCTTAAAATAAGATTCTGTCAGTCCATGTCCAAGAAAAATCAAGAACGATCAGATCTTGAAGGAAGCACATTCCTCTAGAGATGATAAGATAGAGGCCCAAAGAATTGGCATCTCCAGTTCAAAGTCTGTCACCACTTATAATGTACATTTCTCTTATGCCCAATCAGCATTCCATATTAAATGGGGTAACTTATCATAAACAGCTCCAAGATAATCAAATAATTATTCTAGGAGGCCAGTAATAATTACAGCAATTTTTCATCCTGAAGAGTCATTGAGAGGGTTTATATAATATCTTATGAAGTAGCTCTAGTTTTTTGACATAACGAAGTAGCTTTGGCCGAGGCTAAGTAAATTTGGAGTTTGATGATGCCTACTGGCATACATACATCAAAAGACGCACATAAGCAGTAGAGCCTATAAGCAAGTCAAAAAAGAAAGGAAGAGGGAATCAAATTTTTTTTTTTTAAAACAAAACTAAAACGTGTGTCATTGTTTGGAAAACACTTTGAAGTAGGGTAATGATAATCTACTCAATTTCAATTCATCAAAATAATCAAGAGTCATTTACCACTACAGACTAGAGGCCTAATCATGCGATCCTGATACGAGTCCTAAACAAACTTTCCCACAGGATAAAATATATCCAGACTTAAATACCTTCGCTGGTAACCTAAAATTACTTATCAATCCTAACTTACTGAAAATTCCTAGTTACAACCTCATCTCAAGTAACCATTTTTTCCTTGTACTTCACTGTACTCCATTGTTTGGAGAAAAATTCCTTCAAGCTGGGAATGAAGAAGTAACAAACACAGGCAACATCAAACTCAACTGTGCAGGAACTATGCTTGCAGATTAGGGGAGTGGGAAATGCGCAGGAAACCATGCTAATGCATAATTCATGCCTGGTGAAAATTAAAGGCAAACATTGGTGCCAGACTCTTTGTCCCGCTAAATGTCCTCATAAGGTTAATCTATTGATGCAAATGCTCAAGTCAGAAAATAATAACTTTAACACTGGTGGAGGCTGTGTCTCTGGTCAGTATTGATGGTTTTGGGTGTTATTTAGCAATGTGAACATCAAATTTCAAAAGACCAAGTTGTTCTGCTTTCAATGGTATCCTGTGCTGCTTAGAAACAAGGTTACAAAATCACAGTTTCAAGGTACAACCACATTGAAAGCATATTGAGGTTAGGCTCTAATACCAACCTAATGCAGACATCCCACCTGACGTAGTAAGAAAAGAAAAGCAGTAAATTAACAAATTATTATTATTATTATTAATTCATCAAAATAAATGCAATATCGATTAATAATCCAGGATTTCTCAGAACTGATTAGACGCCAAAAAGAAAAGTATATAATTGAAATTAAAAATCAGACATGTTTTTAATCGAGGGAGGATTTTATTAAAAAGGATGAAGTTAACCTTGAAAATGCAAGCTTGTGGTTTTATATCATTCTTGTCCCCATCTCGGTCTACTACATTAAATGTGATCATAATAGGGACCTTTGCAGCTGACTGTAAGGGAATTCCACTATCTACTTGAATACCCCTAACAAGCTTGTTAGGAGCTGTTGGTAAATAAAGATCTTCACCGTTTACTTCAATTTTCTCCAACTCCCTACCAGAGATGGTACAAAAACGTTAACTCCTATCTAAAGAGCACCAAATATTTAGTTTAGGAACTAAAAAGTAAAACCAAAATCTTTGAATATGCACAAAATATAAACGTAAATAAACATGAACATACTTTCGGATACCAGCACGGCGTTCATCCTTGGGCAGTGGAAAGAGTACCCCAGAGATGGATGTAACTTTGTCAAAAAAATCAAATTCTCTGTTAAATATGTCACGTGCCTTTGGACTAAAATCATCAACTATCCGCTGCCTTACAACTGGCAGTAGTGCTTGAAATGAAGCATTCTGAAACACATGGACAAAAAAGTACAGACTTTTCAGCAAATAGCTAGAAACAGACCAAAATTACAACATAAATTGACCCTCTGGATATGTCATTACTTATACAAACTACAAATAGTGTAGCAGCATTAAGTGGTGCCAATGGTGCCAGAATGTGCTTTTTGGGAATAAGAATGGGCGGTATGAAAACGGATGAAAATGTAATATGTAGCTACGGAGGATCATGGACTACATTGTTTCATCACAGCATCGTTTTGACTGTTAAGACACCATGAAATATTATCCCTGATAATATAATTGCTCGCCTAACTAATTTGCAAATGTTGGATGAGTAAGCCTGTATCTTTAATTGTATTATGCATATTGCACCTATAATGTAACTGTGAAGTCAGAAGCAGTTGGATGGTCAGATATTTATAGACCAGGAGGCTGACTTTAAAAGTAAAAGATATCTGAAGCCAAAAATTGACAGGGATGCAATCACCTTTCTTATACTAATTCATATGGATGTGTTACATTCAGAAACACTCATAAAATGCCAACCATGCTAAGAATCAATACTTGGGCACCATAATAATCACTTAAATCAGTTGGTTTCAAGGCTCAGTAAAAATTAAATATTATCATATGCTTTGTTATCGCGTTCCCTTAAACAACGCTATACAGTTTGCCTAAATTTTAAGCACTTAGAAATGAATGTTTTTTAATGCATGGCATTTTCAGTCTATGATAGCAATAACTAAAAAAAAGTAGAGATATTTGCTGGTAGTATACCTTTGCCATGTTAGGATCTTTCGCTGGCTCAGGAACAGTCTCACCCTGTGCAGAATAAACTCATTCTAAGACAGCATATTAAATATTAAATAATAAACATAGAATTCAGTCAAAGAAGTAGACAGTGATCAAAAAGTTTGACATAATGAGTAGGCAAAAAGGATGGGTGAAAAAACTGTATAATATAATTAGATACAAATTAAAAAGCACGTTATACCTGTAGATGCCAGATAAGAATATGGGCGAATATGTCACTTCTTTGAGCAGCTCTAAGGAGATATCCCTCTACTAATTTCTGCAAGTATAGTAGCCAGTCAGCACAAGAATAAATGTAAAACTCATAAGCAAATTAACTTAATAAAAAATAGTATGAGCCACGTGACTACAAGATGTACAACTAAATATTGGTTTTCCAATTGTAAGCCCAGCAGCTTAATCATGTTATGTAAAAGACTCAAAACCTGCTCTTTTCAGCGGGGGAAAGAAGCACAAGACCCATTTGAATGATACCGGAATGCTGAGTGAGTTTGAAATGCATAGTAAAAGCAAATGACAAAAAAAATCAATTTAATTAATCAAAAAAATTGAATCCTGCCACAGGAGAAAACTCATTCCCTAATGAAGCGAATGAGATTCAACATGAGAAATTCATGGATACTTGATCCAATTCAGCTCATCTCCCTAATCTTTCCCTTTGAACCAACATGGTCTACCTATGCTGTAGATGTAGATGGACAAAGAATAATAAATGAGGGTTGAGGATTTAAGAAACTCAAATGTAGAAGGAAACAATTCATAAATTGGTAAATGATGAAGTTAAACTCCAGTAGATAACTAACCCCGTCATCAAATCGCAATGACTGAACCAGCTGTGGCATGAAAAAGGTCACTCGTTCAGGTGGGTAGGACTCTAGAACCCTAAGAACATATGCCATGACACGAGGATGCCCCTTGTACGCAGGAGTAAGGAATTCTAGTGCTTGAGTGATTGAACAAGCAGCCCAATGAGGCAATTGTTGCAGAAGCACTGAATTTTCATCAACAGCCTTGGGGGTGATAAAGTAAGGTAACGCTTCTGGTATGTTGCGCATATCCAATATACGTGCCTGGAAAGAAAAAGGCTCTTTATCATATATTGCAAACTAACAAATTAGAAAATGAAGAAAGCCAACTAGGTGAAGAAGACAAAAGGTGATGTAAGCCCTCAGCTGACAGCAAAAGTGAAGGCCTAATTACAAAAAATCTGACAGCAAATATAAGCCAAGGCTGATGATACATCATCCTCATATTCTAAGCAGATTGATTTCAAACTATGAAAGGAAGATGCGAATCCTATTAGGATAAAAATGTTAGGAAACCTTAGCTGACATTTCAAAACACCCATTCAGTTACATCACGTCCATAATTTATATGACCAGTGTCTCAAAATCAGTGTTCTTTTCTCCCTTGATTGGAAAAAAATCAGAAAAAGAGATGATGAATAGGACTTGAGGAGAAAAACAGAAGTAAACATGTAACAGTTATTGAAGAGACACTCTCATTACAGCTGTGTGCGGAGCACCAAAAGGAAGCCATAAACAAATCCATTTCCCATAAGAAAAGGGAAAGCCCCCAGATACAGTTTTCAAAATATTGTCCAGAGAACAAAGCTGTTCATTTTATGCTTTCTCCTAACCAGCTGTCTTCGTTTTTGTCAATCCCAATAATAATCAATGACTCAACTGATTAGGATTTCTTGTTTACAAGATTCATCATATGGAAGGAATATACCTGAATCAGCTGAGTTACTTCAGCCTTCAGCGAAGCATTGGTCGGAAACCTTGAGGCCATGGACAAGGCAATTCTAGGATCCACAGAAAAGGCAGTCCTAGCATATTCTATCCATTTGTCTGAGCTAATCTTGGGCCGCACACCAGTATCCCTGAAATTGATCAGGTACATGTACGAGATAGTTCAAGAAAAGAATTAAAAAATATTTTATTCATTCTACAATGGGAAAAGATATATATGTATATATTTATATACTTTGTGTTTGTCGGCTGTGCCCAGACCTCAAGCCTATCTGCCTCTTGTTGACAAAGCATTAAAAGAAGCTGTCTGCGTTTTTCTCTTCCTACAACATAGTTTTCCATTTGACCCCAAACAGGATGATCTTGATTATTCTGTGGATAAGTAAATCTTTAGATAGATACCAAAGATATTTAGGAAATAAACAGCAAAAAACAGTGCTAACTCTAAATAGGAAGTTCAGCAGTATAAAAGACAATAATTTAAAGTGGACAAAAAGATGTTACAAATCCCAGTGCCGGGATTTCAATGCTGCATATATAATCATTACCGCATCTAACAAATTGTTCCCATTTTCCTGTGCACTTCCTTTTGAACCATTCTGGACAACATCTCTCTCATTTGAAAGGCAGTGAACAAATAGAGAAACAGATTGAGCCTCGCTCTGTGCAAAATTTGCATAATTTGAGTCATACCATTCAGGTTCATTTGCAAACCAGCCCAAAGAAGCTCTGCAACACGCACCAAGACAGATTATCAAGAAAGAACATTAGCAACCACACATTCAGCAACTAATGACTACCAAAAATGCAACTCAAATGTCAGCCAATAAAGAATTTGACATCATGAAATATGTAGATGTTACTCAAAGATTCCCAAAAAAAAAAAAAAAGAGAGATAAACTAACCCACTGTTTATCCTGATTATATTGATGGGTTCCTAGTAATTTTCAAATGGACACAACAAAGAATTTATCCATTTTCTCTTGTTCATCCACTTTTCTCTTCCCTCTGTTTTCTCTCCTCATCTAATCTAAACAAAGCATTAAAGCCATTAAAATGAATTAAATATTTATCTAATTTCTCTCCAAAAAAAAAGAAGAAGTTAATAAATTAAACAACATTTAAGTGCTTATTTTATAACAAAAATATCCCAAAACAAACACTTGAATAGTTTTAAACTAAAACGAAATAACATTTAAAGGAAAAAACACATAGAAGCCTTTTTTGTCAATAATATTAATTAAAAAAAAGGCATTTAGAGATGAGTAATCGACAAAACCAAATTGTTGGCCTACCATGCCCGTGTTTCCCTACATTTTGAAAGGTCAATACACTTTTACCACCACCCAACATGAAGGGAAGTGCCAACCCTCAAATGGACTTTTAAGATAACACAAGAAAGCTCTGAAACACAGATGAAGACGACGACTCCAGACATGACAGCACAGTCATACCGTTACCTAAGAGGTATGTCATGCATAGAGCCCTAGAGCATGATGGAACTTGAGCAGGTAGAATATTGGAAGTGTATGGGATGCATATATTACCATAGGCAAACAATTCCGTACCTCATGTACCAGGCTTATGCAGAGCACACTTCTGCTGTGCCCACGCTTCATAGATCAGACCCAAGTTCTAATGAGCACATTAACATGCATGGAAAATTTGACAATCTAAAATTGAAGTAGACCTCAGTTGCCCAATTTCACAGATTCTTTCAAACTATTGAAGGTAAATGAATTAAAGCCTTGCATGGGAGTGATGAGATGAACTAAAATATTGCTCATGATCATAACACTTTATGAATTGTAGATGTGTTAGCGGCATGCATGCTTCATTTGGAACAAGAAGCAGACAACTCAATAGAACTTAATGAAGTAAAACCTATCACAGTACCAGAACTATATTACAACAGAAATAAAATAATACAGAGTAAGTGCAAAAGATAAACAGTAAGAGCCACTCGTGTTCACCGATAAACCCGGTCTTCCAGCAGCTGAAGCCCTAGTTGAAAGTTATGTAGATTTCCCTGGAACTTGCAAGAGCAAAACTTGAGGCCTAGGAGCATGAAAGTAAAAAAGGTACCAGTGGCTGCAGGGTGGCGAGAAAAGATTGAGCAATTTTTTATTGTCCCCTGTAACATCCGACCCAGAAGCAGGAGTTGCTCCACACTTTGGTGCCGAATTACCTAAACAAGAAAAACGAAGATATGGGATGCACCAGACAACTAAACATAGAATTAATGAATAGAAATTTAAAGTTTGATTTAGTTATGCTAACACAATTTTATCACAGGAGAATAATGATGCAATCACTTGTTTCCCATATATTTAAAATAACAAATTTTAATATAAAGAACCACTGCAGAACTCATTAGAAGATTCAGGACAAGATGCTTCTTGAACAAGCAGGATCAAAATGATAATTGTATGTTTGTCCAAAAAAAAGAAAAAGGATAATTGGATGACGATATATTGTCAAGGCTTGAATTGAGGAGGATAAAAATATTTAGAGCCAGAATCTGAAACTCTAGACTTATAATTCCCAAAATTGGAAAAATACATATAGTGTTGTTCAGTAACGGACACTAACAGCTAATGACATCCATATGAACTGGTAAAATGCAAAACACTGAACGCTTAAAACAATGGTGACACATCCTAAACATGTAAACTAACCAAGGAACAAAAAACCGGACCGGACAATTAACCGGTCAAGATAGTGGGTTAAGGGTTAATGATCTAACCGGGGTCGGACCGGTCATATTAAAATAATATAATTTAATTAATAATAACAAAATAAAATAATAATCTCTAAAAAAATTTTACTCTTCTATTTTTTGGGAACTTTCTTTTGCTTTTTGTGTGGGCCACCTCTGAATCATTGTTCTGCAGTCATCCCTTTTTTATCTCCATACGGCTTACCCCTCAATCACTCCATCAAGTACCATAGTAAAAAAGCAACCAATCCAAAGAAAAGACTTGGAAGACTTGGACTACCGTGCTTGCTCTGAAATTACAGGCTGTGTATTCCTTCTTTTAATAATAAAATAATTGCCCATCGTCCCTTCACTTCCTTTCCTTGGATTACTTTCTCACTCCGCTCACCTCTCCGTCCTCATCCTCAGCTTCTCATTTTGCTCTTCTTCCTCTTTTCACTTGCCCCCATCGCCACCTCTATCCTTCTTATTTCAACCCTCCCACCGCCTCCTCAACACCCTGAGGTATCTTCTTCATTCTCTACTCTTCGTCTCCTCCAATTATTTTTTCCCTCCTCAATTACTGCCCCTTTCTTTTGCCAGATTCTCTGGATTTTTGGTCATCACCTCTTGCTCTTATAATGGTAGAGACGCAGATGGCCTCAAGAGCGACGAATGCCTTCGTGAACAACAGGAGGACTAAAATTATTAAACCGGACAACCCATCCAACCGGCGGGTTGCACGGTTTTCACCGGTTGAACCTGGTTTTTTTCGGTTTTATCATAGGCCGGTTTTTTCCTTCAACCAGACCGGACCAAGGACCGGTTCATCGGTTTTCCGGTTGAACCGGCCAGTCCGGTCCGGTTTTTTTTTCATTGAAACTAACAGTCTAAGCAAATGACAGCACATCGAAGGGAGTTATTCTTCAAGGATAACTCCCCTTTTTACATGTTAAGCCCTTTCTGCTTTCTGTTTCTTCTTCCTACGGCTGCAAGCACTAGTAGGAGTCCTATCATATATTAGATGGAAATTTTCAATAAATTTTGGCAATATATGTCATTCTTAAAGAAAAAGAGATTTTGGCTCGAAATGATGTTTGAACAAGTAGGGTCAACAAAGCATATCCACTTAGCAAGGAGTCATGTTTTAAAGAAAACCTGAGTTCAATACCCAAAATGATAATTCAAACATCCATAGCTTAAAATTGCCAATTTGGTTTGAATTCACAAATGAACCGGAAAGGAATGCAACAAAAGTTAGCAACCTTATAATAACAAATTTTCAAAAATAATTATCTAACATTCTCTGCCTTGGTCAAGCTGTTCTAGATCTGAAGATAAACATCCATAAAAAAGCACATCAACAATGGTAAGGTTTCAATAATAAGTGATGGTGCAAAAGAGGGTAAGTTAACAAAGGTGAGAACATAACATGAGTCAGAACTTCTAACCTCAAAACGATCAATAAGAAATCCAAGCCATAGTCGATGAGCAATTATCTGCTCAACAGGATTGATCTCAGGCTGCACTTCAGGATCCCCAGGGTAAAGATGAGGCCTCAGTTTTGCAGCCGGCCCAGCAAACCTTGCTTCAGATGCAAAAAGACCCCGCTTGGTGTCAATTGTCCATAACCAAGCATCAACAAGCTCGGCAAGGACAAGAGCCCCAAGCTGAGGCGCAGCAGAAACCAACCATGTCCATATGAAAACACCAGTTTCCATTGCGTCAGAAGTAGAAATGTAAGCAGGACACCAACAAAGAAGGCGCAGAAGTTGTGAGAAGCCCTCTACATTTGATTTGGATTCAGAACCCTTGTCCAAAAGGCAAAAAATTACAGCTAAGACAAAGGTAAATGACTGATTACCAATTTTGACATAAAGCAACTCCCATAAGTATGCTTACCAAATTTGACAAAAGAAGTGCAGTAGCCTGAGAACAAGTCTCACGAAATTGAGACTTATCGATCTCCCCTCCTTTTTCTGCTGTGTTGACAAACTGTTGAAGCAATCGCACAAATTTATTAAGCAGCATTGCATTAAACGCATCATCTTCAGCCTGTGGCTGTTGAGGAAAAGCTCCAGATATAATTCTCTGAAGCCCAGCACCGAGCCCAAAACCAGTTGGTGCAGTACTTCCTTGAAAACCACCAATGCTGTTATACAACCTTCTCATGCCAGCAATTTCTCCAGCATGGTTGCACTTAGCTGTTGCACTCACTACACCAGTACTGAGAATTTCTAAATTAAAGGCTTCTGACAGTTTTAAGTTTGCTCCTGAAGCTGCAGCTGCAGCAGCCATGACTGCGGGTATATTTGCTGTTTGAATGCCTGTCCAACAGTCATTCTTCCCAGTGCCAATCCGTATCTCAGACAAAAGTGAAACAACATCAGTTGTGGGCTGTGCCCTTTGCCAGTTGTTTGCCTTACAAAGTTTATCCTGAAATGAAACATGTCAATGGAGATTAAAATACAAAACCCTTTTAAGGAATTGACTCGTTAAGTTTGAAAACATCTCCTATTAAAAATTTAAATGGAAAGCAATTGGTGGCAACAATCTAATTGGAAAGATGTTACAGCACCACAAAAACACAACATGCTATCTTAGGATTGATTTCAGGATTAGATTTAAGTAGCAATGGAACAGCCTTTCTGGATCATACTGTTCAGGATCACAAAAAGTGAAGAAAATAGAAGTGCAGACAAGGGCAACCAATCAGAGGTTAGATGCAGACAGATTTATAAGATAATGAAATATATCAACTAAAGTTTTATGTAGAATTCATTCTATTTTGAGAGGCAAATACCCGCCCTCTGAGGAAAAGAATATCAGTTAACATATCTACGTTTGACATGCCATTAAAAAAGAAAGAAGACAGCAAATTTCAATTCTAAATGAATAGTTATTCATGCTGTAAAAGAGAGAAGGTAAGTTGCTCCCTTTGAAGTAAATGCTTTAAATTAGTCCCTCTAGAGGAAAATGCTTGCCCAAAACGTTGATATACTGGTGCCAAAGAAAATTAGGTAACTTAAAATATTTGACAAATGAAAGAGCTCATGTCAACCTGAAGAAGGCCCTGGCTAGTGCAAGGAGCACTTGAAAGTGATTTAATGATCCACTCCCGAACAATTCTTTGATACAAGGAACGGACTGTTATTGTCCAAGCAGGATCATTGATGACAGCAGAGGAAGAGTCATTATGAAATGAAAACAGCAATGAATCTACACAGGAAGAATCCCATAAGACCTGCAAGAATATAGTTTCACACTGAAATACGGAGGAGACTTTAAGAAAAGAATTTGAAGGTGGCATTAAATAGATGCACACACAAACACATAAGATAATACCTCAAAGATTTACCTGTGGAAACTTATCCCTAAGTTGAGTCAACAAGTTCACAGCAATATCTCGAATATGCTCTTCCCTCAGGGACAGACTTTTGATTAGAAAACTAGTATGCACAGTGAGGGCTGAGTCCCTGGCATCAGCCTCATGGCCTGTTTCAGATACTCGATCTTCCTGAAGCCAAATCAAAGCAGAAGTAATGTTTGTGCCATATGAAGTAAAGATAAAGATGATGGATAAACAGCAAATTATACAAGGTGACCTTCCTCTAATAGAAACAGATGCGCCCAAATGGGACCAGACTCTAAACATTAGCAAAAGGAGCACACCACAATCATTGGATTACATATGCATGGTCTAGATTAAGAAACCATCTAATGATGATGTGATTGCTACAAAGACCTAATTTGTTGCATTTATCAACATAGAAATACCTAATCCTTTCATCCAACATGCTATTTTGTCACGTTCGATTGATATGTTTCAAATGTGCAATGCTTGACACAACGTTCATCACGGCTTTATCAATTTTGCTAACAAGCTTACTATTCTTCCATAGAAAAAGTAAGACAGCGAAAATAGAAAAGAAAGAAAGAGTACTCAGATTAAAAATTATGATATTGGGTGAGCCAAGTGGAGGATCAGATTAAAAATCTAACATGACTAGGAACATAAGCATAGATCTCAATGACCAGTTTGCAGGAATGATGGCTATATTATTCATAGCAGTGAAAAATTGTTGTTCCTGGAACACATTTACAGTAACTTCTGTGCATATTACATGAGAAGCAAAAGAAGGGAAAAAATTACAAAAAGTACTCAAGCATTGTTTTTCTACAAGAAGCTATTGGGGTGAGTGATCACATTGGCATGAGATTTAAAAGTTGGTAAGCAGAGTATAAATATAACTCTTCAGATCAAAGTTTCATAAAAACATGTCGAGTTGAGGTTCAGTGATCCAAATCAGTGCACATAAAGAGAAATGTTGGTAAATCGAACTCATTTTACTTGAATTAGTTGAAACTCCAATCAGCCAGCTTAAGCTTTACAGCAAATTGTAGCCAAACCAATACCTACCAGCCATGCAACAGCAGTCTCAAAAGCCCTATGGACAATTGCTGTCAAACACTGGAAGACTGCAGGCATTAGATTTGGAGTCTTAAGATATTCAAAGACACATGTAAAGGCACTTCTAGAAGCAGTCATGGTACTGCCACCATTAAGGATACCACCATTGCTACTGAAGCGTATGATCTCCAGAAAAGCTACAGCAAGAAGATAAGTAGCCTTCACACCTGCTCAGTGAAAGAGCAAAAGATCATTATATGTAACATCAGGTTAAAAAATGAACATAGCAGTTCAGAAATGGTGTGTACATGTATCATACAGAATTATGGAATTTTAACCAACATGTAAAATTGAGGATGATAATGCTTCTTTTTTAAATAAATGAGCACAGCACATCTAATTTTTTATTAACATACCCTCATGTATAGTGGAGGAATACGTTACAAAGAGGACACTAACAAAACAAAACAGTCACCCAAAAGACCAGACTACGATCTGGGAGCATAAATGATGATGATGATGATGATCATAATCACTTCATTCAGGAACTCATATTTGAAATTCTTTTATTAAAGGGAAAACCATATTGGAGGTACCTATACTTTCTCTCAATTTTTAATTTGGTACCTATGTGTTTTTTTCCCTTTAATTAAACATTTAATTTTATCTTTTTAGCAATATTAGCTCTTATAACTTTGTTCTATTGATATTTTTAGTCTCTACATAAGGATTAATGATGTTAATAGAGCAAAATTAAAGATTTAGTTAAGAACAAAAAACACATAGGTACCAAATTGAAAATTGAAAGAAAGTATAGGTACCTCCAATATGGTTTTCCCTTTATTAAAAAAACATAGATAAGTTATGATATCTTCAAATCTAAATAGTTCTAAGTTCATCAAAGGAGGACATCATGTAATAAATAATTATTCAACAAATCCTTGCCAAAAGCAAAAGGCTGTAAACAAGTTATCCAACGATATACTCAGAACATGACCAAAAATGTTACCAAAATGTCCAAGGCACAAGAACTATCATCTTAGTATTAAATTGTAATGTTCAACGTTGAAATGTGTCTGAAATGGGCCATAAAAGTGTTGTATAAATGCAGGATCTGGTACATGCTTCACACAAAGCAAAACTCTATGGAATCCCTAAGATTCATCGATTTTTGAACACAATAAATGAGAAGTTAATGTTATCAACCTGAGATTGTGGTCATTGCTGCAACATCAACCCGCCCTCCTAAAGCTCCTGAAAGAGCAGCTCTCTGAGCAAGAGCAGCTTTTTCATTGCCACTTCCGGGGTTGTGCAGAGCATTTAGTTCAAATTCATCCTCGAGCCATTTCACTGTGCTAACAACCTTGACAAGAACACAGAAATGTTGAAGGAAAGCTTCAGGCTAATTTAAATGATCTTAAACAAGGAGAGACAATAAGAATGCTACTGCATTTAAGCTCATATACATAATTGCTAAGAAGTTATATTTTTATAACTTACTACAGGTCAAGAAAGAAGGAGTCAGTACCATGCACCCCAAAAAACGTGATCCCAGGGGTGCACAATGGCTATACCCAGTCTCATTAATCGCACATCAACTTCAAAGATTAAGACTCTAGCAATGCTTAAAAAACAACCTTCCAGTTACATAAATTAAACTTTTAACCCTACAAGGTGATTAATTATGAAGTATCAAGCGGTTAATTTCAAAGCTTGAGTGTCATGCTTTGAAAATAAGACATTAATGATCCATTAACACAGTTCCAACTTCTGATCCCTCTATAGGTCCAACCAGTGAAAGTACGCATGCATTCAATTGAATGAATCTCCAAAGCAGTCAGTTGTATATCCTTTATCTTTCTGAGGATAACCACAAAAGAAACACAAAGTCACAGAAAGGCAGATTCTTACACTGCTTCAAACATGCAAACTACATGACAAGTAAAAGACTAAGAAAAGCATAAGTCACCAACAAAGATAACATTGCTCAAATCAACTCCCAATAAAACATAGTATTGGTGACAAGTTCAGGATAACCCAATGAGAAGACAGCCTCACTAGATGAAAGGATAAAAATACTGTGACAAAACCATTTGACAAAATAATGAAACATTATAATTTAACATACTCAGAGAAGGAAAAGCTGTTCACTTAAAAATGTTAATGATGATGTCTTAGTATCAACTTACAAGTGGAGGAGTCCCTTGTGCGATACGCTGAACAGCAGAAGACCACTGCATATCCCACATATACGGCCCACCCACGGCCTGCAGAGCAATAGCACCCATGCTTCCCAAACTGTTCAAGGTACTGGAAACAGTCTTCGTAGAAGGTAGCTGAATTTTCTGTATCGGAGGTGCTAAGCCAAAAAGAGCAACATAGAACCATAGATTTCTAAACAACTTCAGAAGTGATGGTTCCACATTTAAAGTAGGATCAAAATCAGAACATATCTCAGCAACTGCTGGGAGCAGGGGACCCAGGAAATCTGCTCCACTCCTGTATTTCACAAAGGCATAACCGCATAAGATGCGAAATCTTCAAAAAGTATAAATTAACACAGTTTAAATAAACGATCTAACCAAATTCTCAACTCATACTTCATTTCAAATATTAACAATAAATCGCAAGAAACATGTGTCATGTAATCAGCAGAAAAATAGGTCTACCTTCCACTTTTGGACTCCGCAGCCAAACCAACATCTGAACACAAGGAGAGCAATCGATGGCGATAATCAGAACGCAACCTAGTATCACTGAGACCACTAGCAATGAGAAGAAATCCTGCAGGAAGGATCTAGAATGTGATTGAACTAGTGAGCATCCATTTGATCAAGTGTTACATCAAGCAACTCAATGTTTACTGTTTGATTGATATTATACTACATACTTCAACACGCTCGGTTGTGGCCTCAGATGCCTCTGTTCTGCTCTCAGCCGATCCAACACTAGAAAGTTTACTTAAATAACTTCTAGTCATCAGAACAACTGTTTCTCGGTA
Source organism: Neltuma alba (assembly GCF_004799145.2). Lineage (NCBI taxonomy): Eukaryota > Viridiplantae > Streptophyta > Magnoliopsida > Fabales > Fabaceae > Neltuma > Neltuma alba. Next base: position 409,427 of record NW_021637378.1, read on the forward strand.
AGACTTCTCAAAGCCTAAGCTTGCCATTCGGGATACAGCATCAAGAAGCTGGAAGGATTACAGCAAAAACAATTTTAATTCGCACCATCAAAGCTTGAGAAAAACAGGTAATGGATCATAAGGGATGATAACAGTAAACTGATAGAATTTTGTATGAGTATCAGAATCCATACCTGAAGTCTCAATAAACTGGGAGTTGAAGCATCACCCTCTTCTAAGTTTTCAATAAAAAGAGGCAATATCATATCTACCAATTCGGACTTCTTGGCTGCAACAGTTAGATCAGCAAGTAGGCGTATGCCATTAAGCTGTACGGCAGGAATTGCAGGCTTCTCCTTGTTTTCCTAACAGCCAACAAGACACTATAAGCATGCAGATGACATAAATTGTGATGAATAGATAAAGTTGGCATGGTTGGACGCGGACATTAATTAATAAGCACAACATATGGTGCTAATTAAACAGGTCATACCTGCACATGGATGTAACCACCAATTAGGATTACAATCTGTCTCAAATCAGAGTAACAAAAGGCCACAAGTGCATGCACAAGTGTAAAGGAAATAAATATGAAAGAATAATGAAACAAGTAAATATTGAACATTATAAGGTTTAGATATATAGGAATGTATTAAACACCGAATACGCATTGTACATATGCCAACATGAAAGTTTTATAACAATTAATTCCTTATAATCATGAACACCTCAACAAAGACACAATTATATGCATAAGTATCCTTGGTTATGTAATCATCATTTATTATACGAACCTGTTCCTCATAATCATTTCGTTCACGGATGCTTGCAGCTAATCCCATGATATATGTGTCTACAGGAGCTCGCTCCTTAGACCAGCAAGATTCAATTATTTGACAACTTGCCTTGGTGACGCTCTCAAACATCGCCCCTTGGTTGCTTCTCAATGTATCAGCCTGTAAAACTAACATTTTAAAGTTAAAAGATAAATAAATAACAAAACTTCATAATATCAAATGCCAAATAAAACGGGATATTTAAAAGCTGAAAAACTTGCACCTGTGCACAAACAGTCAGAACAATTGGTTTCAATCGAATGAGCAAAATTCGCAACGGCTGGCCTCCTCTGGCAATAGCAATTTCTGCTACTCCAAGAAGCAAGGAACTAAAAAGCTCTTCACAAGTTTTCAATTTCCGCCACACAGAGAGTAAGCATGCCTCAGCAGCATCAATTAATAATGCAACTGCCCCATAAACTAACCTCTTCACAGATTTCCCATCAGAATCCAGTGATGAGAGACTCTTGGTTTTCAGTTTCACAGCAGCCTGATAAACTGACAGTTTGGTATTGATTCTCGCTTTTAGAAGTGACCCTTGCTCATTCCATTCCCTCTTCCTTATCTGCAGATACAGCCATCATGAATATACTTCAATCCTCCGCTAGATTAAAAATACAATTTATGATCATATGCATATCAACGCGTAGAACAGAAAAATAAATATGAATGTGAGCGTGATCGAAAAGAAATTACCCTTAGAAAGACAGACATGGACTGAATCTGCTTCTTTGCAACTAAGCCAACCTGCTCCAAAAGTCCTGGATCAATTTGGACCTTATTCAATATGTGCGCGATCAATTTGAAGGCTATTTCTTGCTTCTCCAAGCTCCCCACAGACTCTTCCTCGAAGGAGGCAACTTGCAGTCCAGACGAAGTACCACTAACACCACCATCGTTTAAACCCAAGTTCACGGTCAACTGATCGGCACCACTTAACCACAAATTGCGGTCTCCGTTCATCACCGACCCTCTTGACGAGGCAGTGCTAGCATCGTCTGCAGCTTTAGCAGCCGCACTGCTGGTAGAATTTCCCGGGCTTGCGATAGAATTGGGTTGAGAATGGTGGTTTACATTGAGGGGAGAGCTCTGAGACGAAGAACTCTCCGAGTTCACCCCATTATGTTCCATCGGCGCCCCATTAACGGGGATCGTGAACGCAAACTGATCCATAAGACAAGTAACCAGTTTATTGGCATCCGCAGCTGAAATGGGAATAAAGTTTTGCGACAAAGCGACCAAAAAAGCCTTAGCAATACCCGATAGTTCACCCCCCTTGCCAATCGCCGATATGATTACTTCCCCTGAGAACTCAGCGACCTCGTCAGCAAACTCTGGCGACAATTCAGTCGCTTTCACCGTGTAACTTAAGAAATCCACAAAGAAACTTGAAATGGAATTACCATTAAACGATTGCGGCCAATATGATTGATGGAAAGAATAAGGAATCGACCGTAGGAACTCAAGAACGACAGACTTGGGCCGGAGATCGCTGCAATTGGAGCACTTGGATAAAAAACGAGCCACAGCAAGGATGGCATTGAGTTGAGAGCGGGAAACCCTAGGAGATCCCCCCGAGAGGGATTCCGGGGGCGGGCATTTGCCGCATATCCACGATAGTTTCTCGGAGAATTGCGCTGGATTCTGCGCAATCAGGTCGCACAGCTCGATCAAAGCCTCCATTTCAATCGAGGCCAAAAAAATCCAAACACAAAATTGCCGAAATGTGGAGGGAAAATTCACAATGAGGGTCTCACAATTGTCCAATTATGAAGCTCAGGAAAGCCGTCCATGGCGCAGCCCCACACTGAGACAAAGAAGGGGGGAAGGAGAGAGACTTTGGAGCGAAGAGTGTAGAGAGAGAAAGGGGATAAACCGTTGGTGTTGACGAAGTAACCAAACAATCCAAACCTCTCTCTGCTACATCAATGCAGTTTAATGCCATGCCATTGCTTCGCTTTCTCTGCGCATTCCTTTTTTTTTTTTTTTGGCCAAAGCTTTCTCTGCGCATTCGGTCCTTTGCTTTTCGTTTGAAATGCATTTTTTAGATACAGGTCTGGGTTACGGATCGTGACCCGACCCTTGGCCATGGCCAAAGCACGCCTTTTCGCGCCTCTGGGATCCTTGTCCTGTCCTCGGGTCTATAATATTTTATTACGAGGACGGATATTTTGTGATATTTACACATTACCGCCCCCATTAACGAACATTTGACTTGTGGTGCTTAGTAACATGAATCATGTCATTTGGCATTAAAATTTGTCATAATAAGCCTAATTCAAATTTCAGTCCATATGAAATTTAACTATGTAATTTAATTTCAAAATATAAACACATAGACAGTCTTATAAATATTACCAATTGAAACGAGATGGGAACTTCGACGTAGTTTCCAAAAGTTGCTCCTAGAATCTTGTAGTTAAGCGACTTCTTCATCCCTACTCTTACATATGCAACTCCTGGGAGCTTATACGGTTATCATATGCCGCCTTCAGTTTAAAATATAAGATCTAGTTTGTGGTTCAAATTAAACTGCAAAGTGCAAACTAGATCTTATATTATTTTAGCTACACTTAGCGGGGACAGAGAAGAACCTAGCTTACAACATGAGGTTTTTGACAATACAAGGAGCTTATTTTGCAATATTTTGGCTTTGTCCCGTTAATTAGAAAGTAGAAAAGTGAAGCCAAAAGGGGGCTAATTAAACTGAATCGCAAGATACATCTCAAGATTACCGTAAGGTCTAATTAGCTTAAAACATGAGATATTTGGCAATAGAAAGAACTTGTTTTGCATTTTGGTTCATCCAAGAGAAAAAAGAAGTACTACCTCTGGTCTTAATTATAAGAGTTAATTGACTAATTTGAGGAAATTAAGAAAATAAGTTAAGTTAGTTATTTGTAATAAACACTTGTTGTCTTTTTTAAAATCTTCTTGTTAATCAAATTTATTGGCTAGAACTATCATTATTAGAAGGACTACCTTGAGAAAAAATGTATAAATACAAGAGACAAAGTGGATTAGGGTCTTATAATTAAGATCAAAATAAAAGTCAAACAAGGTCTTATATTAAAGAGAAGAGGTAGTACATAGATAGGTGAAGCCAGAAAGGGACTAAATTGAATTGCATGCAACAAGATTATTTCTGGCAAGCAAGATTTGATATGTGCAATTGGTCGTCTTCAAAATTTGATAGATGTATAATAAATTGGTGTATTGTGTCGTTGAAATATCACTATCTGGTATTATGAGTTTGTCGCTGCCAGCAAGTTTTCAAAGTCATGATATGGTGGACCCTCTTGGGCTCCATTGTCGCCTGGTTTCACTACAAAACAGGTCTGTAATCCGCTGCGTTTTTGTATGAATTTATGCCAAATACCAGACTCATAACGGCCACACAACAGCAACATTAACTACTACACATGGATTTTCTTTGTACAACTATAGCATATAAGGTAAATACCTGAAAGAGGTTTTGCTTTTTTAAAATATAGGAGTGATTCCCAGACGTGCTTTATGATAATCAAAATGCCAAGGCTACTTCTGCATTTTCTTAGGCACAGGCATCCTGACCAATTTTGTTTGAGATATTATTAAGCACTAAATGTAAATATTTCTCTTAATGAAAATTCAAACCTTACTCTTACTAGTTCGCTTCCACCGGGCTAGACCATTCCACTCTCCCTCGTGATCATTGGGGGGAAAAAAAGTATAGGCATGAGCATTGTCAACCTTTTTACATGCTCGATGTACTTTTTCTTCATTTTGAAATCAATTTGCGTATTAAAAACCGCCTTGCATTGTCTCTCTTAAAATTTCGTGCATTAGTCAAACTATGGAATTCCCTCATCTTTCAACGGTGCAGCACCACATTATTATCAGTGCGTGAACACACGTATGTAACTGTGTGGGCATAAAATTTCATGTTCTACTAATAAGGAGAGGTTATAATCTGATTAAAGATACTACTGCTAATTATATGATTTGTTTTCAATGTACAGGTTCAAATTAAATACGCAGCCCTAATTAAGGAATATGAAGTTCCTCCCAATAAATAACACAATCTAATTTGATACTCCTCCGGTCCTTAATATAAGACCCATTTAACTAATTTGATTAGATTAAGGAAGTTAGGTAAGTTAGTTAATTATAAGAAACGTGACACATTTTTCTTAAAATACCATAATCATCTTTCTTAATATCCAATCTCCCTCTTCTACTTGATTATGGTTAAAGGAGTATCCATAGGAGTAATTTAGAGAAAATTGATAAATATAAGAAATGGATCTTATATTTAGGAAGAAAACCAACTAAACAATTGGGTCCTATATTAAGGATATATTAAGGACCGGAGGAGTATATCTTTTAGACTAAAGATATTAAAATCATCATAAACGAATTTGACCGAAAAAACAAAACAACTACAAATAATGTACGTAACATAACATTTTTAGCGCAATAGTTCGAGGTAATGAAAAATTTACTAGAGTCCAAGGAGAGACCACATAGAGACACGCTCTGGACAAGAAAACTCAAATTAATTACATACTTCACATTAGTTTCTAAACCTAACCAACATGTTTGGGACACAACTATATGAAGAAAATCTCATGAAATATAGATGAGCAGTCATATGTAGATAGAGAAGAGTCATTAAACTACGTACTGTTGGGACACGAATTTAGTCAATGGAAGCAAACAAAAAAACGACATGTCCGGAATCGATCATGGATGTGATCAAATATCAGAAGCCAGAAGGCTGGAGCTGTTCACGGAGTCCGAGGTAAGTGATATAGAGGATCCGATCTTTAGCACCTGTTCGAAAATTCCCAGTGTGCTTGCAGTAGTACTTCAATTGTTCTAGCGTACAGCAGCCAAGCATTTGGCCCAAAAACAAGAACAGCCAGTTAATCGACCTCTTTTTCTCCGAAACGACGGGTCGTACACTGTTCCCACAGTTCTTACAAATCGGCAGTATCGGACTTAACCAGACTTTTGGAGCCCTATTGTACATGTTGCACTTGTTAATCGTGATAAAGGTCGAAACTTCTGCGAACTTAGCTTCCAGATCGAAGCCCATCTCGTAGCTACTCTCACATGTCCTGCACTGAACGATTCCTGTAATTGTCAGCATTTGATTATCTCTTAGATACCTCAACGAGTGAACCATGGCTCTTCTATCTGTTGCCCATGGAAACGGTGGAGGAATCGTCTCACTCTTTGCACCACGAGGCCTACGATTTGGGTTCCGAGAAATTCGTGACTGGAGGCACAGGCCTGCTCTCTGGCCAGGGTTTGCGCTTAGGCTTAAACGGGGCTGTGTAGTGGGTAATAGTGGTGCCGGTTCTGTGATAAGTTGTGGATTATTAAAAAACAAAGGATGTGTGGATAATGGTGGAGGAAAGAGTGTCGTAGGATATGCTAGGTCTTGTGTTGAATAGGAATATTGAAGGTTAGGGCTTGATGAAGAGGAAGCAGATGGAAAATTTGGATGGGGTAACGAAGGAAACGAAGGGCATTGTGATGATAATGACAATGGAGGTGATGGTAAGAGATTAGGTTTCGACGATGAAGATGAAGAAAGTGAAAGTTCGAGCAAATCATGATCTTCTTCTTCTGCACCTTTGAATTCATGTCTCTTCATAGTTGAAAGGAAGCGAAAGGCAAAGAAATGATACGGATATATATTTTCGCTGAGTAGCGGTAGATCATGAAGACGTGTGGGTATATATAACAGATGGAGAGATAACAGGGAAGATATTAGTTCAAGTCTGAAGAGAATATAGAGGAGCCCATTCAAATTCCAGATATTAGCACTGATTTTCTGGGAATAAATTCTCTCTCTCTCTCTCTCTTTCCCCTCATTTTCTTTTCAGTATCTACCCAAAAAATGGATAATTTAAATTTAATAGCATATATAAAACTATTATTATAATATTTTTTTTTTACTCTTTTATACTACAGTTTTGAACTGTATTGGTTAAATATCAACCGCTTAAAGTTATTTATTTATTTTATTTAAAATAATAATTTTATAAAATATTGAATCTAAACCATGTACTGTGTTTTTATGTAAATTAAAGGTGGATATGAAATTCTAAAAGGAAAAGATAAAAGCAGAAAAATGAGAAAACCCTAACCCTGATTTTTGGATCTTCACGAAGCTTGATGGTTAGGATTATGTCTAATTGCATACCGGGGTGTCCAGTTGAACTCAACGGGAAGCCAATGGGATTTGAGAATGATAATGGACAGACCGGTAAGTCAAAGGTATAAAGTATTTGCATTAATGATTGTGCGGAAAATGAGATAACTAATCAAGCGATAGGAACTTAGTGAGAAAGGAGTCGTACTAGTATTATTTGAATCTCTTTGATCATTTAATGATTTTAATTTGCTAAATTTTCTGTCCTCATATTCAGAGTATCGTTCAGGTTTAATTAAAAAAAAAAAACCAAAAAGGAAGAAGACCTGTAACTGTTATAGAACATTATATTATTAACTACTATTTCCACATGTAAATCCGATCGGGCTTTGTAAATTTAAATAATAAGAATAAGAATAGGAATTGTTTTCTTCAATTATTCAGTGAATACACTTTTTTGTTGCATCTTTGCTATTTAGTTTTTTTATTAATGATGTAAGCAAATAAAACATACACTACATGTATTTATTATTATCTCTATAGCAAATATGAAGACATTTTTTATATGTTTGTCTCAAAATGCAAAGCATTTTATAAAATTGTAATTTTAATTATTTAGAAATTCCAAATAAAATGCCTGATATTTAAAATGAATAGCATCTGGATAATGGTGTGTAGTCAACACTAAAACCATCATATTTCGATATTTTTTCGATGAACACTTTGCAATGGAGTAGTCGAGTACCTGCGCAATGTGCGGATGGAAATATGTTATATTTCTGCCTTATAAAAACCTATCCAATAGTACTGCACTTGGCCCTAATTATAAGATATCATTGGTCTTATAATTATAACCGGAGATAGTAATATAAGAACTAGTTGACTAATTTAAGTAGATTAAGAAAATCTTTAAGTTAATTATTTATAATAAATAGGTGTTGTCTTTTTAAAAATATTTTAACTAATTATGTGCATTAGCCATATTAGAATTATTATTTGATAGAATCTTTAATATATGTAACTACTACAAAGACTACTTTAGAAAAAATTGATAAATATAAAAGACAAAATAGATTTGTGTCTTATATTTAGAACTAAATTGAATGTCAAACTAATTTTTATATTAAGAATCAGAGGTATTATTATAATAATAAGACAGTAATAGCCAATCCTGTTGACATGCAGATAACAGGTTAAATTACAACGAAAATATTTGCTCAAAAACAATTGCAACGAAAATAAATTCAAATGGCGTAGGAATGACATCTCAAATTGCAAAATAGCTCTTCGCATGCTCTATTATTTCTTATATTGGGAGTATGAGGTACACATAAGATTTGTTGCCAGATATGTATGAACATACTATAATGTTTTTCAAAATAGCGTTATAAAAAATGCAATAGTATTGATGTATTACGAGCAAGAACTATATAATCATGTTCATTGTCCACACAGAAGATGTTACTACCGATCCTAAATATAAAAACTAGTGTAGTGTAACTTTTAATCCTGAATATAAGAGCTAAGTTATATAGTGTAATTTTCACTACATGCAAGTTCTTATATTTAGGACTGGAAGTAGTAGTAAACATATTGTACATATGTTTAATTCATTGATTGAGTCTTGCAAGGGAAGCCAGAAACAAGCTTTTGCCACATCCCTTAAAGTTCTGACCACACCCTCTGTAAAATTTCATCTTGTCATATAAATTATGAACTTTTATACATCCCCAGCATGTGGGTTATCACAGATATGTTCGGGGGGGCCGGGGGACAAACGCCAGACTTTATTTTTGTCCTCCTTCTGTAAATGACAATTTCAGTTGCTTCCTGGAAGGAGCACAAAAGAAATATCCAGTTAGTTCAGATGCTTAACTTCTTCTGCTCAATATTTAATTTGTAGCTTTTTTTGTTTTTTTGCAGTGCTCTGTTCTTTGCTACTTTTGCTTCTTGAGGAGTGTGGAAGACGTTGATTAGATAAGCATGATTGCAGTTCCACTTGGATATACTATATGTCAATTTAACGTCAATGATCATAATCTGCAGCGAAAAACAAAAGAAGGGGAAAAAAAAGCGCTAAAGTGGTGAAGACATGAAGCAATATACATAGCCAACCAAATTTGTTATACTGCCTCCGGTTTTTAATATAAGACCCTGTTTGATTTTTATTTTGATCCTAAATATAAGATCCCAATCCATTTTGTCTCTCATATTTCCTCAATTTTTTCTAATATAGTCCTTCTAACATGATAGTTCTAATCAATATACTTGATTAGCAAGGATATTTTAGGAAAGACAACACTATTAGGACAAATACTAACTCAACTTACTTCTTTACTCTCCTCAAATTAGTCAACTGGCTCTTATAATTAGGACCGGAGGTATATATTCCATGTTTAAAAGATTTTTTACAACTAGAATTATTACTCTTTATTATAATAAATATTTTTGACATATTATATTATCAATCGTCAATCAAATTCTTGTAAGGATGAGAAATTAAGCAAGCGTAATCAGGTGTCTCTTAGCTTGGACTCAAAGCATGTACTATTTGGTAGATGAGGATGTGGAGATACATATAGATATATATATATATATATATATATATCAAAAGGGAGAGATAATAGATATTATTAAAGTTGTAGGAGAATATCGAGGAGGCCATTCATATTCTTTATATCAGTGCTATATTCTGATCTTTGTATGGCATTTTGCATTAATGACATGCTATTATATCCTATAGATAAGATTGTATGAAGAGCAAGACTATTCTTACACCGTTTCTATGGGCAACAGATCGAAGAGTCATGACTCATTCATTATATGTATCCAAGAGATAATTAAATATGGACAATTAGTTTAATGCAGAAGATGCTATTAGTGATAAGACCTCAGCACCAGAAGAAAATCGAGTTATTGAATCTTGATCATTTAATGAATGCCCTATTTCTTACCATCATAATATGTTACAAGATCTGTTTGAATTTTGATAAGTTCAAAATCAAGAAATTAAGGCCCGATAGGCCATTATTGTTTAGGTAATCTTTCTAGTCTTGCAAACAATGAGAATAAGAATTAATCAATATCTTTTGCCAGGAGAATTACTTAATTCGACTTTTAGTATAATAACTATTTAACTTATTTAAATAGATTAAATAAGTTAAATAACTTTGTTAATAATCACAAACATAACATGATTTTCTTGAAATACTTTTGTGAAATATTAGATTATATATTGTTTGACAATATGCTCGAATTTGACTGTGTCATGTAGCCATACAAGATTATATATATATCTACACCAAAACATTAGATTAGCTGATGAGTTAGTTACATATTATTCTAGATAAAAAATTGTACTCTTCTGGTCCTTAATATAGGACTCAATTCTTGAATTGGTTTTGGTCCTAATATAATATCCATTCTCATATTTATCAATTTTCTCTAAATTACCCCTGTGAATACTCACTTAACTATAATCAAGTAGAAGAGGTATGGGTATTAAAAAAGATGATTATGGTGTTTTAGGAAAAATGTGTCAATTTTCTTATAATTAACTAACTTACTTACTTTCTTAATCTAATCAAATTAGTTAAATATGTCTTATATAAGGGTGTGTTTGGCAAGCCCCCCAAACCATGGTTTGGGAAAATGTTAGTCAAACACCCTTAAAAAATCAAAACCATGGTTTGGTTCAAAACCATGGTTTTGACTCCAAAACCATGGTTTTGAGAAAAGCAGAATTTTTTACCTTTGGAGGAAAAATGAGAGAATGTGAGAGCCTATAGGATATGTATCTTGTTGTTTTTTTTATAAACATATTTTTTATAAATATATTTAATCTTATATCTTATAATATATATATAATATACATATTAATTATTTATTAATTATATTATCTTATATTATAATATAATGTTTATAAAAAATATATCTTAACAATTTTTATTCCTTCAAATTAAAATATATCATAAAATATATTTTTTCTATATTATCATATTAATTTATGCCAATTTGTATATATAAAATACTTCTAATAACAACTATCCAAACACTCACACTTCTCAAAATCACTTTTTCACAAAATCTATTCTTCCCAAAATCTATTTTTTTCAGAATCTATTCTCCAGAAGTTATTCTCCAAACCATGGTTTGTTTCATCCAACACACCCTAAGGATCGGAGGAGTAGGTATGATAGATGAAGTGAATCATAGTACTTATTTTGACTCATTAATTTTGATAACATTTCTGAGGAGATATGTAAAGAGGTGATAGGAAATCCATATCTGATACCTTTCTTCTTTTCTTTCTTTTTTTCATTTTATAAAATTTAAACATACACACACAAAACATATCAACGTCATGTTTGAACATAGAATTTCATCCAAGCACAATTTGGTAATGGGGCAATAATACCCTCTTATTTATCCATCTTTGACAATGGGGAATCAATTTTTTTTCCGCCAAAATAGTCTTTTTCATCTCTTCCATTAGACATACATCACGTAAAGATTAAAAAAAAACAATTATAACACCCAATATAGTGAAAACGACACAAGTAAACCTACAAAATGAAAAACATAGCCACAAAAATTGGCATTCGATCTTTTTGAAAGAATTTATGTTAAGAGGTGGACTTATTACATTTTATTATAAGAAATTATTTTCAATTAATTATTACCAATCATCAATCAATTTCTTACAAAATAATTAGAAAAATCAAAGAAAAATTGCCTATAAATAATTGCTTGGGGAATTAAATTGTTCGGTACTGCGTGAGTACTTTTTGTGTATGAAATCATTTAGAGTATGTACCGATAATTTCTTTGTATAAACATATCATGTAGCATTGGGAAATTATTTTTTTATTTTTTAAATAGGCATTTACAAGCAATTTCCCGAAAAATTAAAGCAACACAATTAAGTTACCAAAAATCAAAAGCAACACAATTAAGTTAACAAAAAAAAAAGCACCACAATCGGGTCTCTCGCTTGGGCCTGAAGCCGGTCCCATATACAACTCACACTCTTGGGCCATTCAACGCAACCGATCGCTTTCAACATTATGGGCCTTAGTCCATGTTTGTACGCCGCTTTCATTCACTTTTCCTTCCCTTCCATCCGCGACGGAGGTGCTTCCGAAGCCCCTCGACGAGACGACAGCGACACACGTGACTTCGTGAAGTGGACCAAGAACAGCGGCGAGGAGGAGATCCACGAGTTCGAGTTCCGTTTTGATTGTTGCAGAATACGGTAAGGCTCTGTGGATCTTGGATTTTGACGAATTTGTTGCTTCCTTCCTTCTTTCCTTTTCTTTTCGCCTTTAAAGCTCTTCTCTCCCCTTCCTTGGCTTTTGGATATTGATGCACACATTTTTTTTTGCGTTTTTTTTTTCATCTGCATCTCGCTTTTGTCCATTACTTACTCTCTTTCTACTTCGCATGCTTGGCTCCTTGTTCCTCCTATTCTGTTGGTTGAATAGTTTTCTCCTTGGTTTTGAATTAGCACCCACCATGTCGATAGCAGCAAGCATCAATTACTTTTGCAGATTGACTCGTTTTTGTATCTTATTTGAAGAAAGAAATTTTGCGCATAATTGGTCGGCTGGTGTAATTGCGTATTTTCTATAAATTTTCATTAACTGCAATTCCTTACGTTACCAAAAATGCGCTTCCGTTCTCGTGGTTGGGAAGGGAGTTTTCTTCGCTTAACTGGGATAATTGTTGCATTGGCAAGAGATAATGTTGAGCGAAAGCTTCTGACATTCAAGGGCGGACAGAGATAAATATTATGTATTTCCGGCCCATGGCGCCTCTTATTTTGGCCTATCATCATTATTAATCCCGGACATTCCTGGCAATTTTGGTTTTTCATTATTCCACAGTGCGCCGTAATATTCCTCTCCTTATGCGAAGGAACCTTTGGAGCAAGATTATTTCTGTTTGATTGTGTTTGATCTTGATTGCTAGGTTTCTATGTTGAAAGAGCGAATTTAGTAGGGCCTGAAATGGTGAAGTAACTAAAACCCCGGGGGGGGGGGGGAATTAAGAAGAAAAAAATGGTTTCTAAAGCTTGTTTGTTCTATCTTGATTTGAAGGCTGCTTATGTAAACTATTTAGATGTTCTACTTTGTCATTGTCTGGGAACTTTGGTAATTAGTTGGTGAGCCTTGAATGCATATGATTTTCTCGAGCCCTAACTTTGGAATCCTAATTTGCCTCAGTTTGTGCAATCACAAGATCTTTATCCAGTGCATTTCAATGGACAACCTTGTGGATTCGCTCAATAGTGCCTATCAAGATTTTGTTGCTGCAGCAGCAAATGTGCTAGAAGTTAAGGAAAATGCCGGTGCCCAGAAAGCAATGGCAACCGACACTGCTCTAGAAAACTTTAAGCAGAAATGGGAATTGTTTCGAGTGGCATGTGATCAAGCCGAAGAGTTTGTGGAGTCTGTGAAGCAGAGAATAGGATCAGAGTGTTTGGTGGATGAGGCAACAGGGTCCGTGGCAGGAAAGTCTGGACAATCTACCACAACTGGACTTCCACCCATCAGTGCAGTTCGGTTGGAACAGATGAGTAAAGCAGTTCGCTGGCTTGTGATTGAATTGCAGCATGGTTCTGGATCTGCTGCTGCTAATTCAGCTCATTCTCATCCCTCGGCTCCTTTTGATGCTAGGTTTACTGAAGATCCCGCACAGTGACTGAAATACAACTGCCAATTATTCTGAGCGTTTTGTTTTCCCATTTGCGTACGAGTTATATATTGACGGATGTGACTTGTATGTATAGCTCTTTGCATCAGCCAAGTTAAAATCCTTAATTAGAATTTCAGTTCCGCCCAAATCAAAAGGAACTGTGATCTTTTAAATTGCAAATCAAAGTGGAATGTATTTGAGCATCGAAGTTACGAGGGGAGTGAGAGGAACCTAGAAGGAACAACAAACAAAAGGATTAGGCTTTACATGTTGGCATGTCCCTGGTTTCTGCAGTTACTTCATAGGATTAGGCTTTAAATGAAGAAAGCATATACTTCATAGGATTAGCCATTTTTTATTATCCCCTTGCTCGTATTTTTTTCCCTTTAGAAACTCGGGTCCTTCTTTATAAATTCATAAATTTATAGTCCTTCGGTGTTTATGGGGATAATCACTGCATGTGTTCCTAGCTAAATAGACGAGTGCAACGCTGAACATCCTGTTTGTAGCTTGAGAAAGGCCATAGAGGCTCCGTTGTTAGTTGCTACCCTTCTCATCGATAATCACTTTATCACGTAAACTTTTTGTTTTTAAGTTAGATGAGAAGCCAAAACAAATGTTATATTAGAAAATTATTATTTGAGGATTAAATTGATATTTTAATTCTAGTAAAATTTTAAATCAGTTTATTACCTGGTGTGCATGTAATTTTTTATATGCACTTAAATGTTTATATGTTCAATCAATCGTTCAGAGCAAGGTAAAAATAAAGTGAGTTATTGATTTGAACTAGGCTAATGTCACGAACGAAAAGTGAAAACAGATGAGTCAACAAGAGAAGCTTCAGGATCATAACTTAGAAACAACACAAAAAATCACCGGGGGATAATGAACAACAGAAGCAGGGCAACTGAGATCTACTGCGTATTGTACAACACTGAGTCCAGCTAGCCGGCCTTGTTCATTTATTGTTGGACACACACATAACAAGGACACAACATTAACTTCACTTTCACATGGTGGCTTTTGAGGGAAGAGGAACCCACATGAGATGCTTCATTGGGAAGAAATGACACACGGGAGCTTCCCCTGGCCTGAATCCGAGTTGCTCAAATAAAATATGATCAGGACTCCACTCAGATGTGTCCAAGTGACAAACTCCTAAAGCCTCCATTTGTTCTCCATTCTCAGAACCCAATTTAACCTTGAAGACCTTGGTCCCTGAGCTTATGAAGTGACAGTAGAAAACAGCATAAGGGTAAGGCAATGGATGGCAAGCCACCCATTTAGGAGCATAGATATCTGGAGAGATTTCCAGAACAGTGAAGTTCTGTAAAGGGACACTTGATGTTGCAGGCAATGTGGTTGTGAGGATGTCTAGTTGAGAATCAGAACCGATGATGGAGCGAACGAAGTCAATCATGGACTCTGAGGAAGAAACACAGACCTTGGTTTCTGCTGTTAGGGGTTGAAGCTCGCATTGTTCGAGTGTGCCTCCCATTGCTTGAGCCTCTGGTGAATCTTGAGGGACTGAGAAAAGTTGAAGGACACTTGGAAGTTGTGATGTTGAGAAAGGAATGGAGTCAGCTTCTTTCCTTGTGAGGAAGTGAGGAAACTCTTCAATAGGGAATTGGAGGGTCATCCTACTGCCTACGTAAAGATCATCCATAGCGAAAAAGCCTGTCTTGAATGCCTCCGTATGATCTCCTTTGTTTGATGGCTGCATCATTACTCCCTGATTCTTCCTTTCTATATGTAGCTGCATAAGAATCTTTGAAGTCTCTTGCATAGGTGGCTGCATAAGACTCTGTAGGATTCTCTCCTTGTGAATCTTTCTTGCTACCACCATATGCAGTTATGTAAGGCTGATTCACCTTTTTTCTCTTTGATGTAGCCAGTTATGTAAGCTTGATTTTCTCTTTTGCTCCCACCATAAGAAGTTATTATAGGTTTGCCTTTTTCTTTTTGATCTTTTTGAGATTGACGGTAGCCGGTAAGGTAAGACTGATCTCCTTTTCTACCTTTGATATATCCAGTTATATAAGGCTTATTTTCTCTTTCACTCTCACCATAACCAGTTATATAAGATCCACCCCTTTCTTTTTGATCTTTTTC
This sequence comes from Neltuma alba, assembly GCF_004799145.2. NCBI lineage: Eukaryota > Viridiplantae > Streptophyta > Magnoliopsida > Fabales > Fabaceae > Neltuma > Neltuma alba. The sequence continues at coordinate 425,198 of NW_021637378.1, forward strand.
GGAGTGAAGGTAGCCAGTAAGGTAAGACTGATCTGCTTTTTTGCCTTTGATATATCCAGTTATGTAAGGCTTATTTTCTCTTTCACTCTCACCATAACCAGTTATATAAGATCCCACCCTTTTCTTTTTGATCTTTTTCGGAGTGAAGGTAGCCAGTAAGGTAAGACTGATCTGCTTTTTTTGCCTTTGATATATCCAGTTATGTAAGGCTTATTTTCTCTTTCACTCTCACCATAACCAGTTATATAAGATCCACCCATTTCTTTTTGATCTTTTTCGGAGTGAAGGTAGCCAGTAAGGTAAGACTGATCGACTTTTTTGCCTTTGATATATCCAGTTATATAAGGCCGATTTTCCTTTTGCTCTGCTCTCACCGTAAGTAGTTATATAAGGTTCATTTTCTTCTCTCCTATCATTGCTGGAGTGACGGTAACCAGTGGGGTAAGGCTGATTTATCTTGTTGCCATTAATATATTGAGTTATGTAAGGCTGGTTGTCCCCCTTAATCCCACCATAGGCAGTTATATAGGGTTTGCTTTTTTCTTTTTTATCATTTTGAGAGTGAATATAACCAGCAAGATAAGGCTGATTCACCTTTTTGTGTTTGATATATCCAGTAATATAAGGGTTACCTGCTTCAGCTGAGGCTTCAGTTTGTTTTGTAAGCTCTTCCTCTACCTTCATCTCTCTTGCACACACATGCTGCAAAAGGCAGTTCAATTAAAAAACAGAAAATTTACCATATACACAACACATAACACAACATAATAGATCACTGGGTGCTCACATATATAACAAACTATTTAATGTTTAACTATTATGTACTAAAAGATGATACGGTTCGCACTATTCATATTAGTCTAATGAATAGTGCGTAACTTCTTATAAGCAAATTTTAGTGATATGTGACAATATTTATATGACGTGCTCCCACAAGCTTAATCTTTCTGCAATGAACAAAGTGGATATATGCTGCAGAAAAAAAAACTAGCAAAGAAAGAATATGCTTAAAAGGCATGGGGTGGCCGGGTGTGGGGCACGCGCGCGCGCGCACATATTACATACCAAAAAGAGAAGGAGAGAAAAGAAGGAGCAAAGTGAAAGTGTTTTGGTATTCAGAGAAGGAGCCATCTTCCTGTGGCCAAGGAAAAGCTCTATGGGAGGTGTGTGTCAAGTTTGAAGAAACCCGGCCTTTTATAAGCGCTAGACAACCTCCTAAGCCTTTTCTTTTTCTTTTTTTACTTATTATTTTATATTTTTGGTACTACCTCCGTCCTTAATATAAGATCTTGTTTGACTTTTAGTTTAGTCCTAAATAAAAGACCCCAATCCATTTTGTCTATCATGTTTATGCTTTTTTTTTCCCAAATAGTCCTTCTAATAATGGTAGTTCTAGCTAATACACTTGATTAGCGAGGATATTTTAGGAAAAATAACTCGTATTTATTACAAATAACTAACTTAACTTCTTTTTTTAATTTATTCAAATTCGTCAACTAGTTCTTATATTTAGGATCGGAGATAATATGTACTAAGGGCTGGTTTGGTTGTGAGAGCTAAAATTAAGTTTTCTTAAAAAAAAAAAATCCAAATACTCTTGTACACGCCAAAATCAATTTTGAATCCAAAACCAAACACCTCTTACTCTTCTGCTTCTTCTTTTTATTTTTTGGTGCCTACCCTGGTTGAGGAAGAATTGCGAATAGCTTATTTGATTGATTTTTCAATTATATTTGATGATATAGACTTAATTTTTTTTAATAGTATAAATTAATCTGTACCATTAAAATTTGATGTGAATGGTTGAGAATTATGGTAGGAGTGCGTTAAAAAATTGGACTAACAAGATATCAGTTATTTAAATTGCTGTCGTTATCAATTACATTATAATAAAAATCCGACTTTGCCCTATTTGAGCATATTTTTGGTAATAAATACATATGAATTAACAAGTCAATGATTTGTAATGAGAAGATAAGGTTTCATTGCAAGAGCTACTTACCTCAGGATCAGCAAAACTAAAATAAATTGAAAGTGATGATTGTTTACAAATTCCGGGGGGGAGCCCAAAAATGTGAACTCACAAGTTATT